>NC_141016.1:6865235-6870235 GCF_052327205.1 Somniosus microcephalus
CACACTCACACGCACACTCACACGCACACGCACACGCACACACACACACACACTCAGACACTCACACGCACACGCACACGCACACTCACACGCGCGCACACACACACACACACACACACACACTCAGACACTCACACACACTCACACTCTCAGACACTCACACACACACACACACACACACACACACACACACACACTCTCAGACACACACACACACACACACACACACACACACACACACACACACACACGCAACGGAAGTCCCAAGTGCTCCTGTTACTGTCATCAGTTGGTGATGTCAAGCTCCCAATTCGGGCTCTGTTTTGGGCCATGAGATGAATCACACACTGCATTTCTCTTTTAAAGAGTGCCTGAAGGAGGAAGTTTCAGAATCTGAGGGGCAGTCAAGACTTGCCGGTCACATTACTTGAAATGAACAAAAGAAGCTATTTATATCTTTAAAAAAAAATCCCAGTAGTTTTTTCCCGCACATTGGTGATGCATAAATGTATACAATTACACTGTTTGAGGAAGAGCGGTTCAATAATTAATACCCCACAGATCTGTTGAACACAAGTAGGTGCTTTTACTGACTGAGGAGTGCGTGATTAAACAGCCCATCAAAATATGTACTGTAAGGGATGGTGTTATGGTGTGACGGCCATGCTGAATAGTTTAAACTGGGCGGGATGTGGCCAGATTTATATGGGCCAAGCCGCGATGGACAGATTAGAACAATGGCACCGAATGAGGGTAGAGCTGGCGATTGAGGCTGGGTATTCTGTGGCGAGTGTCTCACCTCCTGACTCCCCAAAGCCTTTCCACCATCTACAAGGCACAAGGAGTGTGATGCAATACTCTCCACTTGCCTGGATGAGTGCAGCTCCAACAACACTCAAGAAGCTCGACACCATCCAGGACAAAGCAGCCCGCTTGATTGGCACTCCATCCACCACCTTAAACATTCACTCCCTCCACCACCGGAGCACCGTGGCCGCAGTGTGTACCATCTACAAGATGCACTGCAGCAACTCGCCAAGGCTTCTTCGGCAGCACCTCCCAAACCCGCGACCTCTTCCACCTAGAAGGACAAGGGCAGCAGGCGCATGGGAACACCACCACCTCCAAGTTCCCCTCCAAGTCACACACCATCCCGACTTGGAAGTATATTGGCCGTTTCTTCATCGTCGCTGGGTCAAAATCCTGAAACTCCCTCCCTAACAGCACTGTGGGAGCACCTTCACCACACGGACTGCAGCGGTTCAAGAAGGAGGCTCACCACCACCTTCTCAAGGGCAACTAGGGATGGCAATAAATGCCGGCCTTGCCAGTGATGCCCACATCCAGGAATGAGTAAAAAAAAAGATTTGCAAGGGTGTTGAGGGAGGAGGGGAAAGCATCAGAGAGCCCGGGTGCTTATTCCAGTCGGAGCCGAGGCACAAGCAGGCCAGTTCACGGCACGGTTGGCCGAGAGCTGCTCATTTAAAGCCATTCGGTCCTGTTCACTTCAAACGCTGCAGCTGGGGAAAGAACTTCGGGGCCCACAGGGAAGGCTCTGGGCAAGCCTGTGCGGTTTGGAACTAGCCTTGATCGGAGCCGAGTGAGTGATGGTGTTACCCAAGGTGCTGCTAGCAGTGATAGTTAAATCTACAAGAACACGGTTTGCCATTGGCATTATGTTAACAAAAGGATTTGTAACCGGGGTGAAGGCTCGTACCGCAGGACAGCGGCCTCGATCAAGAAAATACTGATGTGGATGTCGCACCTCAACATTCCAAAGTGGTTCACCTGAGTTACCTTGAAAGTGCAACCACTCTGTTGTTGCAGGCAAATTGAATGATCAACCTCAAAACATACCATCGCCAGGATCCCACACTTACACCTTAACCTATAGGACCCTGGTGAGACCACACCTGGAGTATTGTGTACAGTTTTGGTCTCCTTACCTAAGGAAGGATATACTTGCCATAGAAGGAGTGCAACGAAGGTTCACCGAAATAACAACAGAAAATGCTGGAAAAACTCAGCAAGTCAGGCAACATCCGTGGAGAGAAATTTGAGTTGACGTTTCGGGTTTGACCCTTCTTCAAAACTGGAGAGAAAAGGAAGGTTCACCAGACTGATTCCTGGGATGGGGGGATTGTCCTATGAGGAGAGATTGAGTAGACTCGGCCTATATTCTCTAGAGTTTAGAAGAATGAGAGGTGATCTCATTGAAACATACAAAATTCTTACAGGGCTTGACAGGGTAGATGCAGGGAGGATGTTTCCCCTGGCTGGGGAGTCTAGAACCAGGGGTCACAGTCTCAGAATAAGGGGTCGGCCATTTAGGACTGTGATGAGGAGAAGTTTCTTCACTCAGAGGGTGGTGAATCTTTGGAATTCTCTACCCCAGAGGGCTGTGGAGGCTCAGTCGTTGAGTATATTCAAGACAGAGATTGATAGATTTTTGAATATTAAGGGAATCAAGGGATATGGGGATAGTGCAGGGAAGTGGAGATGAGGTAGAAGATCAGCCATGATCTTATTGAATGGTGGAGCAGGCTCGAGGGGCCGAATGGCCGACTCCTGCTCCTATTTCTTATGGTCTTATGTAACCAAGAGCTGACTAAGCAAAGCAGTGCTTATTTCGGATTTCCAGCATCCGCAGTATTTTGCTGTCGTGCTACCATCAAGGAGGGGGCTGTCCCTGCTGGACACATGTGGAATTGCAGAGTACAGACGGCAGCTCAATGCTCTGCGGTTACCGCTTAACACAGGAAGGCTGCCTCTCGACGGGAGGGTGCGGGGCGGGGACGGCGGGGGGGAAGACAGTTTAAAGGAAAAGAACACCATTCCTTCCTGGGCCCCGCAGGCAGCCTATTCGGGAAGAAGGTGACCTTGTCAAAGTGAGGGGGGTTCAGTCAGCTTCCCGGATGGGCCTGCGATCCGTTACCGAGAGGAAGACGAGAAAAAAATCTAATTATTTCACTACATTTCAACATTCTCTTTCCGGCAGTTGTTACCACGCTGGTCAGCACTCTTGCCTCTGAGTCATGAAGGTTGTGGGTTCAAGTCCCACTCCTGACACTGCACTGTCGGAGGTTAAACCGAGGCTCCTCTTGGAGTGGATGGAAAAAATCCCGCGGCCACTATTTTGAAGAGGAGCAGGAGAGTTCTCCCTGGCTAATATTTATCTTTCAACCTACAACATTAAAAAAAACAGATACGATAGCAAAATACTGCGGATGCTGGAAATCTGAAATAACAACAGAAAATGCTGGAAACACGCCGTAGGGCAGGCAGCATCTGTAGAGAGAGAGAAACAGAGTTCACGTTTCAAGTCTGCCTGAAACGTTAACTCTGTTTCTCTCTCCACGGATACTGCCTGGCCTGCTGAGTGCTTCCAGCATTTTCAGTTGTTATTAAAAAAAACAGATTATCTGTTGTGGGAGTGTTAGAAACATAGAAGATAGGAGCAGGAGTAGGCCATTCGGCCCTTCGAGCCTGCTCCGCCATTCAACGAGATCATGGCTGATCATCCAAACCCTAGCACCCGGTCCCTACACCGACAGCCATCCCACCCAAGCCCTATCCCCATAACCCCACATATTTAATCCCCCCTAACACTAAGGGCCAATTTTTTTTCCATGGCCAATCAACCTAACCCGCACATCTTTGGACTGTGGGAGGAAACCGGAGCACCCGGAGAAAACCCACGCAAACACGGGGAGAATGTGCAAACTCCACACAGACAGTCACCCGAAGCCGGATTTGAACCCGGGTCCCTGGCGCTGTGAGGCAACAGTGCTAACCACTATGCCACCATGTTGTTTGTGGGATCCTGCTGTGCGCAAACTGGCTGTCGCGTTTCCTACATTACAACAGTGACTACACTTCAAAAAGTACTTCATTGGCTGTAAAGCGGTTTGGGACGTCCGGTGGTCGTGAAAGGTGCTATATAAATGCAAATCTTTCTTTTACAAGTATCTGAGGCGACAAATGCTCCTGGGTCCAGTCTTTCTCTTCGACCTGCATCAGCCCGATTGCTGTCGGTTGCCAGCCAGTGGAGAGAGTATGGCTGGAGCGAGTATGGCGGCTCTCCCGGAGAGTGGCCCCAGGGACTGGGAGGACTCTGGATTCAGAGCAACGCAAACACGCTTGGGACCAACGGAAGTCCCGAACAGATCAAGGCCTCTCGGATACTGGGAGCGGAGGCTGGGTCCCCTCACCGAGAGCCTGGCCCCCAGCGAGAGCCTGGGCCCCCTCACCGAGAGCTTGGCCCAGCGAGAGCCTGGCCCCCAGCGAGAGCCTGGGCCCCCTCACCGAGAGCTTGGCCCAGCGAGAGCCTGGCCCCCAGCGAGAGCCTGGGCCCCCTCACCGAGAGCTTGGCCCAGCGAGAGCCTGGCCCCCAGCGAGAGCCTGGGCCCCCTCACCGAGAGCCTGGCCCAGCGAGAGCCTGGGCCCCCTCACCGAGAGCTTGGCCCAGCGAGAGCCTGGCCCCCAGCGAGAGCCTGGGCCCCCAGCGAGAGCCTGGGCCCCCTCACCGAGAGCCTGGCCCCCAGCGAGAGCCTGGGCCCCCTCACCGAGAGCTTGGCCCAGCGAGAGCCTGGCCCCCAGCGAGAGCCTGGGCCCCCTCACCGAGAGCCTGGCCCAGCGAGAGGCTGGCCCCCAGCGAGAGCCTGGGCCCCCAGCGAGAGCCTGGGTCCCCTCACCGAGAGCCTGGCCCAGCGAGAGCCTGGCCCGCTAGCAAGAGCCTGGACCCCCAGCGAGGGCCTGGGTCCCCTCACCGAGAGCCTGGACCCCCAGCGAGAGCCTGGGTCCCCTCACCGAGAGCCTGGGCCCCCACCGAGCCTGGGCTGCTGGCACAGTGTTGCCCGATTTACAACAGGAGTACGCTCGAAGCCCTGGGGATTCTCCAAACTATTTACCCTGTCATCATTTCAAACATTGCTATCAGGTCTCCTCTTAACCTTCTCGATTTCTGTCTGATTACCCTCCTGTGGAGCGCCTCAGGGCTC
>NC_141016.1:6877552-7270052 GCF_052327205.1 Somniosus microcephalus
AGAAAGAAAGAATGAAACCAGAGGAAAGCATTTCTCTCTCTTTATCTACCCTATCAAATCCTTTAATCATCTTCACCTTAATCTTCTGTACTCAAGTGAATACAAGACAGGGTACGGTAGCTTCGTGGTTCTGTTACTGGACAAGTACTTCAGAGGCCTGGACTGATGATCCAGCGACATGAGTTCAAATCCCACCCCCACAGCAGCTGCGGAATTTAAATTCAGTTAATTAATAAATCTTGAATTTTTTTTTTAAAAGCTAGTATCAGTAATGGTGGCCACAAAACTATCGGTTGTCATAAAAACCCATCTGGTTCACTAAGGGAAGGAAATCTGCTGTCCTTATCCGGTCTGGCCTATATGTGACTCCAGAGAAGGTTATGGGGTTCAAGTCCCACTCCAGAGACTCGAGCACAAAAATCTAGGCTGCCACTCCAGTGCAGTACCGAGGGAGTGCCGCACTGTCGGAGGTGCTGTCTTTTGGATGAGATGTTAAACCGAGGCCCTGTCTGCTCTCTCAGGTGGATGTAAAAGATCCCATGGCCACTATTTTGAAGAAGAGCAGGGGAGTTCTCCCCGGTGTCCTGGGGCCAATATTTATCCCTCAACCAACATCAATAAAAACAGATTATCTGGTCATTTATCACAATGCTGTTTGTGGGATCTTGCTGTGCGCAAATTGGCTGCCGCGTTTCCCACCTTACAACAGTGACTACACTTCAAAAAAGTACTTCATTGGCTGTAAAGCGCTTTGAGGCCTCCGGTGGTCGTGAAAGGCGCTATAGAAATGCAAGTCTTTCTTTCTATAGCAACCCCAATTGTCAAAAGACAAGGAGTGTGTTGGCAGGGAGCGAGGAACCCTTCAGGCCTTCTTGAAGAACCTGCAACCACTCAACAGCGATATTCCCGTGGCAACTGTTAACATGAGGTTGCTTCCGAGCAGTCTCTTTGCCGCCATGTTTGAATCGATCAGGAGAGTAAACCATTGAGCTGTGCGTAGTTGGCATGTTTAGTTGTTGCTGGCTCGGTTGTTAGGCTGAGTCGATGGAAAACTTCTCAACCTTCCCTCAGATCCATCAATAAATCTCCCATATCACCCTCTGCTGTATACGTAGAGTCATAAAATATATCAGCAACTATCTATCACAAGGGAACTTCACCGATTAGGTCACCAAATGGTTTCCAGGGTTTGTCATTCACAAAGTAAACAGAGGCAGCTACTTTTCTGTTGACGAATCTTCGCGCACTACATTCAATCGAATAAAGTAAACATCTTTCCCAGTCTTGTCAAAACAGCTAATAAATCACCTTCTGCCATCGGGCTATTTAACTCAAGAGGCAAAGGAGCTCAAATACCCACAAAAAACAAAGTTTGATCATTAATAACAACAGAAAATGCTGGAAAAACTCAGCAAGTCAAGCAACATCCATGGAGAGAAATTTGAGTTGACGTTTCGGGTTTGACCCTTCTTCAAAGTTTGATCATTGTCCGTTGTCAGGTGGGCTCAGTGGGCAGCACTCTCGCCCCTCGGTTAGTGGATTGTGGGTTCAAGACCCCCCCCCCCCCCCCCCCGCTCCAGAGACTTGAGCACAAAAAGATCCAGGTCGACACTCCAGTGCAGCGCTGAGGGAGCGCTGCAGTGAAGGTGGTGGCGTCTTTCGGATGTGATGTTAAATCACTGCCCTGCCTGACCTCTCTGGTGGGGGTTAAAGATCTCATGGCACTCGTCAAATAAGGGAAGGGAGTTCTCCCTGTGTTCTAGCTAACATTTCTCTCTGAACCAACATGACTAAAAACAAATTATCTGATCCTTTATCTCGTTGCTGTTTGTGGGAGCTTGCTGTGCCCAAATTTGCTGCCGTGTTTCCTACATTACAACAGTGACTACCCTTCAAAAGTGCTTCATTGGCTATGAGTTACTTTGGGACATCCTGAGGTCATGAAAGGTGCTAGAGAAATCAAAGTTCTTTTGTTTTATCCATTCCTAGCATTGCATGTACTGCTTAAAAAATCCACCCTTAACCCCTCCGTCCTCCCCAAGTGGCACCTTTCTCAAACCTCCCCTTCCTCTCCAAGGCTCTCTTGGCACCAGCCAACTTCACGCCACTTTCTCCCACCAAACCCGTCAGTCCGGCTTTTTGCCCGCCCACACCAGAGAGCGCGCCCTCATTCAAAGTCACCGACAATATCCCGCGTCACGGCAACTTGCGCCTCCTCAATATCTCGGCGGCTTGCCGCGTGACCTGCCTTGCCACCCTGCTCCACCACATTCCGCCGCCAGGTCCTTCTTGGTGTGTGTGTGTGGCTCAGTACCACTGAGTCACGGAGCCGGCAATGGGCCACAACCTGACTCTTGAAAAGTAAAGCAGTCATTCTGGCCGCATGTGGCGATCCACGGCAAATTTAACATGGATTGAGCAACACACTTCCATCCACAAGTCATCTCGTCAGTTGTCACGGCCCAGAACATTGTGGACCAAACTGCTCTCAAGAAGTACTTTTATCTTGGGTTTCAAACCCCTCCTTGACATACCCCTCTCGATTCCTGGTGATAAGGTAGTATTAACAGTGTATACTCTGTAGGAGTGGACATACTAGAGAGAGTAAAGTGGCATTACCTGCCGTGATCCCATAGCCTGGAGGTAGTTTGGAAATGGGCAAAACGGGCTTTAAAATGGCAGCTGGCACAAAGCCACCCCACAACTCCTGGTCTCGGGAGACTTCTGCAGGTTAACATAAACAGACGAAAAGGACTCCAGAACAGCGCTTACATCTTAGGGAGCGTGAGCCAGAGTATCACAAAATGGCACAAGCTAGCCAAAGCCCAACAATGGAACCCTGAAGCACAGCATTAAGGGTTCTGGGCTCAGGGGCCTAGATATTACTGTGGACAAATGGGAACACTTTGGTACGACATTCTGCTGTCTGCTGTTTTGGCACGGTGTTAACTCATTTGTTGCATTATACGTTAGGTAGCCTGAAGGAGAGAAGTTCTTCCAGTCCACAATCGCACCCCCCATTTCTCCTGATCCCATTCCCATTTACCATCCTCCCTCACCCCACCCCCCATCTCCTGGGAGAAGCAAACAGGAAAAGGAAACTTACAGCAAATTCATGTGTACTCGGACAAAAATTCCTCCCCAACCCCTCAATCAGGCAAACCCCAAGGTGCCTTGACCAGGTAACACCAGGGTACTGTTGCAAGAACATGCGAAGTGTTCGCTCAGTTTTGGCACAGCAGCAGCACTCTCGCCTCTGAGTCTGAAGGTTGTGGGTTCAAGTCCCACATCAGGTACTTGAATTTAATCTAGGCTGACACTCCAGTGCAGTACTGAAGGAGCGCTGACACTCCAGTGCAGTACTGAAGGAGCGCTGACACTCCAGTGCAGTACTGAAGGAACGCTGACACTCCAGTGCAGTACTGAAGGAACGCTGACACTGTCGGAGGTGCCGTCTTTCGGATGAGATGTTAAATTGAGGCCCCGTCTGCTCTCTCAGGTGGATGTAAAAGATCCCATTGCACTATTTCGAAGGAGAGCAGGGGGAGTTCTCCCCCGTGTCCTGGCCAATATTTATCCCTCAACCAACATCACTAAAACAGATTATCTGGTCATTTATTTCACTGGTGTTTGTGGGAGCTTGCTGTGCGCAAATTGCTGCTGTGTTTCCCTACATTAGAACAGTGACTACACTCCAAAAGTACTTAATTGGCTGTGAAACACTTTGGGATGTCCTGAAGGATGTTCCCGATGGTCGGGGAGTCCAGAACCAGGGGTCACAGTCTAAGGATAAGGGGTAAGCCATTTAGGACAGAAATGAGGAGGAATTTCTTCACCCAGAGAGTGGTGAACCTGTGGAATTCTCTACCACCGAAGGCAGTTGAGGCCAATTCATTAAATATATTCAAGAAGGAGTTAGATATATTTCTTAAGGCTAAAGGGATCAAGGGATATGGGGAGAAAGCAGGGACAGGGTACTGAGTTTGGATGATCAGCCATGATCTCATTGAATGGCGGAGCAGGCTCGAGGGGCCGAATGGCCTACTCCTGCTCCTATCTTCTATGTTTCTGTGTTTCTATGAGGTCATAAATGGTGCTACATAAACACGTCCCATCTTTCGAATAATGCCAGCAGTAATTACTAGGGGAATAAGCATGTACTTCGAATCGGGTTCCAAACTAATCATCGAGATTAATTCTGGCAAGATGGCTTTGCTTTGGAGAAGAAGAAATGTAAATGTATCTCACTCTGACTTCCTCCAGTTCTGACGAAGGGTCATCGCCCTGAAACGTTGACTCGGTTTCTCCCTCCACAGATGCTGCCGGACCCGCTGAGTGTTTCCAGCATTTTCTGGTTTTTATTTCTGATTTCCAGCATCCGCACTATTTTGCTTTTGTCTTAGTATATCTGGTTTTGGGGTGGGGGGTGGCGGGTGAGGGGAAAATAAAGAAAGGTGTTTTGGTTTAGTTGAATTAATGATTCTGATACAAAGAACAAATGCAGGAACTGTGACGAATAACACAGCAGCATTGGCACAGTCCAAAACCAGAGAACTTCAAGTTCCCCAACCTCTCCAAATCCCTACCAGTCCTAACACAGTGAGGCCAATTGCATTTTTTTTGCAAAACAAAGATTAACCTATTTCGACCAATTCACTTCACAGAAAGACTTGCATTTATATAGCGCCTTTCACAACCTCAGGACGTCCCAAAGCATTACAGCCAATGAAGTACTTTTTGAAGTGGAGTCACTGTTGTAATGTAGGAAACGCGGCAGCCAATTTGCGCACAGCAAGCTCCCACAAACAGCAATGTGATAATGACCAGATCATCTGTTTTAGTGATGTTGGTTGAGGGATAAATATTGGCCCCAGGACACCGGGGAGAACTCATACAAAAGCAAAATACTGCGGATGCTGGAAATCTGAAATAAAAACAGAAAATGCTGGAAACACCCAGCAGGTCAGGCAGCGTCTGTGGAGAGAGAAACAAATTTAACGTTTCAGGTCGATGACCTTTCGTCAGAACTGGAAAAAGCTGGAGATGGAACAGGTTTTTAAGCGAGTGTAGGGGCTGGGAAAGGGGGGAGGGGAGGAAAGAACAAAAGGGAAGGTCTGCGATAGGATGGAAGGCAGGAGAGATTAAAAGACAAAAGGGACAATGGTGCGAGGCAAAAGGAGATGGTAATGGGACAAGTTAAGAAACAAAAAATGAGTCTCGATGAGGTGTAAATGGCGATGGCAGAACAAAAGACAGCTGCCATGTGAGAGAGAAAAGAAAATGGAAAAACAAGGTAGGGGCAGAGGTTATGATCTGAAATTGTTGAACTCTATGTTGAGTCCAGAAGGCTGTAAAGTGCCTAATCGAAAGATGAGGTGCTGTTCCTCGAGCTTACGTTGAGCTTCCGTGGAACAATGCAAGAGGCCGAGGACGGCGAAGTCCGAGTCAGAGTGGGGCAGAGAATTAAAGGCGACCAGAAGCTCGGGGTCACCCTTACGGACTGAACGGAGGTGTTCCACAAAGCGGTCACCCAATCTGCGTTTGGCCTCCCCAATGTAGAGGAGGCCGCATCATGAGCAGCAAATACAGGGATAACTCCCCTGCTCTTCTTCGAAATAGTGCCGTGGGATCTTTTACATCCAGCTGAGAGAGCAGACGGGGCCTCGGTTTAACGTCTCATCCGAAAGACAGCACCTCCGACAGTGCAGCACTCCCTCAGCACTGCACTGGGACAGTCAGCCTAGATTTTTGTGCTCAAGTCTCTGGAGTGGAACTTGAACCCACAACCTTCTGACTCAGAGAGTGCTACCATCCAGGCCATGGCAGACACCCAGATTACCCTGCTTGGAGTGAGAATGGTAACATTCTTACATTTTTTCAGTCAGGTTTTGGTCTGTGACGCAGAACGAGCGGACACAAGAAAGAATGGTGACAGAAGTGAATCTTGTACTTTCCGTGCACACCTGCCCAAAACGAATCACTATTCTGTCTAGCAACTAAGTGTGCTGCTCCTACACATCAAACAATCACCAACTTCAAAAATCCTTTCAGTTACGGGATACGTTGCCTGATAGGGTGGTGGACACAGATTCAACAGTAGCCTTCAAAAGGGAATTGGCAAAATACTGGAAGGAAAAAAAAAATTGCAGGGATATGGGGAAAGAGCGGGGGAGTGGGACTGACTGGTTTGCTCTTGGAAAGAACCGGTGCAGACTTGATGGGCCAAATGGCTGTACGATTCTATGATTCTATTTTCTCTTCAGTATGTTTGTTTGAATTCTAAGTGATGGCGTTATTGGAGGGATTGTGGCGTTGAAGGAGGTGGAGGAGGAAAGTTACTGGGCACCACAATGTGGGGAGGGTGATTTAGAAGTTGAATGAGCATCATAAACCCAGCGCTAACTCAGAAATTGGGTACGATAAATCAATTCCCCCCCCCCACAAAGCCTGACGGGCAAGTCAGCAAGTCTCCCGAGCCTGCCCGACGTAAATACAACTTGGGAAAAATCCTTAAAATTGGTCGTAAATCCTACTACACTTGAATTTTCAAAAGTAACAGAGAAGGCAAGGCACCCCGTCGAAGGCGCTGACTGCCCTTACATCAGATTTATTGCAGTTGATTGCAAGTTCACACGGCCAACCAGCAACATTCGACCAGGAAATTTAAGCAACATGTGCTGTACAGAAGGATTTTTCCTGCGTGGAGTTATGCAGCAGCTTCAGAAATGTTTAAGGTCAGCCAAAACATGACGTGTAAACAACGTAATGTTTGCTGCGTCCAACTAATTGTGTTTGCCTGCGCATCAAAGAAAATAAAAATGTATGCAATAAAAATAGGTTATCTGTCCGCTGTGTGTTTTATCTGTAAGGGAATAAATAAACATCTGGTTTTAGTTCTGATGAGCCCCTATACTCACCGACTTTTAGGAGGCCTTGCCATAGCATCCAGATGGAAGGTATAACATCAGCTGGATTCAAAAACCTTGTATAAATATTACTGTTTGGCAACCGACAGGAAGAATGCAGCCTCCCTTATTAAATCAGGCTTATGGTTTTAACTATGTGTAACTGGGGGGGCAAAATAACTGACTTGAAACAAAGGCCACGAACGTCATAATATCGTAATGCTCAACTGCAGAGAATTCTGCACATCAGTCCCATTCTTCTTAAAAAAAAGTTTTTTTATATATATATATATAATTATAAAGTAGGTTGAATAATAAGACTGCGAGGCCAAAATATTTGAAACTCCAAGGGTTCTGCGCTACAGCAAACATTTAATACGCACACATTACGCACTGGGTGGGACATGGAGGAAAAGGGAAATCGCCAATTCAAAACTGGGATGAATTCCGCCAAAGGCTCAATGGGCAAAACTCCCAATCTGGTGCCTGCTCTGGACCCACAGAGCAGGCAGGTGCCAGGTTTGATCCCTGCGCCTAGATCTTGACTTTGTGCGAAGGCGTAAAATGGGCAGTAGTGACCAGTCAATCCCCGTTCTACATCTCACCCGATTTTCTAAATTCCTTTGAGGTCACGGCCCTTTGCCCCCTTCAGACAAGGGCCTGCTTGGTCAGGTCCTCGGGCAGCCGCAGGCACACCGAGGTCTGGATCTCCCGGGAGGAATACTCTCCACTTGCCTGGATGAGTTGCAGCTCCAACAACACTCAAGCAGCTCGACACCATCCAGGACAAAGCAGCCCGCTTGATTGGCCCCCCCATCCACCACCTTAAACATTCACGCTCTCCACCACCGGCGTACCGTGGCTGCAGTGTGTACCATCTACAAGATGCAATGCAGCAACTCACCAAGGCTTCTTCGGCAGCACCTCCCAAACCCGCCACCTCTACCACCTAGGACAAGGGTAGCAGGTGCAATGGGAGCACCACCACCTCCAAGTTCCCCTCCAAGTCACACACCATCCTGACTTGGAAATATACCGACCGTTCCTTCATCGTCGCTGGGTCAAAATCCTGGAACTCCCTCCCTAACAGCACTGTGGGAGCACCTTCACCACACGGACTGCAGTAGTTCAAGAAGGCGGCCCACTGCCACCTTCTCGAGGGCAATTAAGGATGGGCAATAAATGCTGGCCTTGCCAGCGATGCCCGGATCCCAGGAACGAATAAACAAAAAGGTGATGGTCGAGCACTTATTGTCATGGGCTGGGTGGGAAGCTTCACCCGCGATAGGCTCTAATAAATCATTCACAAAGAAGTTTGTGATGCTCATAGCCTTGGAGGAGATGCCAGAAAGAAGCAAAGCAGGTTGCATCCGTTTTGCTCTATCACACAAAGTCAAGATCGACCCCTTTATTGAGTTATCAATTTCAGCTTTGGAGAAGGCAGTTGTAAAAATTCGTTACCAATGTTCCCCAGGAGGCCGCTTGGGCCATTCAAATACCAGGCAGGCGCAGTTTTCATATCACTGTGCGGGTTCCCTGGAGCGCTGCACGGCTGCTCAGCTTTCAAGGAACATTGTTCATTACCACTCATCACTTCGGCTATCTCGTCTTTCAACCTCTCAAAATCAGGCATGGCTTGGAGTGGCTGGGACTGGGGTTCCTTCCCCGATCGCAATGCATTGACCGCAGATGGAAACTGCACACCTATAGATATTGAGCGAGGACACGATGGGATTGCTCCTCCATCAAATAGCTCACGTTGTAGGCTCGGGCGTGAAGAGGGGCCACTCGAGCATTTTGTACATTGTGGCGTTTTACCTGGTGGTGGTGTACTTGGTCACGGCCCTTCCCTCTTCCGTCACGGCATGCTTGGCCTGCTCCCCGGGCAGCAGCAGGCGCACGGAGGTCTGGATCTCCTGGAAGCTGATGGCCGAGCCCTTATTGTAATGGGCCGGGCGGGAAGCTTTACCCGCGATATGCTCTTGTATATCGTTCACAAAGGAGTTTGTGATGCTGATGGCCTTGGAGGAGATGTCGGGGTGAACCTGCTTCATCACTTCGTACACATACATTGAGTAACCCTCCTTCCTCGACCTTCTCCATTTCTTGCCGCCCTTTGCAGTGACTTTACTCACGGCTTTCTTTGCGCTCTTCTTCGGTGCTGGTTTCTTCTCCACCGGCATTTTGAAACGCAATTTCTGTTGAGTTGTCCCCGAAGGAGAAAAAGCTGAGAAGGAAGCAATATCGAGTTACATCGAGTCTACATCACAGAAACAGGCCCAACTGATCCATGCTGGCATTTATGTTCACACGAGCCTCCCCTCACCCCTCTTCATCTCACCCTATCAGCAAATCCTTCTCACCCTTTCTCTCTCATGTGTTTATCTAGCTTTTCCTTAAATGTATCTGTGCTATTTGCCTCAATACTCCCTGTGGTGGCGAGTTCCACATTCTCACCACTCTCTGGGTAAAGAAGTTTCTCCTGAATTATTTAACGGATTTATTAGGGACTATCTAATATTTATGACCCCTAGTTTAGGACTCCACCACAAGTGGAAAGATTTTCTCCATGTCTACCCAATCGAACCCTTTCATTGGGCCAGAACTTCAGGTCCCCACGGGTGAGTATGCGCTGGGTACTCATGCGTAGGCCCAACGAAAGTGCTGGTTTTGTGCACGCACTGCGCATGCGTGGGAAACCGGAACTTCTGTTCCCTTAAAGGAAGGGGTTCACAGGTAGAACGCGTGCACCGGAGAGGCAGCGCGTACGCCTGGAACTTCCGTTTTTTTTGCAGGTTTCTCCGGGAAGGTAAGTCTCCAGCAGTTACACTTTTTTAAAGCAGCCGCAAGGCCTGCTTTTAACAAGGTAAGTGGTGAATTAAGTAAAATTAAAACATTTTTTCCACAGGTTTATTATTTTTAAATACTTTAAAGAAAGGTAAGTTTACTTTTAGCCCCATTAGAAACTGTAATTAATTTTTTCAAACATTTTAATTATTGTTTAAAATAGTTATTTTATCTAATTTATAGTTAATTTAAAAATGTGATTAAAAAAAAAATTATTTGAAGTTTTAGTTATGTTTTGGGGCTGAATTGTATTCATAGATTTGACAGGTCTTCCTGTCAAATCTATGAATACAGATTCCCTGCTACCATTGGCTCTCCATGGCCCACGTGATCCCAGGGGACACTTTGAACTAACTGCGCCCCTGGGATACGCGAGCACTGCGCGCCGGCAGTTGGAGGAGGCCTAGGATCGGAATCCCATGCGGGCCCACAGCACAACGGCTGGCGCGCTAGGCAAGTGCAGGTCGGGGGCTTGCACCCGCGGGAAGCCTCCGACCCGAATTTCTGGGCCATTATCTTTAAGTGTCAGCTGTGGCTCAGTGGGCAGTACTCTTGTCTCTGAGTCAGAAGGTTGTGGGTTCAAGTTCCACTAGGGACTTGAACACAAAAATCTAGGCTGACACTCCAGTGCAGTGCTGAGGGAGTGCTGCACTGTTGGAGGTGCTGTCTTTCGGGAAGAGACGTCAAACCGAAGCCCTGTCTGCTCTCTCAGGTGGATGTAAAAGATTCCAAGGCACAATTTCGAAGAAGAGCAGGGGAGTTACCCCCGGTGTCCTGGCCAATATTTATCCCTCAATCAACATAACAAAAAAACAGATTATCTGGTCATTATCACATTGCTGTTTGTGGGAGCTTGCTGTGTGCAAATTGGCTGCCGCGTTTCCTACATTACAACAGTGACTTTTTTAAAAATTCATTGATGGGATGTGGGCGTCGCTGGCTAGGCCTGCATTTAGTGCCCATCCCTAATTGCCCTTGAGAAGATGGTGGTGAGCCGCCTTCTTGAACCGCTGCAGTCCATATGGTGTAGATACACCCACAATGCTGTTAGGAAGGGAGTTCCAGGATTTTGGCCCAGCGACAGTGAAGGAACGGCGATACAGGTCCAAGTCAGGATGGTGTGTGGCTTGGAGGGGAACTTGGAGGTGGTGATGTTCCCATGCGTCTGCTGCCCTTGTCCTTCTAAGTGGAGATGTCACGGGTTTGGAAGGTGCTGTTGAAGGAGCTTTGGCGAGTTGCTGCAGTGCATCTTGTAGATGGTACACACTACAGCCACAGTGCGCCGGTGGTGGAGGGAGTGAATGTTGAAGGTGGTGGATGGAGTGCCAATCAAGCGGGCTGCTTTATCCTGAATGGTGTCGAGCTTCTTGAGTGTTGCTGGAGCTGCACTCATCCAGGCAAGTGGAGAGTATTCCATCACACTCCTGACTTGTGCCTTGTAGATGGTGGAAAGGCTTTGGGGAGTCAGGAGGTGAGACACTCGCCACAGAATTCCCAGCCTCTGGCCTGCTCTTGTAGCCACAGTATTTATATGGCTGGTCCAGTTCAGTTTCTGATCAATGGTAACCCCCAGGATGTTGATAGTGGGGGATTCAGCGATGGTAATGCCATTGAATGTCAAGGGGAGATGGTTAGAGACTCGCTTGTTGGAGATGGTCATTGCCTGGCACTTGTGTGGTGCGAATGTTACTTGCCACTTGTCAGCCCAAGTCTGAATGTTGTCCAGGTCTTGCTGCATATGGACACGGACTGCGTCAGTATCTGATGAGTCTCGAATGGTGCTGAACAGTGTGCAATCATCAGCGAACATCCCCACTTCTGACCTTATGATGGAGGGAAGGTCACTGATGAAACAGCTGAAGATGGTTGGGCCTAGGACACTGCCCTGAGGAACTCCTGCAGTGATGTCATGTGATTGAGATGAATGACCTCCAACAACCACAGCCAACTTCCTTTGTGCTAGGTATGATTCCAACCAATGGAGAGTTTTCCCCTTGATTCCCATTGACTTCAGTTTTGCTAGGGCTCCTTGATGCCACACTCGATCAAATGCTGCCTTGATGTCAAGACTACACTCCAAATGTACGTCATTGGCTGTAAACCGCTTTGGGACGTCCGGTGGTCGTGAAAGGCGCTATTTAAATGCAAGTCTTTTTTTGTTTAAGAACCCTTCATTTTCTTAGAGGTAAAAATAATGAAGGGGTGGGGTGGGTGCAGGGTTTTTTAATGGGACGATTGTTATTTCAAATTGAATGCCCCATCCTCGAGCCAAGACATTCATTGCTTTCTGCATGTTGGAAGAATACCTGAGGAAACTGATATCATGCCACGTGTCCTATGGACTACCATTTTGCATTGGTCTCCCTTGGGGCTCCTCACACAATCAAGTATTGGGAAAACTTCAAAGCATTTTAGAGATCATGGCCTAGAAATTCAGTTGGTTGCGCCAGCCGTTAGCGCCTTAGGAGGAGTAGATGTCGGGCGCTAGGCGGCTAGCGCCCGGGCGCAGCGCGATCTGCGCCTCGCCCCAACTTCACTAGAGATTTAGCGGCGGCGCAAAGTCTTTGCGCGCGTTCAGCTGCGCGCGCAGATCATGACGTCATTTCCTCGTGCAACGCCCTTTGTGCGCCCCGAACCGGAACTTCAGTGGCAACGCCCCATTGTGCGCCTGGCGCCCCTAGCGACTGTTAGAGTGGAACGGTGCTCAGCCAATGCGGGGCGCGGGGGGCGCAAATTAAAGGGCACTCCTCCTGTACTATAAAAGGCTGCCATTTCGCAGCACTCCTTCTTGAGAAACAGATCTTTGGAGAGAGACCAAGGTAGATAGCTTTCTGCTTTGGCCCAACACTCGGACAGGTACTTCTGGCTTCAGGCCACAGCTTTCCACTAGTCTTTGCCTTCATTGACATCTCATTGTTTGCCAGCATATTATGGGGGCTACAATGGGTGTCAACGCTGGCTTTCTCAATTACATCCAAAGGACTCACAGACGCCGTGAGAGAGTGGCAGCCCTGGCTAGACGGAGAGGGGGCAACAGGCGTTGGCAAAGGAGGCCTTACCCACCCAGGGTATACCGCCAGCAGTTCTCCTATCTCACCATGTCTGAGGAGCAGTGTGTTCGGAGGCTGCGATTCAGAAGGGACGTGGTCACAGAGATCTGCCAGCTGCTTGGCGGTGATCTGCAGCCACAGCTGAGGTGCAGGACGTCTCTGTCGGTGGCAGTGAAGGTGACGGTGGCTCTCAACTTCTATGCCACCGGCTCCTTCCAATCTGCTACTGGGAACATTGCCAACATCTCCCAGTTCGCCGTGCATTGCTGCATCTGCCAGGTGACCAATGCCCTTTTCAAAAGGAGACGTCAGTTCATCTCCTTCTCCATGACCCTTGCCAAGCAGCAACAGCGTGCAATGGGCTTTGCAGCATTCGCGGGCTTCCCCATGGTGCAGGGCGCCATTGACTGCACGCATGTGGCTTTGCGGGCACCTCTGGAGAATGCCGAGGATTACCGCAACCGGAAGGGCTACCATTCGCTGAACATCCAGCTGGTGTGTGACCACAGGCAGCTCATCCTAGCTGTCAATGCCCGCTTTCCAGGCAGCAGCCACGATGCCTTCATCCTGCGACAGACTTCTGTTGCAGACATGTTCCAGGCACAGCCTCACCCACAAGGATGGCTTATCGGGGACAAAGGCTATCCTTTGTGTACCTGGCTGATGACCCCGCTCCAGCACCCCTGCTGAAGAGGGATACAACGAGAGCCATCAAGCGACCAGGAACAACATCAAACAAACAATCGGCGTCCTGAAGTAACAGTTCCGCTGTCTGGATCGTTCCGGTGGAGCCCTATAGTATTCGCCGGAGCGAGTCTCCCATTTTGTGGTCGTTTGCTGCATGCTGCACAACCTGGCTATCCGCAGGACTCAGGCACTGCCACCAGAGATTGGAGGACCACCTCAGGAGGAGGAGGAGGAGGAGGAGGAGGAGGAGGAGGACCAGCACAGGAGGGAGGCACAAAGTGCAAGGGCCGCCCGTCGCCGGCTTATTGAACGTCGGTTCTAGGCGCCCTCTCAGGGAATGGCTTGTGCCAATGTCAGCAGATGAATGTAGCCGCTCCACAAGCCCTCAGCCGAGCAGGGCAACCAGGACTTAACCAAAAAACCATGCACAGTGCAATTTAACAACAATAATTTATTGAAAACCTCTGTCCTTCCCACATTACATGCTCATGTGGAGAAGCCCCCTCCAAAAACACAAAACTACCAGTCTCGGCCTTACAAAAAGAAAGAAAGACACCAGTCTCGGCCTTACAAAAACACAACAGGCATTTGAGCATACCTTCTACTTTTTGCCCTGCAAGGGCGATGCCTTTCGCATCCTTGCCTGGCCCCTGCCCGCCCTGCAGCTCCTCCTCAATGGGAGCCCAGTGGCTGCAGCAAGGCTGGGGGAATGCTGCTGAGGGGCAGATGGCGTGACGGCAGATGCCCGCCCTTGGGGGTCGGCCTGCACCAGCTCTGGCCTTGGAGTGGCCGGCTGCTGACTGCTCCAACTCTGGCTGGGCGGCAGCAGTCTGTCCAGCGGCTCGTGGCAGCTGCAATGGCGGAGTGGCAGTGTCGGCTGCAGGAATGGTGCCAACCTGGCAGATCGCAGGTGCTCGCTGGTCGCCTGATACAGTGGCACTCGCACGGGCCAGCACTGCAGCATACGCAGCAAACAGCTGAAGGACAGACTGCTGGGCTGCTGCTGCACGGCGGGTGCCCTGGCGATGCCTGGCTGATCCAGCGAGGGTGGCAGCAGTTAGTGCCCGTGTGGCCCTGGTCTGTGTCCGCATGACACCAGCCAGTGAATGGACGGCACGAGCACTTGGCTAGAAGCCGACTGTGCTGCCGCGAAGTCCTGCAGACTCCTGGCCTGTGCTGCACTGAATTGTTCCAGACTCCTGGCCTGTGCTGCACTGAATTGTTGCAGACTCCTGGCCTGTGCTGCTCCGAATTGCTGCACACTCCTTGACAGAGACTCTATGGAGTCAGGCATCCTTGCCACTGCAGCCATGAGCTCAGTGTGCCTGCGCTCAGCCTGGACGGCCATTTCCTCTAGGAGGCGCACCTCCTCTGTGCTGACCATCGCAGGACTGGAGGCCGCACTCACCCTCTGGGGAGAAGTCCGCCGAGCTTCCCCACCCCTCCCGCGTTGCTGCAGGCCGCTGGGCCCCGGAGCTTCACTCTCCTCCGACCCTTCCCCCCGGATCCCCTCCAGGGAAGACGTCTCCCCTACATCGCCATGGGCTGGTGCGGCTGAGGGTGGCACTGATGGGCCGGCTTCCTCTTCCTCCTCCTCGTCTTCCGAAGGGCTGACAGTGGCAGCTTGAGGGCCCGCCTCCTCACCTGGCGATTCACCATCTGAAAGCAGGAAGGCACAAGAGTAGCTTTAGAGTGAGGACAGGGCGGCAGCGAGGGAGGCATGAGTGTTGCCATTCACCGCATTGGTCGGACAGTGGCAAAGGATGGTGATCTCATGCGCAAGTGGAACGAGAGAGGTCCAAAAGGTGATGCCCTTACCATTGGTGCCCAGAACAGGGTCGGCATCTCCACTGGCGACGGGGCCAATCAGCCGGCCTGCCATAATGCGCTCCACACGCTGGTCGAGGTCGGAGAGCTCTTTGAGGTCAGGACGGCCTCCCCCGGTCTCAGTTCGGTTGCGCCGGTTGTGCGCCACCTTGGCCTGCAAGAGAAAGGACGGCCTCTAAGTACAGTGTGTAGCCCTGATCTTGTCTGCACTGCCTCCCATGGTCGAATAGCTTGTACAGTGTGTAGCCCTGATCTTGTCTGCACTGCCTCCCATGGTCGAATAGCTTGTACAGTGTGTAGCCCTGATCTTGTCTGCACTGCCTCCCATGGTCGAATAGCTTGTACAGTGTGTAGCCCTGATCTTGTCTGCAATGCCTCCCATGGTCGAAGAGCTTGTACAGTGTGTAAAGTGCTGAATGTGCAAGTGATTTTCATGCCAGTCCCATAGCTGCTGGATGAGGGCTGGCCATTAGGGCTTTCAGGTCCCTTTGCCCATAAAGTGAGGTGCACATGCAAGGATGAGGAGGACACTGGAAAGGGTACTCACCCTGACAACCCGAGTGAGGTCGTTGAACTTCTTCCGGCATTGCACAGGAGTCCTGGCAACCACGCTGTTGGAAGACACCCTGTTGGAGACCTCCCTCCAGGCTTTCCGGTAGGTGCTGGGCAGCGGCCTCTTGCCACCTTCTGGAAACAGAACATGGCGCCTGCGCTCCACTCCGCCAACCAGCAGCCTCAGGTCACCGTCGCTGAAGCGCTGCGCTCTCTCCCTGGCCTTCTCCATAGCCCTGGGCGTTGTGCAGGTGAAGCTGAAGTGGTCAGGCCGAGGTTGAGGGCTGCAGTGTGCAGGGCGTGGCAGGCAAACAAATCGACCCTTCCCCTTTAAGAGCTGACCGGCGCCAGAGTGTCTGCCGTCAATCAAGAACTCGCCGCACCGGCGCTGCGCCCGGCCTCGGGGCTATCGCTCAGCACCGCCGGCTTAGCGCCTAAAGATAGTCGTGCATCGCCTGTTTTAGCGCAGCAGCAACCTCTTGGGGCGATGCGACTGAATATTGACGAAGGGGGCGTGACTTGGCGCCGGGCGCAAACTTTAGCGGCCGCCCGACTTTAGCGCCCCAAAAGTGGCTATACTGAATTTCTAGGCCAATGACTGGTACCTTGCGCTGGGGAGGGAGGAAATCAATGGTCTATAAACATTCCAGGAAACCACACCAGTTTCCAGGGAACTTATTAGACCTTCATTACCACTGAATTGCATCTGTCAATAAATAACAGATACTTTAGACTGGAATGAAGGAACAGAGCTTGTGATGGGAACGAAGATGATGGCTCATCCAAGACTGGATGTTGAACAAGCAGTCTGACAGAAAAGAGGCAGTATAGGGGTTGAGAGAGGTAGTGTAGAGGTTTAGCTCAGTGTCATCAGCCTACATGTAGACGTTGACCCTCCTAAGCCAGCTAATGATATCTCTGGGAGCAACATGTAGTTGAGGTTGTGGGGCGGGGGGACGGGGGTAGGGGACAAGGATGGGTCCTTAGGGAACTCCAGAGGTAACAGTGTGGGGCTGGGAAGAAAATACATTGTTGGAGATGATCTGGCTGTAATTGGAGAGCTAAGAGTGGAACCAAGTGAGGGTTGTCCCAGTGAGCTGGACAACAGAGGAGAAGCATAGGAGGAGGATGGTGTGTGTGGTTGACCGTGTCAAAGGCTGTAGGGAGATCGAGGAGAACAAGGAGGGATAATGCACCATGGTCAATCATAGACAATGTTATTGGTGACTTTGCTTGAGGCTGTGCTGGCACTGTAGGAAGGATGGATACCCAATGGAGGGATTCAGGCAGAGAGTTGTGGGAGATGGGCACAGATCTGGGAGGCGACAACACGTTCAAGAACTTAGGAGAGGTTGGAGATGGGGTGGTAGTTTGCTGGGACAGATGGGGTCAAGGGTGGGCTTCTTGATAGGGGACGTGACAATGGCTTTGAAAGGGAGGGGGTCAGTGCATGAGGAGAGCGAACCGTGGGGGCCAGGAAGAGAAGTTGGGTGGTCAGCCATCTAGTGAGAACAGGGTCAAGGGAGAAGGAGGTGGGTCTCATGGACAAGATGAGCTTAGACAGAATACATGGAGACAGAGGTGGGAGCAAACACCAGAGCTTGTGATGCAAACAAGTCACATATCAGGACAGAATTAGATTATGGAAACCCATCCAGTTTATCATAAAACAGACAAAACAAATTCTCAAGTAGTGTGCCTATCCCCACTTGGTGTTTGTAACACATTGCAATTGGAACAAGCAAAGGTTAATCCTGGAAATGCAGGATACACGTGTTGCCCTGTTCCCCAGACCTACCTTGTTTCCCTGCAGCTGTCATCACACCAAGGATTTTTCATTCCAATACCTTTACGCACAAATATGCCATCCATATCAAAAAAAATAGATCACTTGTCATCAGCGGCTCCTGCAAAGCGTTCAAGCCAAATATACTGAAATACTTCTTTTGTTTTGATCCAAATTGTTTTCTTTACTTTCCAATCTATCATGGGAAATTCACTGAACTTAGATTTCCCTTGCTCCTGTGTGTGCCAGGTGACCGTTGGCAGAAATAAACTCGCAAGACATATTGTTACAAAGAATGCTGAAGGGACTGTGTTCTTCTGTAAAAGTTTTTTTTTGCTATTCAATCCCTTCTTCAAAGAGTTCACTGCATCATGCAGTGACCCCGGCCCCAAAAAACATGAGTAGACAACTTGATCTCGGGCCTCTATTACAACAGTGACTACATTTCAAAAAGTACTTCATTGGCTGTAGAGTGCTTTGGGTGGTTGTGAAAGGCGCTACATAAATGCAAGTCTTTCTTCTTTTCTCTCCCAGTTGCACAAGAGTGGCCTGAGGATAACTGCTCCCTGTGTTTCTTTCACTCTATAGGAAAGCAACCCATCCCTTACTTCTCAACTTCTCTGTCCTGAGGTCAGGAACTCACCTAGTGGGCAAGTGTGACCACAAGCCGCAGTCCTATCAAATCGTGGCACCGTCGTATGTAATTCCGACATCATTGCATCTCCCACACAGACACCAAATCAACGCAGAATGACTACAGAATGAAAGGAGATATCAAGGTTAGTCAGGCTCCATGCATCATTTTTCCAATGCCAAATTTCCAATGATTTGCAAAATTCAATTGTGTCCAGTAGCCAAGATGTGCAATATGATTTATAAGACGGATTGAATTCTACCACAAAAAACATATTCTCTGTTTTAACCAGCAACACAGTCACTGAGTCCAAGTGATTACACATCTTAAAACAAATTAAAATACTGTACAATGGAGGAGAGTAAGTCACATTTCATTCATGCCGGACAGCTGGCTGTAGCTTCTTGGAAAACGTTATTGCTTATTGCAGATTGGAGTTCAAAATAGACAGTTATTCTTCTGCAATCAAATTCATTATTAACGTCAAAAAAAGGGCAATAAAATTGTCCAGGTTCGACCTTGCTCAGAAAGAACTGTCAGGCATGAAAGTTGCTGGTTGATGAATGTGCTTCTGCTCAACTCTCCTACGGTCCTGCTGCTTTCAATATCCATCCCCAAAGGACCCATACAACCTCACTATCAAATTCCCAAATCCTTCACCTCTGGCCCACAACTCCCTCGCTCACTGTCAACTTGCCCAATCTCAGTTCTAGCTTTAATGTCCCTGTTCTGAGCAAAACGATCACTGTCTTCTGTCCTTGCCGGCCCCGGGACTGCCGTCAACGTCTTTCTGTCAAGTCTGAGAGGCATAAACTCTACTGTGCCAGGTGCACAACTGACCATCGCTACGCCTGACTTCACTACATGAAGCACTATTGTGCTTCATTCTCCGCTGCTACTCCAGGATCATGTTGGAGGGTAAGGAGAACCCCAAGGCTCCTTGAGTTTCTCCAACCAGCTGCCTCCTTAAACCCTCATCCCCAACCTCATCTACCATCACTTCAGACACCAAGTGCAAGGAGATCATGGATTTCATGGTCACCAGTTCAAGCTTCCCCCTGCAGCTGTCTTTGTTGCATTCTCTTCTTCTTCTTGCCCCCAAGCTTCCACATTATCTCCCATCCATTCTAGCCCCTAACCCCTGTCTGTTTGCAGCTTTTCCACCCCAAGCTCATCTTGTCACTGAGATCCATCTCCTCCTTCTTCAGTCTTCTTCCCCCTCAACTCCTAACCCCTAGATCACCCTTCATGACTCTAATGCTAGTTGACATCATCATTGGTTCCCTCTCCTCGGCACCAACCCCATTTATTTGAAAACTACTGTTTTCACCGCCTTCTCAAAAACCCACTCGTGATGTTTTCGTCCAAGCCAACTAACGCCCCATCTCCAACTTCCCTTTGCTTTCTAAGATCATTGCCCGCCCCCCCCCCCACTGCACCCAGCTCCATGACCATCTCTCCTCCACTCAAGCTTCCACCTTTCTCACATCATCAAAAAGGTCCAAAGCAAAGTCATGAAGACATCTTCAGTGACTCTGACCACGGTGCTTTATCCCTCCTTGGTCACGCTGCAGCCTTTGACCATGCGCTAGCCTCCTCTAATGCTTGTCCTCTGTAATGTAGCTTCATGGGACTGCCATTGCATGGTTCCATCCTTACCTATCCTAACATAGTCAGAAGATCTCCAGCAATGGCTTCTCTTCGCTGTTCGCTCATAAGTCCCCCAAGGATTTATCCTTGGTCATCTCCCTCTTCCGAATCTAAACACTGCCCCTCAATCACATCATCTGCATGCACACAGGCAACTTCCATATATATGCCGATGGCCCAAAACTCTACCTCTCTGCCAGCTCGTTGACTGTATCTGTGCTGTCAAATTGCTTATTTGACATCAAGGCTTGGTTGAGTCCCAACTTCCTCCAGCTTATCAGGAAGACATATCAGGACACTGTTTTCGGCTTTCACTGCAAGCTCTACTCCCTTGACACCGATATCTTACCCTTCCCTGGCCACCATCTTGAGCTCAACCTTGGCACGATGTTCAACCTGAAGATTAACTTCCTATATCTTAGATTAGGCCCTCGATCTTTTCCACTACAAAGACCAATTACTTCCTGATATACCTATCAATTCATCCAATGAAAAGCGACGAGTTAAGAAAGTAACTATAGGTTTTTATTGGCTAAATAACAGAGCCCACCCTCGTGGGTGATCGGATACAACAAGGAGGAATGCCAGCCAGTCAACTACCTTTATACCTGGGCAGGTAGGTGGAGTCATGGGCGGAGTCAGCAGTGGTCAGCCCAGGTATAGCAGCGTGACAAGAGGCGACCTCGTATAGTGATACAACAGTGTGAACAGTGATAACCATAGAGTAACGATATAACAGTGATAACTATAGTGTAACGATAGTGAACGATAAAAGTGGTTTACCACACTTCCACGCCCATATCACCTACCTCCGTACCTCCAGATTAATCAAAATTATATAGATTTGAATGCCAGAGATAAATCGACTTCTTGGTTTTATTAATATCGACAGAAAGTACAAACAAGATAATACATCTATATACTTACAAGTAGGATATTCATCAGGGTCTGAAAACTACTAATCAATCCAAGCAAGTTCTCAGCACGGAATATCAACGAATTACTGAAAGTGCATATTTATACACCTTATACCTCCAACCTTCATCCGAACCTTTGTCACTTCCAAATTCGACAGTTCCAACCTTCTCTTTGGTGGCCTCCCGACCTCCACTGTCCATAAAAAGAAAGGCTTACATTTATATAGCACCTCTCCTGACCTCAGGATGTCCCAAAGCGCTTTACAGCCAATGAAATCCACAAACAGCAATGTGATTGATGTAAAAAGACTTCTGAGCACTTGGTTTGAGTATAAAACAAGGCTTTAATCAACTGTTTCAAAACCATGAGATTTCTAGTTACATCACTCGTTCCTGGTTACAGAAACATCCTGAGCAAGCTGGGCCCACGCCCGAGTATTTATACTCCTTGGACGGCGCCACCAGCTGGCCGCCCAGTGTTACTTCATGAGTCACGATAAGATTCATGACATCGATAATTATCAGATAATCTGGTTTTTTTTTGAGATGTAAGTATCCAAGCCGAATACTGTCAACTTGTGCAAAACTCCACTGCTCGTAGTTGTCCCACACAAGCCCTATTCTCCCTTCACTCCTGAACTATATTGGTTCCCCATCTTTCAAAGCATTACATTTTTTAAATGCTCATCTTTAAATCTTAGCATTGTTCAATCACCAAATAGATTAATCAAAATTATATAGATTTGAATGCCAGAGATAAATCAATTTCTTGGTTTTATTAATACCGACAGAAAGTACAAACAAGATAATACATCTATATACTTACAAGTAGGATATTCATCAGGGTCTGCAAACTACTAATCAATCCAAGCAAGTTCTCAGCACGGAATATCAAAGAATTACTGAAAGTGCATATTTATACACCTTAAAGACAGTTCTTAAGCAATGTCAGATGACTTGCTCCTTCCCTATCAATTCTGAGATGGTTGTCATGTGAACCTTGTGTATCATATGCTACACTACCAGTGGATGGCAATGTTGTGTCACATTTACTTCATTCTCATTGGAATGTGGGTGACCTTTCATTTCTTATCAGTAAAAGACAAGACCATTTTGTAAGGTTATAAACATCACGCCTTTGCAGAATAATGGCAACTTAAACCAGACCTTTGTCTCCAAACTAGCCATAATTCTTACACCAAACTTTGGAAGCCTCTTAAATCATCTTAAACTGACAAAACATCCCTACTTGCTTAGCTTCTGCCTAACGACCTAATCTAAGCCATGTGTTAGCCTCTATCACGCAGAATATATTCTCAGAATACAAAGATATTAATACTGTATTGTTAAGCTGTTTTACTGATCATTTCTCACCAGATGTTCGAAACTTACTACCGAATCAGGCCAATGTACGTCTGTGGTTTCTACACTTTCTTCTTTACTGTAGCCCTCTGTGCTAACTAGCCCACGATACCCTTTTACCTATGCCAATATGTTAATCTATTGCATTAAACGTCATCCTTCAGCCATGGCTTAGCCCCACTCCATTGCTGCAACCTCTGCTGGCCCTCCAGCCCCCACACATTCCGTTCCTTTGACCCCCAGCCTTGTGTGCATCCCCTCTCCATTCATCCCTCCATTGGCAGCAGATCCCTCACCTGCTTGCTTCCTCATCTCTGGAATTCTCTCCAAATCGCCCTCTGCCTCTTGACCACCTCCCTCTTTAAGAACCTTTTCTCTCTTTGACCAGACCGTTGGTCCTTCCTCCTGACCTCTCCCTCCATTGAGTTCCTAATCTTGGACAGTCAGACCATTCCCCAGGAAAGGAGGGCTGAGATGAAAGTATTACTTGGGGATGGGGGCTGCCAACTCAACAGAACCCTATTTGCTTTCTCAATAAGAGAATGTGGACTGGGACCTCAAGAGTGAGGAAAGAATCAGTAAGCAATCAATCGCTACCCACTGCCATCTTGAAGATGCTGGCATGTCCAGCGTTGCACAGAGGTGGGAGAATTGGTGCATTGGTTGTTGTAATCCAGGAGTGCTTAGCATTTCCCATCTCCCATTACAGGTTCTAGAATTCATATCAGGGGAGCAACATAAAATGAGACTGGACTGGAGAGCAGTGTAGAGAAAGGGTGCGGGATCATAACAGAACAGATGACGTACCTTGAGTATTGTGTGCAGTTTTGGTCACCTTATCTGAGGAAGGATGTTCTTGCCATGGAGGGATGCAGCGAAGATTCACCAGGCTGATACCTGGGAAGGCAAGAATGACGTATGAGGAGAGATTGGGTCGATTGGGCTTGTACTCGCTGGAGTTTAGAAGAATGAGAGGGGATCTCATTGAAACTTATAAAATTCTAACAGGACTGGACTGGACAGGACTGGATGCAGGAAGGATGTTCCCGATGGCGGGGGAGTCCAGAACCAGGGGTCACAGTCTAAGGATAAGGGGTAAGCCATTTAGGACAGAGATGAGGAGGAATTTCTTCACCCAGAGAGTGGTGAACCTGTGGAATTCTCTACCACAGAAGGCAGTGGAGGCCAATTCATTAAATATATTCAAGAAGGAGTTGGTTATATTTCTTGGGGCTAAAGGGATCAAGGGATATGGAGAGAAGGCAGGGACAGGGTACTGAATTTGGATGATCAGCCATGATCTCATTGAATGGCGGAGCAGGCTTGAGGGGCCGAATGGCCTACTCCTGCTCCTATCTTCTATGTTTCTACATTTCTATGTCCCTCCGGATGGGAAATTAAAACCGGCACTAAAAGTTGAAGTATGGGCCAAGCAGTTTTCCTGCTCTGTTTTGCCGAAAACCATTGCAAGAAAGGACGAACACTGCTACGGGGCCAAGGAAAGCCAAGACATCAGTGTCTGTAAATTTATTTTCTGTAGTTTTCCTATTCAACAGGGAGGGACGTTATCTGTGCTCAAGAAGGTGGATCAATATTTCTTCCCGTGTCCCTATCCGTTAACAAGCTGATGTGAGGAGTGTCATAGGGGGAGCGGCCCGGCTGACCTCCAAGCTAGTAAGAGTGGGCCCTGAACTCAACATCTCTCCATCATCACACTCTTGATAAGGCAACCGTTGTGTCTTGGAAACTGAAGCTGGGAAAAGAACGAATATTGTCTTGGGAGAATTGTTCAAGAGGTAGGTTTTAAGGAGCGTCTTAAAGGAGGAAAAAGAGGTAGCGAGGCGGAGAGGTTTAGGCAGGGAATTCCCGAGCTTAGGGCCGAGGCAACAGAAGTCACAGCCACCAAAAGTTGAGCGATTTATAATCAGGGATGCTCAAGAGGGCAGAATTAAAGGAGCGCAGATATCTCGGTGGGGGTTGTGGGGTTGAAGGAGGGTCATTCAGTCCTCAAAGACTCAACTGCATCGATTCTGGGTTCTGAGTGAAAGATTAAAAAACGTGAATTTCAAAAGAATGTGGAGAAATTTGGAAACGGTTTTCTCTTACAATCGAAAACACATGTTGATCATCTCAAACACTGATACTTCCGTATATCTCGCCTGACCCGAGACATGAATCCGAATTGCATGAGAGGAGGAAGATGGATGCAAACCAGAGTTATCTGGTGTCAACTAATCAGGCTATTGCAGCGTGATTAATGATGCTGCTCCATGGCATTCCCTCCACTCCTTACAGAACTAAGCAAAATTAAATTTAGCCAGAACAAAGCCATTTGAACTTCACACTTTGTTCTCGACTAGATACACTCCCTCTGCTTTAAATCTCTATTTTCATACAAAATTTATACCCCTATAAACATCAGTGTCAAGGCGACCACAACCTGTAATCCAGACAATACTTATTCTGATTTTCTGTAAAAAAAAAGATTTGCTTTAAACTTCTTGGGGGGGGGGGGGGGGGGGAAATCGGTGGCGCCCCCTTTGGGGTCTAACTTTGCCGGGGCGCTATTTTTAGCACCCTGAAAAAGTTAGCGCCCCCGCGCCGTAATTAAGTGGTTGCACCCCAAGCAGGGGGCGGGGCGCTACTGGAAGCGCTCCCCCTCCTTCCTGGGGCGCTACCACTGAATATCGCGGCGCTACGTGCAACAGCTCCACGCGCGTCGGCACGTAGCGCCGTGGTATTGCAGGCCTCCCTCCCCTGATTAAAGGGGAGGGGCTTAGGGCTGCGCGCACCGGGGACCCTGCTGGACCACCGGAGAGCGGGGTGCCAGGAAAACAGCCCGGCACTCAGGAGGAGCGCCGGGCTAAGTGATCGCAGCCGGCACCCCGCATGAAAGAGGGGAAAGGCGGCAGGTGCTGGCCAGAAAAAAAAATGGCCGCCGACACCTGCCCCTTTAAATAGCGCCGGCAAAGCTGCACAAACGCCCCCTGACCCTGTCGGACTTATCGTCCGGCGATAGATCAGGGGGCGCAGCCTAAGTTTGCGGCCGGGGCTCTGCGCATGGTGCTGACGTCATCGCTGGAGGCGCAGCGCCACGGGGCACTACCGGCTACCGCCGCTGTTAACCTCCCGCTGAATTTAATGGGAGGTGTTAGCGGCACCGCACCCGGGTGCTAGGGGCTTCGCGTCCCATTAGCGCCCCCCCGGGGGTGCTAACGGGAGGTGCAAAGTAACCCAATTTTTCCCCCAGATGTCACAAAGATGTCGCACTGTTAAAAAAAAAGTTGTTTTGCATCTTTAAGTATTTACAGCACAGAACAAAAACAAGGCAGGACGAGACTGCATTCTTCGCCCTGAAATTGTAGATGGGTGGGGGGGAGGGAGGTAAAGAGAAGAGAGAACACTCTATACTGAAAATTCTCTGCACAGAATTCTCCTTTAATTCGGCCCAACTGGTCCTTGCCAATGTATTTCTTCACCTTCGGGAACTCGCTTCTCCGAAAGGAAAAGGAAAAGTAAGTGTAACACAAGCGGATCGATTCTCGTTACTGTCATCACTTTCATTGTAATTATTTGCTAAAACTTCATGGGAAGCAATTAAACAATGACCGTGGATCATACCTGGATCTGACAAAGTTTTAATATCACTTCCATAGTATTACGTAGTACATAGAATGATATAGTATTAATAGCACAGAAACAGGCCATTCAGCCCAATGGAGTGGAATGGGCAGACTTTACCCCAGCCAAACAGGAGAGGCCTGGCGGTAAAACTAAATCTGGCCAGGCACCGGAATAGCGGGCAAGCACTGCATTAACGCAGCGACTTACCAATAGGGCTCAGGGTCATCGCCAGGCGCTCAATAAACCCCAACTGACTGCTGCGTTCCACCATGCAGGTTACACCCTGTGGACTGGACGCCACGAACACATTTGCCCAGAACTTGCGGTCAGCGGCGAAGCAAAGACGTTGGCCGCTGGCCCTGAAGAAAGCTGCCCGCAAAGATCCCGCGGTGGAAAGTTTGCCCTTTTTCGATGGTCAAGCGATTTCAGTGCTCCGCAGTGGGAAGTCCCCGGTGCGATCTGCTGTGGCCGGCAACAAGCTCCCCAAGCGGCCAATCACACGGCAGAATTCTCACGGACCGGGAACCAGGAAATGAGAAGCTGTTTTTATCTGGTCTCTTAAAGAGAGCAAGCCAAAGATTGGTGCTCTCACACGGGGATAAGGTAGAACCTGAAACATCATGAACAAACTTCAAAAAAACAAATTAATTTTGTTTTTTAAAAGTTTCTTAAAAATTGTAATTTTTATCATAATGAAGAAATTCGACAATCCACAAAACAAAAGTTCGTTTTTCAGGGCAACAACGTTTATTTAGCAGTCCAGACGCTGTTAAAATCCTAGTTACACCTAATCCAGCAAGGTCTAACATTTAATGTGGTGTTTAACAGTGATATCACTGTGGAAAAGTCCAACTTTTCATCAGGTTCACTGATTACGCTGATTGCCAGCTATGGGGGGGGGGGGGGGCGCGGAGAAAGGGGGTCCACAGCGCAGCCAGTGTCAGAGCAGTGAAAGGACTGACCCCAACTCCAGGATTTCCGCGTTAAGATGCGCGTGCGCTACATCCTGAAGTTGCAGCCGTTTCAAAGCGGAATTTGCGGTGGGTTATTAGGCTGTTCGTTTCGTCATTATCGCCCACCGCAAATTCCGGCCCAGTGTAGATCGACGGGTAAAATTCATAAGAGGTCTCATCTCAATGAGCTGAACACATGTCATTTGCAAAAAAAAACATCAACTGGAAAGAAAAAGTCAACGGAATTTCATGACACACCAAACAGAACATGTTTTCTGCAGTCGGTAAAATTCCATGTCGTTGCCAACTCTGACCCCTGGATGACCCCGGGATCAGTAGTTTCCAAAAGGAAAGTCGACACGATCCATAAACTGCGTTGTGTGTTATGGAATGCACTCTGTGCTGTTGCACAATACAGTACACAGACCAGAGATTTTTTTTAAACTTTGCCCATTCTGGCACATCACTGGCAAGGGATTTACTCTGAACTCAGCACCTGCCTGTCTTGCACTGCTTTCAAACCTTTCATTCTGACAAGGATCGGCTCGGAGAATTCCAAGATCAAGAAACATTTGCAAAAGCATTTCAGGCTCGCACGCTGGTTCGGGGGAGAGTGCTGAGCTGACGGTACTGGAGTGTGGCCATTTGCCAAGTTCACAGCCCGATCCCAGACATGCACCTCGTCCGCATTCGACGCTGTTTGTCCATGTCACCCCCATCCTTTTCCTTTCACCCAATTTTGCTAAGTTATAGTCCAAACCTCCTCTGTAGAGGGAGCTGGGCAGAGATCACATCATATAGAAGGCAAGTGGATTAACACTTGGTCCACGTGATCTCTTGGACTGGCTTCCATCGCCCTGAGGGGGTCGGAGAGCAATTTCCCACAACATTTTTGCCCTTTCTCGCCCGGGATTTTTCTCTTTTTTTGCCTCTACCAGGAGATTACATGGCTGGAGGGGGGCGGGCTGGTGAGTAGGTAGGAAATGTCTAGTTATGATGGTCCAGCCATCATTAGTGTGGAGCAGGCTTGATGGACCGGTTGGTCTTTTCCTGCCCGTCTTTTACCTATGTTTGTATTCCCTGGCTTCCCTCAGGATCCTTGAATGCAAACTAACAAGTTCCAGTGATTTGGCTACTTCGGGTGCGAGAAATGTCTTTAGAGCCATTTTTCTTTGAACTGACCTCCGCTATTTATTTTTACACCTCCCTCTGGTGGTTCTACGATCCCGATCGCCTCCTGCTCCATATAGGCAACATCCTCATTTATCACTTCTGTCACTCCTTCACTTTCCACTGCAGGCTTGCCTCCTTTATCCTACCTGGACTGCCCGCGTAGCACGAACATTCCGACAAAATCATTTTTTTTCGCTCTTGCTTTCTTCTCTGCTAACCTTAACGTTAGAGCCGGGCCGTTCAGGGGTGATGTCAGGAAGCACTTCTTCACACAAAGGGGAGTGGAAATCTGGAACTGCCTCTCCCCCGAAAAGCTGTTGAGGCTGGGGGTCAATTAAAAATTGCAAAACTGAGACTGATGGATTTTTGTTAGGTAAAAGGCCATTAAGGGTTACGGAACCAAAGCAGGTAGATGGAGTTAGGGTCCAGATCAGCCATGATCTGATTGAAAGGCGGAACAGGCTCGAGGGGCTGAATTGCCTCCTCCTGTTCTTAATTTTACTCCTCACCTTTTCTAATCAATTTTTGTAGCTCTCAACCATTCTTGACATACTTCCTGCCTTTCTTTGTTATCAGTCATTCTATTCCCCCGTGAAACCCAGCCTTGGCCACACTCCCTCTTTCCCTTATTGTATTTCTGTCTGCAAACACAGTCTGCTCCTGTGGCACGTGGAAGTAAAATAAATAAAATGTTCATTGAGTCAGCCAGAGAGACACAATGAAATCGCAACTGAAGAACCTCCAGGACTCTTTGTCCTTCCTTTCCCAATGAAGCAAAGATAAACATCATTAGGATTACGCAGAGACACGAAAAAATCAGAAAGAAAAGGCAATTAAAGCTGACCTCAGTCACATATCCCAGCTACCAGAGACAAAGCAGCACCTTTCCAATCGACTGAACTGAAGGGACAGGACCGTGGCGATTGCACAGGGAACCAGTTCCTATGAAGGAGTCCGAACATATATAGAAACATAGAATAGGAGCAGGAGCAGGCCATTCGGCCCTTCGAGCCCGCTCTGCCATTCAATATGATCATGGCTGATCCTCTCTCTCAATACCATATTCCCGCTCTCTCCCCATACCCCTTGATACCTTTTGTGTCTAGAAATCTATCTATCTCCTTCTTAGATATATTCAGTGACTTGGCCTCCACAGCCTTCTGTGGTAGAGAATTCCACAGGTTCACCACCCTCCGAGTGAAGAAATTTCTCCTCATCTCAAAGAAACATAGAAGATAGGAGCAGGAGTCGGCCATTCGGCCCCTCGAGTCTGTTCCGCCATTTAATGAGATCATGACTGATCATCCAAACTCAGTACCCGGTCCCTGCTTTCTCCCCATATCCCGTGATCCCTTTAGCCTCAAGAAATATATCTAACTCCTTCTTGAATATATTTAATGAATTGGCCTCAACAGCCTTCTGTGGTAGAGAATTCCACAGGTTCACCACCCTCTGGGTGAAGACATTTCTCCTCATCTCAGTCCTAAATGTCCTACCCCGTATCCTGAGACTGTGACCCCTCGTTCTCGACCCCCCCAGCCAGGGGAAACATTCTCCCTGCATCCAGTCTGTCTAGCCCTGACGGGCAGGAAAAGACCAGCTGGCCCACCAAGCTTGACCCACACTCAAGATGGCTGAAGCATCGTGAACGAGACACTTCCCACTCCCACCCCCTCAGTCACGTAGTCTATTGGGAGAGTCAAAAAACAGAGAAAAGACCAGAAAATTTTAAGAGAATCATAAAAATTACAGCATTGATGGAGGCCCTTCAACCCATCGTGTCTACGCAAGAAATATTGTGTTCTTAATGCATGGGGCAATTGCCCGAGAGTAGGACAGTCGGGTCAGTTCTTGGGTGTGTGACTGCACATTTAAAAGTAAAGTTTCCAGGTGGAACATTCAGAACATGGAGACGGTCCATATTGAACAAAACAATGTGAGGTCATAGAAACATAGAAGATAGGAGCAGGAGTAGGCCATTCGGCCCCTCGAGCCTGCTCCGCCATTCAATGCGATCATGGCTGATCATCCAAATTCAGTACCCTGTCCCTGTAGGTCAGACCCTACAACTAAAGATGGGCATTACTTCCAAGTCAGACCCCTGGGAATTACATCCCAGTAAGAGACAGAGTGGCAGATCTTGACATTGTGCGATCGTGTAAAAGGGGCGATGGCGAGTCGGTCGCTCATTTTACATTTCATCGAAGTCAATGGAAATAGTAATGGAGAGAGATGTAAAAATGGGCTCCCAATTTGCCTGCCCATTTTACACTATCGCATTAAGTCAAGGTCTACCTCAGCCAGAGGGCCATTGACCAGTCTGTCGTCCGAGATACACCAGTTTACATGGATGCCTTACTGCTGGATATTCACGCACCGTAATCCTTGGAAAATGTATCTAAATGTGGTAGAGGAACAGAGGGATCTGGGGGTACAGGTACACAGATCACTAAAAGCAGCGACGGAGGTTAATAAGGCCAGTTAAAAAAAAGCAAAGAAAGTACTGGAGTTCATTTCTAGAGGGATAGAATTGTAAAGCAGAGAAGTTGTGTTAAACTTGTATAGAACCTTGGTTAGACCACACTTGGAGTACTGTGAACTGTTCTGGTCTCCATTTATAAAAAGAATATAGAGGCACTGGAAACGGTGCAAATAAGATTCACTAGAATGATACCAGAACTGAGAGGTTACACCGATCAGGAAAGATTGAACAGGCTGGGGCTCGTTTCTCTAGTAAAGGGAAGGCTGAGGGTTGACCTGATAGAGGTCTTCAAGATTATAAAAGGTTTCGATAGGGTAGACGTAGAGAAGATGTTTCCACTTGTGGGGGAGACCAGAACTAGGGGCCATCAATTTAAGACAGTCCCTAATAAATCCAACAGGGAATTCAGGAGAAACTTCGTTACCCAGAGAGTGGTGAGAATGTGCAACTCGCTACCACAGGGAGTGGTTGAGGCGAATAGCACAGATGCATTTAAGGGGAAGCTGGATAAACACATGAGGGAGAAAGGAATAGGAGGATATGTTGAGCGGGTGAGATGAAGAGGGGTGGGAGGAGGCTCGTGTGGAACATAAACACCGGCATGGACCAGTTGGGCCGAATGCTGCAAATATTTTCTAACACTTTGTAATCTGTACAAGTAAATACGATGAGTTGCTGGATGACGAGTATCAGAATGCGATGTACAGTACAGCGTTAGATTTTAGGGTGTGTGATATTTTAACGCAGCACCATTGTGGGGGTTTGATTTTTCATTCGGATTTCAGTGAAGTGCAGCGGCGCATGTGTGGATTTCTCACACAACGTGAACTTAAACTGTCCTTCCAGACGTGACAGAATATAGGGTTAAGTGCAAGGGCGTCTTTTCAAGACAATAACCCAGATATCCTGTTAACAAGGGGAAAGCAACGATGCCAAACTGCTCAATTTATTTAGCCTCCCTGCTGGTTGACCAACTGAAACCACTTTATTTTCGTTTTACAAGTTGTGGTGCAGTCTATAAAGTTTTTTTTTTGCACTGAAGGAACACAGAACAGAGGTTGCGCAAGGAGGCAGTGCTGTGCTCCTGAATTTACACGGCGCTCTCTGAGCTGCACATTGCGGGTTCAAATCCCACTCCAGGGACTTGAGCGGATAAATCTAGGCCTGATACACCCAGTGCGGTGCGGGTGAGACGTTAAACCGAGGCCCCGTCTGCTCTCTCTCAGGTGGACGTAAAAGATCCCAGTGCCACTGTTTCGAAGAAGAGCAGGGGGAGTTCTCCCCGGTGTCCTGGGCCAATATTTATCCCTCAACCAACGTCACAAAAAACAGATGATCTGGTCATTATCACATTGCTGTTTGTGGGAGCTTGCTGTGCGCAAATTGGCTGCTGCGTTTCCTACATTACAACAGTGACTACACTTCAAAAAGTACTTCATTGGCTGTAAACGCTTTGGGACGTCCGGTGGTCGTGAAAGGCGCTATATAAATGCAAGTCTTTCTTTCTTTCCACTGAAGAACCATGAGGAACTCGCTTGCTTCGGTCAAATTAATGCTCGTCCTAACCCTAACCAGCTGTTGGCCCAGTTTTCCAATTTTCCATGGTGCATTTTAGTGGTTTCGTAGTTACACACAAGCAAAGCTTTTTGTGATATTTTTCAATTCAGAAAAGATCTTCTGAGGTGAAGTGAAATCAAAAGATCTTCACAGAAACCACATAACGAGAGAACTAAATTTGGGAAATCTGTACACTAATGCCTTTTGAAGTTCTGCCACGGGATGTTTATCCAACTTTCTGTGCATCATTGGGTGAAAAACTTATTTCTCGTTGCTGTTTGTTATTTCTGATCATGCACATGCATACTTACAGAAAGAATTCAAACATATAAGCACTTAATGCCAAAAAAAGGAATAATGGTATCATAAAGCATTTTATATCGCACTCTTAAGAAGCAACTGCAAATGTGGAAGCATGGTCTGGATGTTAGGTAGACCCAATATGCTGTAGTAACATCATTGGGTCATCTAACAAGGGAGGGGATGAGGGGGGACATTGAGCCACTGGAGACGGGGAGGGGGGGAGGGAGGAAAAGGGAAAGAAAGGATGGACGAAGGGGAAAAGGGGGTTGTTTCATAAATATGTAACGTCACTGGGCGAGGAGAAGGTGGGTGAAGGGATCACCAGACCCTGGAAGACAGGGGGCACAAGTGGGTCTGTCAGATCTGTACCTGGTTGTTGCACACTCTCACAGGTTCGACCAGGGAAGTCCAGCGCAGGTGTGGTATATATTTGATTGCTGGTTTTTTTTATTCGTTCCTGGGATATGGACGTCGCTGGCAAGACTGGCATTTATTGTCCATCCCTAACTGCCCTTGAGAAGGTGGTGGTGAGCCGCCTTCTTGAACCGCTGCAGTCCGTGTGGTGAAGATGCTCCACAGTGCTGTTAGGGAGGGAGTTCCAGGATTTTGACCCAGCGACAATGAAGGAACGGCCGATATACTTCCAAGTCAGGTTGGTGTGTGACTTGGAGGGGAACTTGGAGGTGGTGGTGTTCCCATGCGCCTGCTGCCCTTGTCCTTCTAGGTGGTAGAGGTCATGGGTTTGGGAGGTACTGTCGAAGAAGCCTTGGCGAGTTGCTGCAGTGCATCTTGCAGAGGGTACACACTGCAGCCACGGTACATCAGTGGTGGAGGGAGTGAATGTTTAAGGCGGTGGATGGGGTGCCAATCAAGCAGGCTGCTTTGCCCTGGATGGTGTCGAGCTTCTTGAGTGTTGTTGGAGCTTCACTCATCCAGGCAAGTGGAGAGTATTCCATCACGCTCCTTACTTGTGCCTTGTAGATGGTGGAAAGGCTTTGGGGAATCAGAAGGTGAGACACTCGCCGCAGAATACCCAGCCTCTGACCTGCTCTTGTTGCCACAGTATTTATGTGACTGGTCCAGTTAAGTTTCTGGTCAATGTCGGGTCTGCACTAGATATTCTCTTGGGTTCAGAGTCATTGGTCTCTCCAGTAAGCAGATTCCTCATTCCCTATAATCAGGAGTTTACCTTTGCTGCCCAATATCTGGTCATACAATAGCATAACCTGGGCTGTAACTATCAGACACCCTCACTGTGTATTGGAGACTGTAGGCTCTTCCCCATGCATGTTTGTCCTGTCCTCTAGGAGGGCTGATGTATACCCATGAGACAAGACTAATTGTACATCAAAAGACTGATTTATTTTACACGTAACACGTGAATGAACAGAACATAGTTTTTACTGAAATCCAATATAATCCCTATCACTCCTTGTATCATTAAAAATAATAAGTTAAGCAAACTTCGCCCCTGGTATAGACCTAGGTTACCTTTTACAAGTTAGTGTTCACTGAGTGCCTGCCTCTAACCTAAGGGAGAAGGACCTCTCCCGCTGTGACTATCTTCACTCCAAACTTCCGCAGACTGTTTTCTTTCTTTATTCAGATGGGAAGCCAAAGACTTTACCTCTGATGCTCCGGCAGTTCTGTTTTGGGGACTGGCTCGAAGAGTTGCTCATCAAATCTGCTAAGACCCTGCTGGTCGTGGGTCCCCTGACAATTATCTCCCTCTGGACTCAACTGAATAAAGCCTTTCCTACATTGTACGCGTCAACGCCACAAACAAATTAACAACGCCATTAACAAACCCCCAATTGTCTCAAACTGATGTGATTTGCAAGAAACCAATTCTTCCAGTCACTATGTCCAGTCCCAGCTACTGGATCAAATACATTTTCGCAGATAGCATGGATTTAACTCCGTGTGTGCTGAACTTAACTTAAGTGCAACATCTTGATATAGCTTAACCTGGAGTCCCTCCGAGGCCAAATAGTTTTTCTTTAGATCTCAAAACCAAGGAAGCTCAATTTCTTTTCCTTGTGTTGAAATCCAACCGATGCCTCATAGAAACATCGAAGATAGGAGCAGGAGTAGGCCATTCGGCCCCTCGAGCCTGCTCCACCATTCAATGAGATCATGGCTGATCATTCAAACTCAGTACCCTGTCCCTGCCTTCTCCTCATATCCCTTGATCCCTTTAGCCTTAAGAAATATATCCAACTCTTTCTTGAATATATTTAATGAACTGGCCTCCACCGCCCTCTGTGGTAGAGAATTCCACAGGTTCACCACTCTCTGGGTGAAGAAATTCCTCCTCATTTCAGTCCTAAATGGCTTACCCCTTATCCTTAGACTGTGACCCCTGGTACTGGACTCCCCGACCATCGGGAACATCCTTCCAGCATCTAGTCTGTCCAGGCCTGACAGAATTTTATAGGTTTCGATGAGATCCCCTCTCAATCTTCTAAATTCCAGTGAGTATAAGCCCAATCGTCATACGTCATTCCTGCCATCCCAGGTATCAGCCTGGTGAATCTTCGCTGCACTCCTTCCATGGCAAGAACGTCCTTCCTTGACTCAAGAGCAGTGACACTGAGCGTCGAAGCCCGAGTATTCAACTTTGTCAAACTATTGTTTTTCCTTCCACCATGCCAACTATTACTGCAGCTAATTGGGTTTGATCCTGGGAATCACTGGCCCAAGACCGCACAAAGTGGAGGAGAAGCATCCGGGAAGGCGCCGAACACCTCGAGTCTCTTCACCGGGAGCAAGCGGAAGCCAAGCGCAGGTAGCGCAAGGAGTGCACATCAACCCAAGCACCCCACCCACCCGCCCCTTCAACCACCATCTGCCCCACCTGTGACAGAGACTGTAGGTCCCACATTGGACTCATCAGTCACCTGAGAACTCATTTTTAATTTGGAAGCAAGTCATCCTCGGTTCCGAGGGACTGCCTAAGAAGGAATTGGGTTTGAATAAGCATTTGCATTTGTACCACATTATGAACCTTACATTTGCAGTAATTCAGTTCTGCAAATGCCCTGGGACAGGGATGGTCGGTCCTAGCTGCAGCCAGGTTGCAAATCTGAGGTGCCTGCAGAGGGGATGAAAAATAAGTTAAAGAGCCAATAATATTTCTGTAGAACAAGCTTTCAGGCACAACAATCAACCAGAGGTAGAGATAAAACGGTACGGTACATTGCTCTCTAGAGTTTGATTCACACAGTACACAATCGTGGCTTGTCATCAGATTCCCCAGTGCCAAGGAGGTAGTACAGTATACTTTTAACCACTGATTTCAGAACAACTTCACAGTATGTAGTTAAAGAAAGACTTGTATTTCTATAGCGCCTTTCATGATCACCGGACGTCTCAAAGCGCTTTACAGCCAATGAAGTACATTTTGAAGTGGAGTCACCGTTGTACTGTGGGAAATGCCGCAGCCAATTTGCACACAGCAAGATCCCACAAACAGCAATGTGGATCATGACCAGATAATCTGTTTTAGTGATGTTGATTGAGGGATAAATATTGGCCCCAGGACACCGGGGAGAACTCCCCTGCTCTTCTTCAAAATAATGTCATGGGATCTTTTACATCCATCTAAGAGGGCAGACGGGGCCTCGGTTTAACGTCTCATCTGAAAGACGGCACCTCCGACGGTGCAGCACTCCCTCAGTACTGCACTGGGAGTGTCAGCCTAGCTTTATGCGCTCAAGTCCCTGGAGTGGGACTTGAACCCACAACCTTCTGACTCCGAGGTGAGGGTGCTGCCCACTGAGCCACGGGCTGACACTTTATGACAATTTTTCTATTGCTTCACCAGACAATTTTGGACAAACAAAAATCCAGCAGGTCTTGTGTGTGGCGGGGTGGCTGGATTAACTAAGATCAATTTCCCTTCTTCATTTATATTATAAGTAACATATTCTCTTGCCTTCTCAAATGGTGTGACGGTATAATCGCTATTGTTAGTATTTGTTTTTGAATCAAAGGACTTTCTCCTCCTCCCCAAATATATAATTCACAGAGAGAAAACAGAATGATGGTGTTCTACAGAGGCATGACAATAAGGTGGATTGAATGAAAAATTACAGCTCGCATCGGTCTCGTGACGTTCGCATTATATCACAAAATGTCACATAAGCAACAAGGGATTGAAATCACAACTGCACTTTTTTTCATATAGCATCTTGCACGTCCCAACCCATTTAATAGCCAATGAAGTGCTTTTCAAGTGTAGTCACTGTCGTAACGTAGGGAAAGACGGCAGCCAATTTTTGCGCACAGCAAGATCCCACAAACAGCAATGAGATAAATGAGCAGATGATCTGCTTTAGAGATGTTGATTGAGGAATAAATCTTGTCCAAAACACCAGGGAGAACGCCCCAGCTCTTCTTGAAAATTGCACCATGGGATCTTTTACATCCACCTCTAAGGGCAGATGGCGCCTTGGTTTAGCGTCTCATCTGAAAAGCAGCATCTCTGATGGTACAGCGCTCCCTCAGTGCTGCACCGTCGTGTCAGCTTAGATTATAAGCTCAAGTCTCTGGAGTGGGGCTTGAACCCATGACCTTAGACAAGTGTGCTACCACTGAGCCAGGGCTAACACTTCTGGTATTCCCTGTTTTGGTCCCACTCTCATAAGAACATAAGAAATAGGAGCAGGAGTCGGCCATTTGGCCCTTCGAGCCTGCTCCGCCATTCAATAAGATCGTGGCTGATCTTCTACCTCATCTCCACTTTCCTGCACTATCCCCATATCCCTTGATTCCCTTAATATTCAAAAATCTATCGATCTCTGTCTTGAATATACTCGTGATGTGGAGATGCCGGTGTTGGACTGGGGTGGACAAATGTAGGAAGTCACACAACACCAGGTTATAGTCCAACAGCTTTATTTGAAATCACAAGCTTTCGGTGCGTTGCTCCTTCATCAGGTGAAGCGGAGAGAAGCCACTTCGCCTGACTTCACCTGACGAAGGAGCAGCGCTCCGAAAGCTTGTGATTTCAAATAAAGCTGTTGGACTACAACCTGGTGTTGTGTGACTTCCTACATTTGAATATACTCAGTGACTGAGCCTCCACAGCCCTCTGGGGTAGAGAATTCCAAAGATTCACCACCCTCTGAGTGAAGAAATTTCTCCTCATCTCAGTCCTAAATGGCCGACCCCTTATTCTGAGACTGCGACCCCTGGTTCTAGACTCCCCAGCCAAGGGGAAACATCCTCCCTGCATCTACCCTGTCACTTTCTGAATGCAAGAAATGAGTGCAAGGTCCACAGGAAAAGACCGATCACGACCTCTGTGCACTGGTGCAACCAGATGGCGAGCTAGAAATGGTGACTTAAAAGGAGTCAGCGGCATCGAATTTCAAAAGTGAAATGTTTGGCCCTTTCATTTTTTTGTTGTCTCGTGTGGCCATTTCTTTCCTGTGTTGTGACACAAAGTGATTGCGGGACCTTGAACTTCTGTCTGATTTTGAATGTACGGAATTACTTGCACCTGCTGGCCTGCTCTGCACTGGACCACAACGATGGAATTTTTTGGCCCCAGTGGCCTCGCACCTCAGAGAAGCACAGGTCGAGCACGGAAAACGAGTGCAAGCACTTCAGGCCGGATGGAACTAGTTTACCTGCCAGCTCTTCAAAGTCGACGCGGAGGTGTAATTTTTTTTTTTGTTTCCCTCCCCGCCCCCCCCTCCCGCCGCTTTTTCCACAGAAACAACAAATGCATCTCCTGAAGTCTTGGCTCGCTACTCAACCTAAAAGGGTTTCCATATCCCACACGTACATGTGCGTGCATGCCAGCAAACTGGAAACCAGAAGAGGCATGGCATGGCAAAACAGCTGGCATGGAAGGAGCCCTCAGGCACATCGTGTGGATGTCGGATCAAAGTCTTTTTTCCTGGAAAGACACATCCCAAGCAGTTAAGTACAAGCTGTTCACTGCAAAGAAGTTATGCAATGTTTAGAGGAGTCAAGTCTTTATATTGTTTAAACCTTAAAAGCAGATGACATGGCAACCTTTTTTTCCCCTGGTTTAACAAAAGGATTGTTGCAGAAAATATGCACTTCTGGATTGATGTATGGAAAAAGAAAAATACAGCACGCACACACATCATTTTGACTCTCACAGCTGTGAGTCTTCCAGCTCTGGCACCCGCTCACTGAGTCATGCAAAGCTGGATAGCTGTGGCTGGCCTACAAGAATCTTGAAATATTGTACATTCCATACATGCATATATGTGAGATTCACAGTCATAGCCACGGAGGGGTATCAGGGAGAGATGTATGCATGCAGAGAGGGATGGGGTGGGGAGGGGGGGGGGGTTGGTGCAGGGGGGAAGAGGATTATGCAGCTGTAGAAGGAGGGTGCAGGTGCAGCAAGTAATTAGGAAGGTAAATGGAATGTTGACCTTTATTGCAAAGGGGGATGGAGTATAAAAGTAGGGAAGTCTTGCTACAACTGTACAGGACCCTGGTGAGACCACACCTGGAGTCCTGCGTACAGTTTTGGTCTCCTTATTTAAGGAGGGATATACTTGCATTGGAGGCAGTTCAGAGAAGGTTCACGAGGTTAATTCCTGAGATGAAGGGGTTGTCTTTTGAAGAAAGGTTGAGCAGGTTGGGACTATACTCATTGGAGTTTAGAAGAATGAGAGGTGATCTTATTGAAACGTATAAGATTCTGAAGGGGCTTGACAGGATAGATGCAGGGAGGATGTTGCCGCTCGTGGGGGAATCTAGAACTAGGGGGCATAGTTTCAGAATAAGGGGGCACCCATTTAAAACGGAGATGAGGAAGAATTTCTTCTCTCAGAGGGTCATGAATCTTTGGAATTCTCTTCCCCGAGAGAGCTGTGGAGGCGGAGTCATTGAATATATTTAAGGTGGAGATAGACAGATTTTTGAACGATAAGGGAGTCACGGGTTATGGGGAGCGGGCAGGAAAGTGGAGTTTGTAGTGTATGTAACCGTTACACCTTTAAGAGAACTATTTGGATTGTAGTGTATGTAACCGTTACATCTTTAAGGGAACTATTTTAAGGGTTGCACTACTTTATCTTGGCTGCTGTATACTGTAATACCGGTGGTGACCACACCGGTATATAAGTGCTGTGTAATGATTTATTGGGCAGTTCCGCCCTGACCTTCGACTAGTAAAGACCTGTTATAAGTTACTCTTGTGGTCTGTGTAGTAATTCTCATTATAACACACAGACTTAACAGTGGCGACGAGTACGATCTTACCCTGCGGCAGAGATACATCCAAGGCAGTTTAACGGGCGTCGAGAAGAGGCATCCGCCCTCATCATTCTGCTGAGAGAAGACTCGGGTCTGCAGAGCAAAGGAAGAATTCTGACACGAAGCCTTCCATCAGCAACAGGCAGTGATCATCCCTTCTATCACGGTGGTGGGTAAGCCGATCAGCGACGAGCAGCAAGTCGGCCACGTTGACTGTGAAGTAGGGGAGGGAAGAACGGAGGATATAAGGGCGGAGAACTCGACCACAGCCGGGGAAAAGAGCCGGACAGAAGTCGGGGCCAGAGGCGCTGAGACTGGGGCAGCGTAAGGCACGGAAGCCGCGGTGAATGCAAACGCAGCCGGTGTGAGAGACCGGGCTGCAAGCGGGCTGGGAGACGCAACAGCGTCGAGAGAGAGCTCGACCGCGACCGGTGAAAAAGGCCGGGCAGCTACCGAGGCCGCGAGGCGCAGCGACCGGGACAGCGTAAGGCGCGGGAGAAAATAGCGGGCTGGGAGACACAACAGCGTCGAGAGAGAGCTCGACCGCGACCAGTGAAAAAGGCCGGGCAGCTACCGAGGCCGCGAGGCGCAGCAACTGGGACGATTGTAAGGCGCGGGAAAAAAAAATTTTTTTAAACCGCGGAGAACTCAGCCGCAGCCGGGGGGGAAAGGACCGGACTGCAAGAGGGGCTGGGAGGCACGATCGTAAGGCGCGGGAGAAAATTAAAAAAAAAACGCGGAGAACTCAGCCGCAGCCGGGGGGAAAGGACCGGACTGCAAGAAGGGTTGGGAGGCACAATTTGAAAACCGCTGGGGAGGGCGAACGCAGCAATACGGCAATCGCCATTACAGCCAGCGGGAGAGAAAGGCAAACGCGGGAAGCCGCCATTTTCATAGGCGGGGGAAGAAGATGAGCGCGGGAAACCGTCATTTTGAAAAAAAAAATGAAAGAAAAATTTCTTTTTGTCTCTCAAGAAGATTGCGAGGATGCCTAAGCATGGTAACATCAACGATTTCGATCCCGATGTTGAAGATTGGGCCACGTATGTAGAACGCATAGAGATATATTGTAAGGCTAATAAAATATCAAATGAAGATAAAGCACTAACCTTACTAAACTCAATGGGTGCGAAGACATACGGGCTATTGAAGCATCTTCTATCACCAGCTAAACCGGCGGATCAGACTTTCGCTAATATTGTTGCTGTCCTGAAGGATCATTTGAACCCCACACCACTGATGTTAGCGGAACGGTTTAAATTTTATGCGAGAATGCAACTGAAAGAGGAAAGCAACGCGGAGTACTTAATTGAACTGCGTAAGCTAGCGAAATACTGCCAGTTTGGGGAAAGCCTGACACAGGCACTGAGAGACAAATTCGTGTGTGGATTGTCGAAAGAAGGAACACAAAAGCGGCTGCTTGAAGAGAATGATCTTACACTTGATAAGGCTGTCTCTATTGCAGCATCGCACGAAGCCGCAGCGAGAGGCACTGTGGAAATGCAGCTGAAGGCAGCGGTACTCAGCGTAGATCAAATGGCTTCGGGTACAACAAAATGTTATCGTTGTGGGCAGACAACACACGATCAGAACCAATGCTGGTTTAAAAACCAGGAATGTAGAAAATGTGGCAAGCTTGGTCACATAGCTAAAGTATGTCGGTCAGGAAAGAAGACCAGCAACAAAAAGTCACCGCAGGAAAAGTGCAGAAAGGTACATAAGGTGGCTGAGAAGAGTTCGGATGAACAGAATTCGGATTCAGACTCCAACAGCAAGGAACTGGGTAGTCTGAGAATTCACAATGTGAGTAAGGAAGCTGACCGACAAACTATCTGGGTCACACTGCAGATAGCAGGAGTCCAAATGAAGATGGAATTGGACACCGGATCGGCGTTGACGGTCATGAATAAGCAAGATTACAAAAGGTTATTCAAACATATTCCCCTACGGGATACGGAGATAGTATTAAAGACACAGGGCAAAGAGTATACCCCATCGGAAAGATAAAAGTCAAGGTGGTACACAAGGGCAAAGAACACCAAGGAATGGACATATATGTACTACCTGAGGGAGGTCCACCACTTCTGGGACGGGAGTGGATCAGGAAAATAAATATGGACTGGCACTCCCTAAAAGCAATAACGGTAGATTCCGGAAAGAAAAAAAATGTCAAACCTACACGATTGTCCAGAATATTGGATGAGGGCATATGCAGCAGTGACAGTGACAAAGCAGAGAGTGAGAACTCGGTGAAGACAATCAGCTCAGACTCTGGAACTGATGATGGTAAGACCAGCCCATGTGCAAAAGACAAGTCTAAAATGGACTTGCAGACTAATGATGGAAAAACGAAGGAGTGCATAAATGCTTCAGAAGAGAACAAAGTATCAGAACAGAATTCCACTGAACAACAACAACATAGTTTGACAGAGAATTCTGAGTCTGTCCAGTCTACAGACATGCACATTTCTGAGGAACACCGGGCTCGAACTCAACTCAATTGCAAACTACAACAGCAATTAGAACAAATGATTCGCTGTTTTGAGCAAGAGATGAATGCAAAGAAAAAATTCTTTGACACGGAGTTGGAGAATCTGGGAAGACAGCAGAAGCAGCTGATTGAGAAAATGGAACAGGAACACACCAACCGTCTGCGCGATGAGGCCAAACGAATCAAAGCTGAGCAAGAAAGGGAATATGTCAAATTCATCGATCAGTTGAAAGCTAAGAAGAAAGAGCACCCTTTTGTGAGCAGTGTCAGCAGTAATAAGCCACTCAGGGAATTGGTGACAGAGGCAAAAGCTGAAGTGATGGAGGAAATAGAAGACAATAGAGAGGAAGCAGAAGATGATGGCTCATCTGAACTATTATCACCCCTACCAGGTCACGCAGGTGGTCCCTCCGAACTGAGCCAAATCAGTCTGGAAGCAGAAAAACTTCCCAAGGTACTCGAGCCTTTAGAAGTCAACAATGCTGGTTCTGAAGTTACGAAAGTTCAAGCTGTTAAGTCCAATGAATCACCCCAGCAACGAGAACCAGAGACCCCTGAAAGGCGCCATGCCGACCAGATCATAGAGTCATCCGAAAAGGGACAACCTACACCACAACTTTATACGCCTAATGATGAAGCGGAGATACCCATAGTATCTACCTCCGATCCGGTGATACTGCAACCAGATGAACCCGACACTGGCATTCAAGCCGAATCGACCTTGCCAAAAGAACCTACTACACCACCGAAAACTACTACACCACCGAGAACTACTACACCACCGAGGCGTTATCCGGACCGAGTCAGGAAGCGCAGGAGGCGCCGCCGCAGAGACTGAATCTGTGAACTGTTTTTACACGAAGTTGTGTATATATGTTATGTTTAATGGGGAACATATACGGTTAAGCTAAAAAGGGAGGATTGTAGTGTATGTAACCGTTACACCTTTAAGAGAACTATTTGGATTGTAGTGTATGTAACCGTTACACCTTTAAGGGAACTATTTTAAGGGTTGCACTACTTTATCTTGGCTGCTGTATACTGTAATACCGGTGGTGACCACACCGGTATATAAGTGCTGTGTAATGATTTATTGGGCAGTTCCGCCCTGACCTTCGACTAGTAAAGACCTGTTATAAGTTACTCTTGTGGTCTGTGTAGTAATTCTCATTATAACACACAGACTTAACAGAGTTGAGGCCAAGATCAGATCAGCCATGATCTTATTGAATGGCGGAGCAGGCTCGAAGGGCCAAATGGCCGACTCCTGCTCCTACGTCATATGTTCTTATGTAGGAGGAGGTATGGGTGAGGAGACAACAAGGAAAGCAGAACCAGAGAGCGCAAGAACGAGAGCACGTATGAGGGCAAGAGGCAGCAGAGCAAGGAAAAGGTAGAGTGCATGAAAGAAGCAGAGATAAAGAGAGTGGGACCAAACAAGGGAGCACAGGCACAAGAGAAATGAATGAGCACAACAGAAACAGCAAGAGAGCAAGCATGAGTTCACGTGCACAACAGAGAGAACAAGCACAGGAGTGAGAGTGTGCACGGAGGGCGTGTGAGGGAGCGGGCACAAGAAAGACAGAGAACATAAGAGAAAGAGACAGCATGAAAGAGACAACGGGGAATATGAGGGGGAAAGGGCACGGTGGAAAATGCGAGTGTATGAGAGAAAGCACGCAAACACTTGAAAGACAGCAAGCGAAAGAGCGCAGTAAGTAGATTGCACAGGAGAGAGCGTGCAGAGAGACTAAGATTGGCATTGAGAGAGGGAGATACGTGCAGACCAAGACTTAACCAAGAAGTCAGGCAGCAGGCCAACTATCATCTGGTTCAAATATCAACTGATGGAATAAAATACAAGAGAGATCATGACAAGTGCACGCTGAAAACAATCCGACTTATTTCATTCCAACCAAGAGGAACACAATATGTAAACTGGCTGGATTTAAATAATGTCTGGATTGCATAAAATGCCAACAATTTTCTCACAGTCTCATCAAGACCCCCAACTCAACTCCTTTCAAGAGTTGCTTTGCTGAAGTGGCCCCGCAAGGCAACAGAACGGTTGGCAGCCCCTTATACCTGCCAGTCTCACCAGGCTTTGGTGGTCTTCCAGCTATGAATCAATTCAGTGCCACTCAAGAGACATTGGGCCAAAGCTCTCTGCTCCAATCAGAGGCTAGCGAGCGTCAATTCTGCAGACAACAAGGACAATCGAGCGTTACATTTCCTTGTCAACCTAGCGTGACACTGCGCTTGAGTTACACTCCCTGGTAACTTGCGGCAAATTGTACCCAAGACTGGAGAGCCACGGGTGTGAACAAGGAAGAGAGAAAACATGAAACCGGGGTTGGGGGAAGTCACCGCTTAGTATTTACAGGGGCAGACAATTAAAAACAACTTATATTCATATCGTGCCCTAAATGTAGGAAAAACGTTAAAGGCACTTCAAAGGCGTAATCGAATAAATGGACACCGAGCTAAAGGAGGAGAAATTAGAAGACCTAACTAAAAAACTGGTCAAGAGGTGGGCTTTCAGGAGGCCCTTAAAAGAGGAGAGGTGGGTGGAGAGGCAGCGGGGTTTATTGGGGGGGGGGGAATTTCCAGAGCATGGGCCAAAGGCAGCTGCAGGCATGGCTGCTAGTGGTGGTGGGGCGGGGCGGAATGCGCAGGTGGCCAGAGAGTCAGATGTATCGGGGTAGGGTGTGGCGGGGGTTATAGGGCTAGAGGAGGTTACAGAGATAGGGAGGAGTGCGGCCGTACAGGGACTATAACCCGTGGAGGAGAATTTTAAATTAGAAGGGTGGGGGGAACCGGGAGCCAATGTAGGTCAGTGGGGAGAGGGGTGATGGGTGAACGGGACCTGGTGCAAGTTAGCCCGTGAGCTCCTTGCACTTGTTATTGAAGCTGAGGATAAGGGGGAAAGGGAGATGGTTGGTGGTGGATAATAGAAGCCGGGGGTTATCTTTGCTCTCCAAGATGATCCAGAAGTAGTGAGTGATGTAAGAAAACTACTCGGCACTTGGTCTGAGTATTAAACAAGGCTTTAATCAACTGTTTTCCAACATGGAGATCTAGTTGTGTCCTTCACTAGTTCCTGTTAAAGAATGTCCTGAGCAAGCTGGGCCCATGCCCGAGTAGTTATACTTTCCCTGGACAGAGCCACCAGCAGGCCGCCCAGTATCATTTCATAAGTCATTTCCACATGAATGACAAGATTCATGTCAGTGAGTTTTGGCAGAGGAGAGCGAGGCCCAATAGCACTTGATCACCTTGGCCCAGGCAGATCTGGGAATGGATGGCTAAACCCGGGTACTCTCAAGTCTGCACCCTTTGGGCTTCAGGGAGCAAAGATGGGGGACATTTGGGCGGGGGATCAACCAAGATGGCAGAGAGCACAGGCACTGCTGAGGACAAGGGCATCAATGGTAAAGGTGCGGGAGTGGTTGAGAAAATTGATGGCCGCCGAAGTTTTGTGGCAAATGGAGAACCAAAGTCTCAACAGTTGAGGATTTGAAACAACAGTTGTAAGTGACTTGGGGCAGAGTTTTGACCAGGGGTGGAGCGTTTGAAACCCAAATAAGTGACTTGGGGCAGAGTTTTGACCAGGGGTGGATGCAGAGGAAGTGGGGTTGGAAGAAGGTAGGGAATGTGAGTAAAGAGAAATGCAAACAAGTGGTTGGAGATAGCAAGGACGAGAGAGTGGCCATGAATATGGGGAAGAAAGGCAGGACAAAGACGAATATAGGAAAACTACAAAGAGTTGGATTTAAAAGAGTAAGAGGGAGCAAGGAAAAAAAATGAGCCAAAAACAGCAAGGACGTCTATATAAATATACGGCAGATAGTACAATGACCACCTGGTTCATCAAGTCCACCCCATCCAGACATGGAGCAGCTCACGTGGACATCAACCCCCCTGACCCAACACCAGCTGGGACACACAACATCCTGGGAGAAGGAACAAGATTAGGAGAAAAAAAACCTGAGGTCAATTTGTGAAAATCTGTTAACACAATAAAAAGCAAAGCTCCGTCCGGGTGACCCCAATAACTCACGAGTATCAGTGAGCTCAGCTCCCGCCCCATACACCGAGCTTCAGCTCACCCTATCAACTGCAAGATTAAAGGGTGATCCAATGGATGAGCTGATGAGAGTTTTATCACTGGTTGGCGAGATGGTAATGAGAGGGATTTAAGATGAGAACAAAAAAATTTAAAGGGAGGTCGGAAAAAACTTCTTTACACAGAGGGAGGGTTACAATCAATATTCCCTCTACATTTTGTTTGAGCACGGTAGCTTTACATTTGCGGTGCGGCTGTGACACGCGCGATATCATCGAGGGAACAGCTTGTGAGCGGTGCTTTGCCGGCAAGCAGCTCAGAGGGAGCATTGGTTAGAATGTGGAATTCTGTACCACAAACCTTTATTGATGCAGGACTAAGTAAATTATTTAAAAAGAGCTGCATGGAAACAAAAAATATTGATGGCTACAGGGAGTGAGGTTAGGCTGGGTGGCTCATGTGGCACAGACCGGATGGGCCGAATGGTCTGTTTCTGGGTGCTAATCTTGTATAAATCTGTGAAATGGGGGAGGGAAGAGAGGAGAAAGTGCTTTGCACCATCGTTACCAGTAGCTGAGAAGTGAATACCATACACTGAATTACGGCAACAGAGTCATAACGGCACAGAAGGAGGCCATTCGGCCCATCGAGTCCATGCTGGCTCTCTGTAGAGCAATCCAGTCAGTCCCATTCCCCTGCTCTATCCCCGTAGCCCTGCAGGTTTATTTCCCTCAAGTGCCTATCCAGTCTCCCCTTGAAAACGCAGAGTGTCTCCGCTTCCACCACTTCCATCGGCAGCGAGTTCCAGGTCCTCACCACTCACTGCGTAAAAAAGCTTTTCCTCACATCCCCCCTGGATCTCTTGCCCAAAACCTTAAATCTGTGTCCCCTAGTCCTTGTACCATCAACTAGTGGGAACAGCCTTTCCCCGTCTTCATATCTAGTGCGTTATCCCAAAACCTTGCCTCTTCAGAGTAGAGGTGTCCCAGCTTGGGATCATCTTAAGCTCAACAACGGAAAAGAGCTACATGGATGGCCATCATGTAATTCGAAGGCTAATGTACTTTAGCTTCAAATGAGCACAGACTGAAAATGGAGAGCACAGAACTCGGAATACAGATGAGAAATTGCAGAAGACCATAATCTGATGGCTTCAGAAAACAGCAATGCTTCACACTGCGCTCTAACAGACTGCCAAACTTTATCTTGCCACAGATACTAATACAAGAAAAGAAAGACTTGCATTTATATAGCGCCTTTCACGACCACCGGACGTCTCAAAGCGCTTTACAGCCAATGAAGTAATTTTGAAGTGTAGTCACTGTTGTAATGTGGGAAACGCGGCAGCCAATTTGCACACAGCAAGCTCCCACAGACAGCAATGTGATAATGGCCAGATCATCTGTTTTTTGTGACGTTGGTTGAGGGGTAAATATTGGCCCCAGGACACCGGCGAGAACTCCCCTGCTCTTCTTCGAAATAGTAGCCGGAGGATCTTTTACGTCCAACAAAGAGAGAGCAGACGGGGCCTCGGTTTAACGTCTCATCCGAAAGACGGCACCTCCGACAGTGCAGCGCTCCCTCAGTACTCTCTCAGAGTGAGAGCTTTAAGCAGGTGCCCAATTCTGGATCACTTACTGCATTAGTGATATGGTTTAACAAGTAATGGTCAATTTAAATCTCCAGATCGGATTCTCTGCCGCTTCAGGAGGGGATAACAGCTGGCTGGCAGGATGGTAATATCATTAACTCCTGCTGATGATCCCATAAACCCTAAAAGCAAAGCCGATAGATTAAATTACGCCCTTGAACTCACTGCCGGCTATTTATTATCCCGCCTGATCTATTTTTCAGATTGTTTTTTTTTAGCTTTTTCCAACCATTTTCCTGAGTGGGGCGAAGATAATATCAGGTGAGTGAAAGGCAATGTGGAGATGTTGTGATATATCTTAATTTGATAAACAAGGTGAAATGCAGGGCAGGACGGAGCCCTGTCACAACAGGAATTTCTGTCTTCTGTTGTTGAAGAGTTCAAAAAATAGGTAGGATTTAAGATGGCGTCTGCTCCTTCACCATGGACGACCCAAGGCACACTTTCTGCAACACCCTCGTTGACCAAGTTTTTGGTTCTCCCCCCTCCCCCTCCTAATATCTCCTTCTTTGGCTCAGCATTTGTTTTTGTCTGATTAAGCCTCTGTGAAGTGCTTTGAGATGTTTTTGTGCATTAAAGGTGCTGTATAAACCGATGATCTGGTTATTACCACATTGCTGTTTGTGGGAGCTTGCTGTGCGCAAATTGGCTGCCCCGTTTCCTACATTACAACACCGACCACACTTCAAGCAGTACTTCATTGGCTGTGAAGCGCTTTGGGAGGTCCTGAGGTCATGAAAGGTGCTATAGAAATGCAAGTCTGTCTTTTATAAATGGAAGTTGCTGCTGTGGTTGCAAGAATGGGGAGGGAAATTAGTTAAAATAAAAGGTGCTTTCTTCAATGTAAATGCAAGTGAAGACTATTGAGGAATTAATGGAGAAATTCGGTATCGCTCCGTTCGGGGCGCAATTATCGGCCGGGTGCAAAGTTTAGCGCCTGGCGCTAATTATCGCCTCCGACTGCAAACTTGGCTTCTATCGCCCCTGGAGGTGATTGGAACGCTAAATCAGGCGCTTCACACCTCTCTTAAGGTGCTAACGCCGAGGAGCAAGGCGCTACCTCAGAGCGCTGACGAAGCTCATGTGATGTCAGTCAGCAATGGAACACAAGACACACTGGCGCCGGCCAGTTCTTAAAGGGGAGGGTCGATCTTGCTCTCCATCCACACCCTGCTCATTGCAGCCTTGAGTCTCGGCCTGGAGAGACCTGTACATCAATTCTGCTGGAAAGAACAATGGAGAGGCCCAGGGAAAGAGCTCAGAGTGCAGCCCCCATAGTCTCTTCTAAATCGATGCAAGGAAGGTCAAATCAAAATGAACCTGCAAAGTGCAGCTCAGTACCCAAAACTACCTCACACAGCGTTGAATCTCTCCAGAAGTCTCTCTCTCTCTCTCAGAATGGGTGGTGCAAAAAATGTCGCCGACAAAAATAGGCAGGACACGTCCGCCTTTAAATAGCGCTCCCCCAGTCCCTTCCCGACTGCAAAACGCTACCCTCAACCTGCCGTTGCTAGCGGCAGGCGGTAAGGCAGGGGGCGCCACTCAATATCCGGTCTGGGGCGTTGCACGCTCGACTGACATCACGATCTGCGGGCGCAGGAGATCGTGGCGGTAGTGTTTAGCACCGCCGCAAAATGTCTGGTCAATTTCACGAGCGACTCAAAGATCGCCGCGCCCGGGTGCTAGTTGCTTTGCACCCCATTAGCGCCCTCTTAGGGCACTAACGGGAGGCGCAAAGCAAACAAATTTTCCCCCCAATATGTGTTTAGCTTCTCATTAGCATTCCGAGTAAGCATTTTCATGATATTGCGGCTTATCATAAAATAGGATCATTCGGCCCATCGTGCCTGTGTCGACTCTTTGAAAGAGCTATCCATCCTGTCCCCATTATCCATTGCTGGCGCTGTGGGCTCCATCCTGTCCCCATTATCCATTGCTGGCGCTGTGGGCTCCATAATGTCTCCATTATCCATTGCTGGTGCTGTGGGCTCCATACTGTCCCCATTATCCATTGCTGGTGCTGAGGGCTTCACTCTGTCCCCATTATCCATTGCTGGTGCTTTAGACTCCACACTGTCCCCATTATCCACTGCTGATGCTGTGGGCTCCATACGGTCCCCATTATCCATTGCTGATGCTGTGGGCTCCACACTGTCTCCATTATCCATTGTTAAAGCTGTGGGCTCCATACTGTCCCCATTATCCATTGCTAACGCTGTGGGCTCCGTACTGTCCCCATTATCCACTGCTAACGCTGTGGGCTCCGTACTGTCCCCATTATCCACTGCTGGCGCTGTGTACGCCACACTGTCCCCATTATCCATTGCTGATGCTGTGGGCTCCATACTGTCCCCATTATCCATTGCTGGCACTGTGGGCTCCACACTGTCTCGATTATCCATTGCTGGCACTGTGGGCTCCACACTGTCTCCATTATCCATTGCTGGCGCTGTGGGCTCCACACTGTCTCCATTATCCATTGCTGGCGCTGTGGGCTCCACACTGCCTCCATTATCCATTGCTGGTGCTGTGGGCTCCACACTGTCTCGATTATCCATTGCTGGTGCTGTGGGCTCCACACTGTCTCCATTATCCATTGCTGGTGCTGTGGACTCCACACTGTCTCCATTATCCATTGCTGATGCTGTGGACTCCACACTGTCCCCATAATACATTGCTGGCACTGTGGGCTCCACACTGTCTCCATTATCCATTGCTGGCACTGTGGGCTCCACACTGTCTCCATTATCCATTGCTGATGCTGTGGACTCCACACTGTCCCCATTATCCATTGCTGGCACTGTGGGCTCCACACTGTCTCCATTATCCATTGCTGGCACTGTGGGCTCCACACTGTCTCCATTATCCATTGCTGATGCTGTGGACTCCACACTGTCCCCATTATCCATTGCTGGCACTGTGGGCTCCACGCTGTCTCCATTATCCATTGCTGGCACTGTGGGCTCCACACTGTCTCCATTATCCATTGCTGGCACTGTGGGCTCCACACTGTCTCCATTATCCATTGCTGATGCTGTGGACTCCACACTGTCCCCATTATCCATTGCTGGCACTGTGGGCTCCACACTGTCTCCATTATCCATTGCTGGTGCTGTGGGCTCCACACTGTCCCCATTATCCATTGCTGGCGCTGTGGACTCCACACTGTCCCCATTATCCATTGCTGGCGCTGTGGACTCCACACTGTCTCCATTATCCATTGCTGATGCTGTGGACTCCACACTGTCCCCATTATCCATTGCTGGCACTGTGGGCTCCACACTGTCTCCATTATCCATTGCTGGCACTGTGGGCTCCACACTGTCTCCATTATCCATTGCTGGCACTGTGGGCTCCATTAGTATAGACATTCCTGGAGTTTCCTTGCCCCATGTACATGACACTTGTCCACATTAAGTAAATTAAAAGAATGACGGAGTTCAATAGGTAGAGGAGATGTTTCCACATGTTGCGGGGGTGGTGGGAGGGGGGCTGGCGGTGGGGGAGTCCAAAACCAGGGGTCATAAATATAAGCTAGTCACCAAGAAATCAAATGTGGAACTCAGGAGAAACTTTTTTCCCCTCGAGAGTGGTGAGATTGTGGAACTCGCTACCACAAGGAGTAGCTGAGGCGAATAGTGTAGATGCATTTAAGGGGAAGCTCGATAAGTACGAGGGAGAAACAGGCATAGATCTATTGGGCCTGTTTCTGCTCTGTAAACTCTTTGTAAAGTGACACCTACCTGACAGCACCTCTTCAAAGGGATTAAAGTCAAGAGAATGTTTCAGTGGTCATAACTTCTGTCAAAGGTGTGCCCAGGCTCCACAGGTCTATAAGCCTATGTATTTTCCATGTGGCTTTTTATCCCAGAAGATTGTAGACTACTAGATAAAAGAAAGCTCCTCTGATGTATCCCAAGAAACTGTTCCATTCCTAACAGTACCACGTACTGCCCTCCCTTAGCCGAGACACAACAATGCAGCCTTCGAAAAATACACCATATTTCTGTATAAATACACCATATTTCTGTATAAATACACCATATTTCTGTATAAATACACCATATTTCTAGAACAAGGGGTCACAGTCTCAGGATACGGGGTAGGACATTTAGGACTGAGATGAGCAGGAATTTCTTCACTCAGAGGGCGGTGAACCTGTGGAATTCTCTACCACAGAAGGCTGTGGAGGCCAAGTCACTGAATAGATTAAAGAAGGAGATAGATAGATTTCTAGACACAAAAGGCATCAAGGGGTATGGGGAGAGAGCAGGAATATGGTATTGAGATAGAGGATCAGCCATGATCATATTGAATGGCAGAGCAGGCTCGAAGGGCCGAATGGCCGACTACTGCTACTATTTTTTTTATGTTTCTATGTTTCTACTCCTCCGTCACTGAGATACAACATTGCAGCCTTTGAAAAATACACCATACTTCTGTATTCAACACTCCATTGAAGATCAACTATCAAAGATCTGACCATTTAGCACAAGCGATTTTTCAGTTCCAAAGCTGTAGGCTGTTACAGAGTGCAAATACAAAATTAATCACATGTGGGTTTTTTTTTAGCCAAGTTTGAAGTTCACGTGCAATTAAAAAAAAATCACAACTTGTTATTTCAATCTAGTTCACATGTGCATATGAGCACACTTAAGCACCCAAAAAGACAAAAATGACTAAAGTCGTCAATCCACAGGTTCCTCTGTCTGTACGTGCGCATCAAGAGGAGAAAATGGATATCTTACATCACCCATCCATCACAGTATCCAACTGTGTGTTAGGTGATGCCAGGGTACCCTAACAATGTCTATTCCATGTGATGTCTCTGTTCTCCAGAACTAGCTAAACTGTTCCAGTACAGCTACAACACTGGTATCTGCCCAACAATGTGGAAATTTGCCCAGGTATGTCCTGTCCACATAAAGCAGGACAAACCCAAACCAGGCAATTACCGCCCCATCAGCCTGCCCCCAATCATCAGCAAAGCGATGGAAGGTGTCGTCGACAGTGCTATCAAGCAGCACTTACTCACCAATAACCTGCTCAAAGATGCTCAGCTTGGGTTCTGCCAGAACCACTCAGCTCCAGACCTCATTACAGACTTAGTCTAAACATGGACAGAAGAGCTGAATTGCAGAGGTGAGGTGAGAGTGGCACCCTTGACATCAAGGCAGCATTTGACCGAGTGTGGCATCAATGAGCTCGAGTAAAACTGAAGACAATGGGGATCGGGGACAACCTCTGCAGTGGCTGGAGTCATACTTGGCACAAAGGTTGTGGTGGATAGAGGCCAATCATCTCCGCCCCAGGACATCGCTGCAGGAGTTCCTCAGGGCAGCATCCTAGGCCCAACTAAGTTCAACTGCTTCATCAATGACCTTCCCTCCATCTTTAAATCCTGTGTGTGTTTTTTTTTGCCAGGTGTATAGCTCAGCAATTGCCTATCAACCTATTCTTTACAAACACAAGGGTACAATGACAAATTTACTGACTTTAATTGCTGCAAAATATGCAGGGCACTTATCATCTTCCCAACCCTGAACATTCCTGTCACTGATAGGAGTGGCTGAGGTGTTTCTCCTGTCATCCAACTTAACACAGGCATCAACACCTTTATTTTAAATGGATTAATGCCTCTGCTAAAATAGCTGCCAAATGTGTCCGTGTCACCTGTAGAAGCGGTGCACTAAAAAGGTGTGTTTCAAGATTGATGATACAATCAGGACACAGATCTCACTCCAATGTTTGCTGTTACAGTCACGGCGCGGCATTGATTTGAAAATATATTTTCCATCTTCTGCCCTAATAATTGTATTTACATTGACATTCTCCAGTCACAGCCTCGGTTTATCTGATTTTATAAGCCTAAGGTGCCATGAAATGTGTACAATTTGATGAAATACAAGAATACAAGGCCTATAATTTATTTTCCCCAGCCACCTCCTTAATGGCGCGGAGCACAGACAGAAACAGGCGTTCAATAACTCAAACATTTATCAAGTGTTTATTTTTTTTGCTTGAGCAGCTTAGAGGCGAATAAAAGTTGAGCCAATTATTTTGATGAGGGTGAGTAGCTTCATCCTATGCTGTAGCTGTTGTTTCTTTTAAGAACAGACAGCAGTTCTTGAAATTCATGAGTTTGTGTTATTTGTACTCGCTGTTTTCCATCAGTAAGTTTGATAAATCTATGCTGTATGCTTTAAACGATTCAATCTAGTTACAGGAAAAACCTGATTTCCTCCACCGAACAATATGGATCGAATCAGAAACTGGTCCAGTTTCAGCGTTTACCTCTCATCCCGCATTGCTGAACAAACGGCTTTGATCTGTTCGTGTGAAATCTGTAATTCACCCAGTTAGCTTCGTCCTCCACTCCAGGAAGAATCACAGAATCACAGAATCACAGAAACCCCACAGTGCAGATAGAGGCCATTTCGGCCCATCGAGCCTGCACCGACACATATCCCACCCGATCCCCGTAACCCCTACACCAACACATAGCCCACCCTATCCCTGTAACCCCACGTATTTAATCCCCCTAACACTAAGGGTCAATTTATCATAGCCAATCAACCTAACCCGCACATCTTTGGACTGTGGGAGGAAACCGGAGCACCCGGAGAAAACCCACGCAAACACGAGGAGAATGTGCAAACTCCACACAGACAGTCGCCCGAGGCCGGATTCGAACCCGGGTCTCTGGTGCTGTGAGGCAACAGTGCTAACCACTATGAGTCCAGCTCCACCAATGCACGTTGGGAGTCTGCAAATGAGGAAAGTGCGTCAGTGTTTGCTGTCCTGCCCTTGTGTTCCAGGCCACGTTTACCACGTTTTTCCTTCAAGTGGGGGCACAGAACTCAAGCAAGTAACGTCTAAAAGGGCAATGCTATGGATCATCGTTGGAAAACACAATGGGGGCGTAAGCTGGTCATAGGCGGTTTTGCTAAACTGAATAGCGAATGGTCAGCCCGTTATACAGCCAACCAAATCTTATCCATTGAAGTCAATTTCACCCCCAGTGTTTGATAAGGTACCACATACAAGGGCTGTTGGAAAAGTGAAGGGAAGTTGAAGGGAAGGTATTCAACAACAACAATAGCAACCTGTATTTATATAGCACCTTTAATGTAGTAAAACATCCCAAAGTGTTGCACAGGAGTATTATAAGACAAAAAATTTGACACCGATCCACACAAGGATAAATTAGGACAGGTAACCAAACGCTTGATCAAAGAGGTAGGTTTTAATGAGTGACTTAAAGGAGGAAAGAGAGGTAGCGAGGCGCACAGGTTTAGGCAGTAAATTCCAGAGCTTAGGGCCCAGGCAACAGAAGGCACAGCCACCAATGGTTGAGCGATTATAATCAGGGATGCTCAAGCATGAATGTAGAGCTGGTGAAGGGACAGAGAGCTATGGTTAGCCCATTTTAAACCCCGCCAATCTTTTTTACTGAAGTCAATTTCACCCCCAGTGTTTGGGAAGGTACCACAGACAGGAGTTGTGAGAAAAGTGAAGCCCCATAATTTAAAGGGAATGTGTTTGCATGGATACAGAGCTGGTGAAGGGACAAAGAGCCACAAGTCGAGGCAAATGATCAGCCGGATTCAACAGTGGTGTGCTCCAGCGAGCTTTGCATGAGCCTCTTTCGTTTCCCATTTATATAACGGATTTGGACATCGACGCAAGAAATGTGAAATCGTAAATCTTGGGAAACTCCTCCCCCGCCCCTCCAGCCCTCCAGATATAGGTAAGGAAGGCCCGTGACCATGATGTAAAATTTGGGCATGGAGTCAAACTCAAAACCCAGTCACAGAGGGAGGGGCAAGCATGGTGGAGAAAGTTAATGCAATGAATTCCAAGATACAATGGGTAAGGGTGAGTCATTTTGGCCTAGAAATTGAGTTTGCGCTGCGCCGGGGCTTAACGCCGGAAATTTAGCGCCGGTGCTAAGTCACGCTGCGTGCACCAAAAATTCAGTAGCGCCACGCCCAAATGGCTGCCGGCGCTACTGAAGGCTGTTTGCGCCTGAAAACTGGCGCTACGCGCCGCATTGCGGCGCTATTCCGGCGCTGCGGCGCCCGATGCGGTGCGGCAGGCTCGGGAAGTGCAGGCCTCCTCCTTCAGTTAAGGAGGAGCTGCCTGCACCCGCCCGCTGGCCGGTTAAATCGCCACAAAAATGAGCCCGGCACCTCGGGGAAGTGCCAGGCTCGCAGCCGAGAAGCATCTGTTCCGCGGGGGGGGTGGGGGAGTCCGGGGAGGGAGGTGCGGGCAGGCGGCCGGCGGGAAAGCGGCCAGCCGCCGCTCCACCTTTATGCGCCGGCGCAAAGTCGTGTAAGACTCTGTTGCCAGAGTCTTAGTTGCGGCTGCCACGGGCGAGGCGGCCGCAACTGAATTTCGGCGCTGGGGCCCGTCACCACGGCAACCGGGACGCTGCGCACACCGATGACGTCATCGGTGCCGGCGCAGCGCTACCGGTGTAATGCCGATGTTGGGCCCTAGTCAACTTCAAAACCGGCTGTAAGTCCAGCGCAATGCCCTCTAGCGCCACAAAATGGGCGCTAAGCCCACTCAATTTCTAGGCCTTTATTTTTAATACTTTTCTGCCTTAGGTTATAAATTTAATTCTTAGGGGTATAGTGGGGCAGGTCAGAACATCACTTCGAAGAATTTGAAAACTTTTTTTTTTATGCGATTGGCTTCTGTTTGAAGGATGTGATTAGTTCCGTCTCTCTGACTAAACACTTTGCTCATTTAATCTTTCAATGTGACCCAATTGGTATGTTTTGTTTGTTGCCATGCAAGTTGAACCAATTAGGAGGCTTTTTTTAAATGGACACACTTTCCCTCCTCTGTACTACAGACGTGTGTACAAGAAAATTGAGGGGCTGCTGGACTGGAAGCCAATGTAAGTCAGTGGGCACTAGGGTGAGGGGTGAACGGGACTTGGTGCGAGTTAGGACACAGGGCAGTGAGCACAGGGGGTGAGGGGTGAACGGGACTCGGTGCGAGTTAGGACACGGGGCAGCAGAGTTTTGGATGAGCTCAAGTTTACAGAGGGGTCAAAGTGCCAGAAGAAGAGGACTGGAATAGTCGAGTCTAGAGGGATCAAAAGCATGGATGACCAATACAAATCAATGGTCCAGCTACTATTAGGACATGGTGTCCAGTTTTAAAATGCCCATAGATGTTAAGACTATGGAGAGAGTGCAGAAAAGATTCACCAAAATGATACCGGGGATGAGAGGCTTTAGTTACGAGGAAAACTAGAGTAGTTGGAGCACTTTTCATGAACACAAAGAACATTAGGAAGAGATGCGATAGTGGCATCCAGAATAATGAGGGATTTTGATAAGGGAAATCTGGAAAAGCTATTTCCACTGGTCGGTGAATCAGTAACTAGAGGGCATACATTTAAGATAATCACCAAAGTAATGAAGGGAGGTGTTACTACAATGTAGGATGCCCCGACCAGCAACCGTGGTGGAAGCAGAATCTATAATAGCTTTTAAGAGAAGTGGATAAAAATAAGAAATGGAAAATTTAAAAGGGTACGGGCAAAGGGACCAAGTGGAGAGGCTGCCTTCAAAGAGACAACACTGGCACAATGGGATGAATTTTTAAAAAATTCATTCATGGGATGTGGGCGTCGCTGGCAAAGCCAGCAATTATTGCCCATCCCTAATTACCCTTGAGAAGGTGGCGGTGAGCCGCCTTCTTGAACCGCTGCAGTCTGTGTATACTTCTCTGATACAACTGAGTGGCTTGCTGGGCCATTTCAGAGGGAAGTTAAGAGTTAACCACATTGCTGTGGGTCTGGAGTCACCTATAGGCCAGACCGGGTAAGGGCAGTAGATTTCCTTCCCTGAAGGACATCAGTGAGCCAGATGGGTTTTTGCAACAATCCGGTAGTTTCATTGGGCAGGATTTTCATTGGGCCGTGGAGGCGGGATTGGAGGCGTGTGGGGGGTTAAAATCTTGAAATCGGGGGGCACAAACCCATCCCGCCCCCAACCCGCCTCCATGCCAGTTTCAAAGGAGGTGGATACCCAACCTGCGCTGGGACCCACCTCCCCGAGGTGGGAAGAGGATTAGTGCCAATTAACTGCCTGTTAACAGGTAGTTAACAGGCAGTCTTTAGCCTAATCCCTATTTTTATTGGTGAAGTGTGGGATTCCCGATGGCTCCAAACCACGCCAAGTTAGTGAGGTGGGCCATAAGGATGAAGGGCTTGGAGGGGTCGAAATGTCCGGTGTTCAGGTGAGTGATGGGTGCATGAGTGCAGAGGTAAGTGTGTTTGGTGTGTGTAAAGTGTTTAAAGAAGTTTTACTTACATGTACTTACCTTTACAGCCTTCCTTCCTTCAGGTCTCGGGAGTCCCTCATCTCACTGGCACAGAAAGCAGAATGGCCGCGAGCTGTCAAAATCTGCAGCATTCAGCTTTCTGTTCCGGAGAGATATCTAAATCATCCTGAGAGGAAGGAATTAACTTAGAGTACAGATTCTCAGTGTTTGACAGCTTCAAACAGCTGTGAAACGCTGATATTTCATCTGTCAAAATCTCCTGACAGATGAAATGTCAATCTGTGACGTCACCTGTTGCCGGGTGGCCCTTAATTGGCCTGCTGAGCCCGCCGGGCGGGCTCAACAAGGTCAATCAAGTGAAAATCGCGTGGGTTGGCCACAACTCGATGGAGGCGGGACTACAACCCCGAAAGTTGTAGTCCCGCCTCCTACCCGCCACCTCAATGAAAATCCAGCCCATGGTCACCATTGCTGGAACTAGCTTGTTTTTTTAAATCCCAGATTTATTTATTTAACTGAATTTAAATTCCCCAGCTGCCGTGGTGGGATTGTGAACTCATATCTGCAGATCATTAGTCCAGGCCTCTGGATGACTAGTCCAGCAACGTAACCACTACGCCACCATTCCCGAATGGCCCCCTCCTGTGCTGTAAACTTCTACAATTGGAAGTTGGGTGGAACCGACCTTGGGTAAAGTGTAGATTGGCTGCGGAAGAAGCGGACTTGATGGGTTACATGGCCACAATTACTTGAGGGATTATATGGCCCTCTCCTGAGCTCCCGCCTTTCTTGCATTCACAGACAGCAGTCTTTTGAGAGCCAAGATTACACAGTGCAGCCCTGATAAAACACAATGCTTCGTAGCCAAGAAACGTTACGCTTGGATTAGATTTTTTTGGACACCAGGGATAAAAATAGTTTATTCAAGTCTTTTATGCTACGGCCCATTTAATCTTTCATTCAGGGATTCGACCTCTCTTTTAAAAAACAAAACGCTCAGTGAACATTTCTTATATAAAACAAGGCATTATATGCAAAAAGAAGCATCGACTTGTTGAAACGAATGCAATGTCAGTAGATAAGAATGCAGGGATGAGAGGGGACTATTCAGCTCGTGCCGCTCAACCTCATCTTTCATTATTTCTTTCAGCCCGCACTGATCATTTTCCATTCGATGAACAGCTTATATAAAAAAAACTGCGGCATTGTGCAAAATGTTATGCCTCATTTAGGACTTCTACAGAACACAACTGAATGGGGTTTGATTTGGTCCACTGCAATGTTATATTTAGATTGAGTATACGTTTATCTGAAATCAACTGTACAGATCTGTTTGTTGTGGATGTGCTGCTGAATCACAGAAAACTATAAACCGCACAATATTACCGCGCTCAATAGCATCTCGGTGCAAAATTCCATATTGAGATTTTAGAATAAGCTTAGACTGACTAGTGTCCGCCGTGGCTCAGTGGGCAGCACCCTCACCTTTGAGTCAGAAGGTTGTGGGTTCAAGTCCCCACTCCAGAGGCTTGAGCACAAAAATCTAGGCTAACACTCCAGTGCAGTGCTGAGGGAGCGCCGCACTGTCAGAGGTGCCGTCTTTCAGATGAGACGTTAAACCGAGGCCCCGTCTGCTCACTCAGGTGGATGTAAAAGAACCCATGGCACTGTTTCGAAGAAGAGCAGGGGAGTTATCCCCCGGTATCCTGGGGCCAATATTTATCATTCAATCAACATCACAAAAACAGATCATCTGGTCATTATCATGTTGCTGTTTGTGGGAGCTTGCTGTGCGCAAATTGTGTGCCGCAATTACAACAGTGACTACACGTCAAAAAAATACTTCATTGGCTGTAAAGCGATCTGGGACGTCCTGTGGTTGCGAAAGGCGCTATATAAATGCAAGTCTTTCTTTGAAGGCAATTTTTTTTTTGCCTTTCTTTCACTGATTTTTTCAGTGCATTCTGTGCTCAGCAAGGTGTGGGGTGGGGGGTGGAGAGGAGGCTGCAGTGAGGAATGAAAGACTTCCTTTTTGGACAACCATTGTCAGCATCCAACGGTTACAGGCCAAGCAAAGCAAGGGTGAAATACAGAGCAAAGTTCACTCCACTTGGTCCCAGCAATGTGCCAAACCTCATCTCAGAAAAGTACCAGTGGAACATTTCCACTTCCCACATCAGACACCCTTTCTCTGTCGCCAGCTTGCCAATTGACTGGCAGGTGTATTATTACAATCGGCAGCAAATTGGGGACAGATTTACTGTGTGGGCCCAAACCCAATTGGAACTGGATTGATTGCCTGAACTCTAAAGTACGCAGAACTCTTTCAGTCAAAGGAGACTTCAATCCCCTCATTCTTGATTCCAACCCAAGACCAAGATGAACATGCTCCTCGCTGCTTCACGCAGTCCACCCTTCTTCCTGTCAATCCATTTATGTTTCTATCTGCCTGTCAAATATCACCTGGCACATTCAAAAAGACATGTATTCGGCTGAATGTTTTTAAAATATTCGTTCATGGGATGTGGGCATCGCTGGCAAGGCCAGCATTTATTGCCCATCCCAAACTGCCCTTGAGAAGGTGGTGGTGAGCCACCTTCTTGAACCGCTGCAGTCCGTGTGGTGAAGGTACTCCCAAGTATATCATCCCAAGTGTTATGAGAAGGAACTATATGCCTGTGCAATCAGCATCTCTCAGACGCTTTTGTTGCAACATTTAGACTTTGATACTGTCCGAGTTATTCGGCCCTGGCGAACCGAATAACTCGGGCAGTAGACAGGGCGTTAAACTAATGAAGGCGGGGGTGGGAGGATTCAGGGAAGAGTAAATTTAAAAGCAGCGAAGGAAATGTCAAGGCTCTAGAGCAGAGTTTTGGGTAAAAATAAGCAGAGTGGGTCAGGAAGGGACAGAGAGTAACAAAGGTAATGAGGCATCAGTGACTAAGGTGACATCAGGGAAAAAGAGAAATAAGTCAAAGCTAAAGGCACTATATCTGAATGTGCGAAGCATTCGCAACAAAATAGATGAATTAATAGCGCAGATAGAAATTAACAGGTTTGATCTAATAGCTATAACAGAGATGTGGTTGCAACGTGGCCAAGGTTGGGAACTAAATATTCCAGGATACTTAACTTTTAGAAGAGATAGGCAAAATGGAAAAGGAGGAGGGGCAGCCCTGATAATAAAGGATGGGATAAAGACAGTAGCGAGAAAGGCCTAGAAATTCAGTAAGGCGCTGCAAGCTTTGCGCCTAGTTACCGCCTAAAGAGGGTTTCTGCGCCAGTATAGGAGGTTGCGCTGATATTGAGATCGGCAGTAATGGCGGCGGTAGCCGGTAGCGCTGCGCCGGCACCGATGACGTCATCGGTGTGCGCAGTGCCCCGTTTCCGCCCCGATGCCGGCCCGACGCCCATACTCAGTTGCCGCCGCCTCCTCCGTGGCGGCCGCTACTAACATCCAGAGACCAGGGCCTTACTGCAGCCTTAGTGGGGCGCATAAAGGTGGAGGTGCGGCCGGCTGCTTTTTCGGCGGCCGCCTGCCCGCACCTCCTTCCCCGGCCTCCTCCACCACCCCCCGCCGCGGCATTGCCGGCTGCTTTCCGCGAGCCCGGCACTTCTCCGTGGTGCCGGGCTCATTTGCCGGTACAATCCAGCGGCGATCTCCCCGTTACAGGCACCTCCACCTTAAGAGAAGGAGGAGGCCTGCAGTACCGCAGCCTGCCGCACCGCATCGGGTGGCGCAGCGGCACTTAGAGCGCTGAAATTCAGTTTCAGCGCCCCAAGTGGGGGCGGGCACACCCTGGAATAGCGCCCGGTTCCGACTTGGGGCGCAAAAAGTGAATATTTGACGGTCGCACATGGCTCCGCGCCCAGCGCTAACTTTTGGCCGTTAGCCAGCTGGCGGGGCCATAGTGAATTTCTAGGCCAAAGGATCTTAGCTCCGAAAATCAAGAAGTAGAATCAGTTTGGGTGGAGCTAAGAAACAGCAAGGGGCAGTAAACATTGGTGGGAGTTGTTTATAGGCCCCCAAACAGTAGTTGTAATGTAGGGCAGAATATAAATCAGAAATTAGAGACACATGTAACAATGGTAATACAGTAATCATGGGGGACTTTAATCTACATATAGACTGGGCAAACCAAATTTGTAGTAATAGTGTGGCGGAGGAATTCATGGAATGTATACAAGATAGTTTTCTAGATTCGTATGTTGAGGAACCAACTAGGGAACAGGCTATTTTAGATCTAGTATTGTGCAACGAGAAAGGGTTCATTAATAACCTTGTAGTAAAGGGGCCTTTAGGGAAGAGTGACCATAATATGATAGAATTTTATATTGAGTTTGAAAGTGATTTTGTTAAGTCCAAAACTAGGGTCTTAAATCTAAACAAGTCAAACTACGTAGGTATGAGGGGCGAGTTGGCTAAGGTAGATTGGGAAACTACATTAAAAGGTATGACGATAGAGAAGCAATGGCTAGCATTTAAAGAATTAATAGATAATTTACAACAAATATACATTCCTTTAAGGCACAAAAACCCCACAGGAAAAGTGGTCCAACCGTGACTAACAAGAGAAGTTAAAGATCGTATTGGATCAAAGGAAGAGGCTTATAATGTTGCCAAAAAGAGTTGTAAGCCTGAGGATTGGGAGGATTTTAGAATTCAGCAAAGGAGGACCAAGAAATTGATAAAGAAAGGGAAAATAGAATGAGAGTAAACTAGCGAGAGACATAAAAACAGACTGTAAAAGCTTCTATAGGTATGTAAAAAGGAAAAGATTAGCGAAAGTAAATGTGGGTCCCTTACAGGCTAAGGATGGAGATATTATAATGGGGAATAAGGAATTGGCAGAGAAATTAAACAAATACTTTGTGCCTGTCTTCACGGGAGAAGACGCAAAAAACTTCCCGGAAATAGTGGAGAATCAAGGGTCGAGCAAGAATGAGGAACTGAAAGAAATTAGTATTAGTAAAAAAAAGTACTGGAGAAATTAATGGGACTGAAAACTGATAAATCCCCATGACCTGATGGCCAACATCCTAGGGTTTTGAAAGAGTTGATTACAGAGAGATTGGGGTTGATTTTCATTCAGAAGTCGGGAAGGAGGCGGGACTACAACTTTCGGGTTTTTCGCGATTTTCACTTGATTGACCTTGTTGAGCCCGCCCAGCAGGCTCAGCAGGCCAATTAAGGGCCACCCGGCAACAGGTGATGTCACAGACTGAAATTTCATCTGTCAAGACGTGTTGGCAGATGAAATATCAGTGTTTCACAGCTGTTTGAAGCTGTCAAACACTGACAGTCTTACTTCTAACCTGAGTCCTTCTACGCAGACTCAGTTAGAAATCTCTCCTGCACAGAAAGCTGCAGGCTGTCACTTTTGACAGATTGCAGCCATTCTGCTTTCTGTGCCGGCTGAATGATGGACTCCCGAAACCTAGAGGAAGGAAGGCTGTAAAGGTAAGTACAGGTAATTTAAACTTCTTTACACACTTTAGACACACCAAACACACTTACCTTTGCACTCATGCACCCATCACTCACCTGAACACCGACATCTCGACCCCTTCAAGTCCTTCAACCCGACAGCCCGACTCCTCTAACTTGGCGTGGTTTGGAGCCGTCGCGAATCCCACACGACAACCTTCAAAATAAGGATTAGGCTAAAAACTGCCTGTTAACTACCTGTTAACAGGCAGTTAATTGGCACTAATCCCTTCCCGCCTCGGGTCGGCGGGTCCCAGTGCGGGGCGGGTACCCGCCTCCTTTGAAACTTACATGGAGGCGGGTTTTGGGCGGGATGGTGTCGGGGCCCCCGAATTCGGGATTTTAACCCCCTGCACGCCTAAAAGCCCGCCTCACAGCACACTGAAAATCAACCCCATTGGATGCATTGGTTGCCATTTTCCAAAATTCCATAGATTCTAGAACGGTTCCCATGGATTGGCAAATGGAATATAATGTGGAGAAATGTGAAGTTATCCACTTTGGTTGGACAAATAGAAAAACAGTGTATTTTTTAAATGGTGAGAGATTGGGAAATGTTGGTGTTCAGAGGGACCTGGGTGTCCTTGTACACGAATCACTGAAAGTTAACAGGCAGGTACAGCAAGCAATTAGGAAAGCAAATGGTATGTTGGCCTTCATTACAAGAGGATTTGAGTATAAAAGTAAAGATGTCTTACTGCAATTATATAGGGCCCCGGTGAGACCACACCTGGAGTACTGTGTACAGTTTTGGTTTCCTTACCGAAGGAAGGATATACTTGCCATAGAGGGAGTGCAACGAAGGTTCACCAGACTGATTCATGGAATGGGGGGATTGGCCTATGAGGAGAGATTGAGTAGACTAGGCCTATATTCTCTAGAGTTTAGAAGAATGAGAGGTGATCTCATTGAAACATACAAAATTCTTACAGGGCTTGACAGGGTAGATGCAGGGAGGATGTTTCCCCTGGCTGGGGAGTCTAGAACCAGGGGTCACAGTCTCAGGATAAGGGGTCGGCCATTTAGGATTGAGATGAGGAGAAATTTCTTCACTCAGAGGGTGGTGAATCTTTGGAATTCTCTACCCCAGAGGGCTGTGGAGGCTCAGTCATTGAGTATATTCAAGACAGAGATCGATAGATTTTTGGATATTAAGGGAATCAAGGGATATGGGGATAGTGCAGGAAAGTGGGTTTGAGGTAGAAGATCACCTGTGATCCTATTGAATGGCGGAGCAGGCTCGAGGGGCCGAATGGCCGACTCCTGCTCCTATTTCTTATGTTCTTATTAGTGGGGCACCTGAGCAGCCACTTTGATTTCCGACGTGACACCGTGGAAACCTTGTTGCAGTCGCCCAAGGGTCCATGATGCAAACATTCCTGCCAACCTGCTGCCTTCAACCAGCAGTTTTCAAACGTAAAGTTCAGGCACATAAAAAACCCCATCTGAGCCACTGCAGGGGATAGACAGATATATCCCCCGTGTAAGGCTAAATATAACAAAGAACTCAGTGTCCTACACTTCCCTTCAACTGAGATCAAAAAGTTTCATGTTGCTGACTCGTGCGCCAATCAACAAAGCTTCAATGATGTGCCCTTTGTTCAAGGAACTTCAGTTTAATTACCCTGATGCAAAGATTGGAGGTGGAATCAGCAATCTGGGTGGCTGGAATCCATGTGTGGTCCAGGGACCAAAGGGGGAGGGGGGAAAAACTATTCAGCAAAAGCTGAGTAAAACATGTGGAAATTTGTTGTGTTTTTTTTAAATTGGAGATATTTTCCCAGCAGCTGTAAATCTAAGTGAAAGTTCTTTCTTTGTATTTCTTCAGATTTGCATCAAACCATTTGATCAGGCTTCTGGTTCCAACGTGAAGTAACGCACAAGGGATAAGAAAGTTCTGTTCACCATCGAGTCGCATTGTTTAATCCGAGATACCAATGATAAAATACCACTTTCCTCGCCCTTTCTCGTTCCCTACGTGGGCATGCAAGATCTCGCTAGGGATTATAAGTCGACCTACGGTTCCTAAAGCAACTACATTGCCGAGGAACACAAGTTGTCTTGACAACCCCACAGTCACCAATGAATGTCATCAGCATTGAATTCTCGACAAGTTCATTTTAACACGGAACCATCAGCAAGCCTCACCGTATAAAATTATGAAAGGTTTGGACATATTGGATCCAAATAAGCTGCGTCCAAAATATCAGCACAAGAGGTCGCATTTACAAATTAGGGCCAATGAAAGAGGAAATGGAGGGAAACTTTTTTTTAACTACAAGTGTGGCAAGTACGTGGAACAGATTACCGGCATGGATGATGGAACAAGAAATCTTAATGTGTTTCAAGAAGGAACGAGACAGGTTCTTGGGATTCTGGGTTATTGGAAATGCACCAAGGGGATACTGTGGCTCGGTGGGCTCGCTTGGCCAAAGGTCCTCTCCTACCTGAAGCTGTCCCTGTGTCTGTGTACGTTGGTTTTTCAAGGTGGGCATATTTCACAATCTAAGGGAATCAAGGGATATGGAGATCGGGCGGAAAAGTGGAGTTGAGGTCGAAGATCAGCCGTGAGCAAGTTGTGAGGAGGACGCAAGGAGTCTGCAAAGGGATATTGATAGGTTAAGCGAGTGGGCAAAAATTTGGCAGCTGGAGTATAATGTGGGGAAAATGTGAGGTTATCCACTTTGGTCGCAAGAATAAAAAAGCAAATTATAATTTAAATGGAGAGAGACTGCAGAATGCTGCGGTACAGAGGGATTTGGGGGTCCTCGTACATGAAACACAAAAAGTTAGCATGCAGGTACATCAAGTAATTAGGAAGGCAAATGGAATGTTGGCCCTTATTGCATGGGGGATGGAGTATGAAAGTAGGGAAGTCCTGCTACAACTGTACAGGCCTTGGTGAGATCACATCTCGAGAACTGTGTACAGTTTTGGTCTCCATATTTAAGGAGGGATATACTTGCATTGGAGGCAATTCAGAGACGGTTCACTCGGTTGATTCCTGGGATGGAAGGGTTGTCTTATGAAGAAATGTTGAGCAGGTTGGGTCTATATGCATTGGAGTTTAGAAGAATGAGAGGTGATCTTATTGAAACATATAAGATTCTGAGGGGGCTTGACAGGGTGGATGCAGGGAGGATGTTTCCCCTCGTGGGGGAATCTATAACTAGAGGGCATAGTTTCAGAATAAGGGGTCGCTCATTTAAAATGGGGATGAGGAGGAATTTCTTCTCTCAGAGGGTGGTGAACCTTTGGAATTCTCTACCCCAGAGAGCTGTGGAGGTGGAGTCACTGAATATATTCAAGGCAGAGATAGACGTATATTTGAGCTATAGGGGAGTCAAGGGTTATGGGGAGCAGGCTGGAAAGTGGATTTGAGGCCAAGATCAGATCAGCCATGATTTTATTGAATGGCGCAGCAGGCTCGAGGGGCCGAATGGCCTACTCCTGCTCCTAGTTCTTATGTTCTTATGTTTTATATTTACACTATGTCAAATGGTGCCAATGGGAATCATTGTCCCATCAAATAACTCATTCACAAGTGTGTTGCTCGAATACGTTCAGCCAGGATAAGCACTGTACCTCACTGGTGCCTGATTTAAATCTTTCGGTTCTGCTGTTCACAAATGAGAGAGGCAGAAATGTACAGTGACATCTGGTGGACACAGGACCCACCTTAAGGAATTATTTTGGATGGGATTGTGCACATGTTACTATAAACTGGCCGGACTCAACATCCTAATTCCTGATTCTCCTGAGAGTAAAGCTCTGAAATGCTCAGTACAGCAAAGAGGAAGGTACTGAGTGGAGGCCAAGTACTTTCCCCATTACTCAGGCAGGTTGGGCAGAATATATAATCCAATCTACAGAACTGGATTATAATGAGTGTTAAGCTTCCATCAAATTGCCATGTTCAAGTAACCTTGCCAATTGAACATTTTTGACCTGAAACCTCAGCTTTCATAACTAAATACACAAGTTCTAAGAGATTTGAATGATTCAAAGTCTATTGGAGCAATGCAGAGGCAAGAAACTGGTGTGAAACAATCTCAATGACTGGGATTTTACTAGGCGCGGCAGGTCCTTGGCAGGCGATGTCGGTGGCGGGTCCCGACCCCGCTGCTGGCTTCATCCCGCTCTGTGAAATGAATTTCCCTTGATTGGGCTTGTTCAGCCTGCCCAGCATGTTTCCCGGCCAATTAGAGGAAGCAGGTCTGGTGACTTCACTTGATGACGCATCATCAGCCAGGTTCCTTAAAGGGACCGTGGCCAACTTTATTTTGACGTTTGTGCTGTCGGTGTTCTACAGCATTGAGGTGCTGCAAACACTGACAAGCACTGCACAAAGGCACAGGGCTGCACCCAGGCTTGCCCATGACTCACTCCATATGCTTATGGAGGGAGTTACAGCACACAGGGAGGTCCTCTTCCCTTCCCATGGGTGGAAGCGAACTCCCCAGGAGATCAACACAGTACATTGCAGAGGAGGGCACAAGCAGAGATGTGATCAAGAGGACCCAGGTGCAGTGCTGCAAACGTTTCAATCTCAATAGATCACGAAATGTTGGTACAAAGCCACACTCAACCTCATCCTGCTGTGCCTCTCATCACATCCCCATCGCTCTGCCTTTCTGTTAATGTGGTGTCAAACATTGAAACCTTTATTTTCAACACTTTGCATTCTTGGACAGATGTGTGTGCATCATTGGAAGTGGCTTAGTGAGTTGCAGTGAATGGTGAGACATAACGGTACCCCCTGCAATGGCAATGAGTGTGAAAGGAATGGTTTGGGCATTGTAGGGATGCTTTATGGTGTTGGTGTTGGGTGGTGCCAACCTGATGCATCATGTAGCAGCCAGGGTGTACAGCGTCAAGTTAAGTAAATCTGGCCATGGTGTGGCCATCCCTGACCTCCCAGGCAGCAATGTGGTCGGCTGCTGATGTCCTTTGTCCTGTGCAGCATCAGTTGATTGCGGAGAAGGTTGGTGTTGTTGTTGGTGCTGCTGGTGTGCCTGGAGCTGCTGATGTTGGGGCTGATCATGGTGGGATTCTGAGGACCAAGGTGAGAGCGTATAAAGGACACCTATGCTGATGGAATAGATGGCAGGTGAAGTAGAGATGACAGAAGCAATCTGTCAATGGTGAGAGAGGTAATGAGGTCAGACTGGATGGAGACTTGTGTAAAGACCTGCAGCATGGTGAATCTGTTGTGGAAATACAGAGGAAGAGCTTGTGGCAGAGGGAAGATATCTCTGTAAGGTGGGAGCTTTTACTTTACATTTGAAGCTGTCAACTCAACAGCTGATTCAATGGCTACTGAACTCCTGCCTCAGCTTAACAGACATAGTCCATGTCCAGCGTAGACCCCGTGGGCGAGCTGTCAAATGTAGACGGTGAGCTGAAAATCATTCTTAAGTGGCTCTAAACAAGCCACTAATTACCTGAATTGGGTTCCCCACCGCTGCGTGTCGGGTCCGCTCGGCGCTGACAGACCCGACATCAGGAAAGGCATGTGGTGGCGGGTTCACAGCGGGGTCGGGACTTTCCCACCTGACCCGCCACCGATCACGCCCGCTGGCCCCCGGCAAAATTCGGGCCATAGTTTCTGAGCTACTTCTAGAAATCACAGGGTCGGTGTCAGTTCATGTCTCCAATGTTTGCAGGAAGTACAGTTTTCCAAAAGGTGTTGCAGTAATTGTATTCAGGCAAATCTTCAACCTGACTCTTATTGTGGGGGTGGGTGGGGGGGGGGGGGGGGCGGGCAGCGGGGAGGTTAGGGTTAGGCCATAACAACAACAAGTCATATTTAAGATAGAAAAACGTCCCAAGGCACTTCAGAAGTGTCATTAGACAAACATGGACCAGGATGGATAAGGTAGATATTAGCAGGGGTGAGCAAAAGACTGATCCAAGAGATGGGTTTCAAGGAGGGTCTTAAAGGAGGAGAATGGGTTGAAGAGGGGCCGGGGGGGTCTATGCCCCTGCGAGCACCAGGCAGCTGAAAGCATGGCCACCAGTGGTGGGGTGAAGATCACGCAGTAAAGCATCCATCAGAATGGTTCACCGGGCTTGAAGATGATGGCCCGCCTGTTAACGCGGTGCAGGGACACCCAGTAACATTTTTGCTGATGAAGTTTTCTGAATAGCAATACCAGCAGATCACCATCTGAAGCAGCGTGGGGTCAATGCAGTCGGCACTGCGGTGGCCTTTCCGTGGGATTTTTCAAGCCAGGCGACCCCTACTGTCTCAGTAACTTAAAAATGCGCCAATATCACTTCAACGCCCCCTCTCCCGTCAGTGTGAGGAGTCATTATGAGAAGGAGTTGACTGAAGAGACATTTAAAACATTTTTTTAGCCCATGGTGTTCCAAGGATCAGAGCAGACCCAGTAACATGCCAGAAGTTATTAGCCTACTACTACTGTAAGAAATTAAAGTTTACTTTTCCATTCACCCAATAGTGCAAGAGAAGCAATGTCGATGATGTAAGGCAGGTGCCTGAGCTGGTATGAAATCCATGGCCAAGCTCCAATTGTCACAGAGCTGTAAATCTATTTACTGGTCGGAGCCCAGTCGTTCGGGCTTATCTTGCTAGGTAATTAATGGCATTTCTAGCTTTTAGAAGACACACAGCGAGAAAAATTCAGTTGTTTGCGCCTCCCGCTAGCACCTTAAGAGGGCGCCAATTGGGGCGCAAAGCAACTGGAGCCCGGGCGCGGCGATGTTTGTGCCGCTCGTGAAATTAACTAGACATTTTACGGTGGCGCTAAACACTTCCGCCACGATCTCCTGCGCCGGCAGATTGTGACGTCAGTCGAGTGCGCAACGCCCCGTTAGCGTCCGGACCAGATATTGAGTGGTGCCCCCTGCCTTACCGCCTGCCGCTAGCAACGACAGGTTGAGGGGAGCATTATGCTGTCAGAAAGGGATTGGGAGAACGCTATTTAAAGCCGACCGCTTCCTGCCTTTTTTTGTCGGTAACATTTTTGCACCACGCATTCTGAGAGAGTGAGAGAGAGAGACTTCTGGAGAGATTCAACGCTGTGTGAAGGAGTTTTGAGTACTGAGCAGCACTTTGCAGGTTCATTTTGATTTGCCCTTCCTTGCTTCACCAGCGCTCTGAGGTAGCGCCTCGCTCCTCGGCGTTTGTGCCTTAAGACAGGTGTGAAGCGCCTGATTTAACGCTCCAATCACCTCCAGGGGCGATAAAAGCCAAGTTTGTTGTCAGAGGCGATAATTAGCGCCAGGCGCTGAACTTTGCGCATGGCCGATAACGGCGCCCCAAATGGGCCGATACCGAATTTTTCCCCCATAAGTTCTTAACTTAATATCACAATTAACGACACATTAATGAATGCTCTGAAGAAAACATTCAACTAAAGAAAGGAAACTTGCATTTCTAGAGCTTTCACAAGGATAGGAAGTAAATATATCTAAATCTATATTCATCGAGAGCCATCTTTTGTTTCTTAACTTGTCCCATTACCATCTCCTTTTGCCTCGCACCATCATCCCTTTTGTCTCTTAATCTCTCCTGCCTTCCATCCTATCACAGACCTTCCCTTTTGTTCTTTCCTCCCCTCCCCCGGCCCCAAGACTTGCTTAAAAACCTGTTCCATCTCCAGCTTCTTCCAGTTCTGACGAAGGGTCATCGACCTGAAACGTTAGCTCTGTTTCTCTCTCCACAGATGCTGCCTGACCCGCTGAGTATTTCCAGCATTTTCTGTTTTTATTTCAGATTTCCAGCATCCGCAGTATTTTGCTCTTGTATATCTAAATAAACCTTCTGTAAAGTACACTCTTTCTATCTACCATCTGTACTTATTATCTTCACTATCTTCTGTCAACTGTCTTTCTATCTATTCTCTCTATGATCTCTTGATCTTTCTATGAAATCTCTCAATCTTGCTTGACAACCACCACACCATTTTACAGCCAATGAAGTACTTTTTTGAAGTGGAGTCACTGTTGTAATGTAGGAAACGCGGCAGCCAATTTGCGCACAGCAAGCTCCCACAAACAACAATGTGATAATGACCAGATAATCTGTTTTAGTGATGTTGATTGAGGGATAAATATTGTCCCCAGGACACCGGGGAGAACTCCCCTGCTCTTCTTCGAAATAGTGCCATGGGATCCTTTACGTCCACCTGAGAGAGCAGACGGGGCCTCGGTTTATTGTTTCATCTGAAAGACGGCACCTCCAACAGTGCAGCACTCCCTCAGCACTGCACTGCACTGGAGTGTCAGCCTAGCTTTATGTGCTCAAGTCTCTGGAGTGGGACTATGAACCCACAACCTTCTGACTCCGAGGAAAGAGTGCTACCAACTGAGCCACAGCTAACACACAAATATTTCTTAAGAAAAGAATATTTCTTAAGTCCCAGTATTTATGACAGTTTTTTGCAAGAACTACAGTATTCCAAGAACATTGCCCAGAAAAATGAACTCAGTTTATGTTCAGGGGTATAAAAGAAGGACTTTCTGGAAAGAAAGGACACTCATCATAGGAAGTGCCTATCTGACCCAACTAGTGTGGAGACGTCTTACGCAGACTTAGGACATAGCCTTAAAATCAGAGCCGGGCCATTCAGGAGAGAAGTTAGGAAACATTTCTTCACACAAAGGCTGGTAGAAGAGTGGAAGTCTATCCCACAAAAAGCTGAGATCGATAGATTTTTGCTAGCCAAGGGTATTAAGGGATATGGGCCTAGAAATTCACTTTGGGTCCGCCAGCTGGCGTGCGCCCAAAAGTTAGCGCTGAGCGCGGAGCCAGTTGCGCCCGTCAGATATTCAGTTTTTGCGCCCCAAGTCAGAACCGGGCACTATTCCAGGGTGTGCCCGCCCCCGCTTGGGGCGCTGAAACTGAATTTCAGCGCTCTAGGCGCCGCTGCGCCACCCGCTGCGGAGCGGCAGGCTGCGGTACTGCAGGCCTCCTCCTTCTCTTAAGGGGGAGGTGCCTGCAACGGGGAGATCGCCGCTGGATAGTGCCGGCAAATGAGCCCGGCACCACGGAGAAGTGCCGGGTTCGCGGAAAGCAGCCGGCAATGCCGCGGGGGGGGGGGGGTGGAGGAGGCCGGGGAAGGAGGTGCGGGCAGGCGGCCGCCGAAAAAGCGGCTGGCCGCACCTCCACCTTAAAGCGCCCCACTAAGGCTACAGTACGGCCCCGTTCTCTGATCGCTGTTTGCGGCCGCTGCGGAAGAGGCGGCCGCAACTAAATATGGCGGTCGGGCCGGTAGCGGGGCGGTAGCGGGGCACTGCGCACACCAATGACATCATCGGTGGCGGCGCAGCGCTACTGGCTAACGCCGCCATTACCTCAGCGCTGAATATCGGCGAAAGCTCAGCAAGTGGCACAAAAGCCCTCTTTGGGCGAAAACTGGGTGCAAAGCCTACTGAATTTCTAGGCCATGGAGCCAAGGCAGGTATCTGGAGTTAGGTTACAGATCAGCCATGATCTCAGTGAATGGCAGAACAGGCTCGAGGGGCTGAATAGCCTACTCTTGCATCTATATATGTATCTACCTCTTTCTCTACACACGTGTGTATATAGATCAAGAGATTGATCAAGCGAGATTGAGAGATATCATAGAGAGATCGAGGATCATAGAGAGAATAGACAGAAAGACAGACAGATTATAATTATACTCTAACAGTTGACAGAAGATAGTGAAGACAATAAGTACAGTTGGTAGATAGGAAGAGTGTACTTTACGCAAGATTTATTTAGATATATTTATTTCCTATCCTCATAGCCCTTAAACAGTTCCACAGGATGCAAAAAGTTGGAATAAATGGGTCTTTTTCCGAGTGGCAGGCAGTGACTAGTGCGGTACTGCAGGGATCGGTGCTAGGACCCCAGCTATTCACAATATACATTAATGGTCTAGACGAGGGAACTAGATGTAATATCTCCAAGTTTGCAGACAACACAAATCTGGGTGGGCGTGTGTGCTGTGAGGAGGATGCAGAGAAGCTCCAGTATGATTTGGACAGGTTGGGTGATTGGGCAGAAGCATTATAATGTGGATAAATGCGAGGTTATCCACTTCGGTGGCAAAAACAGGAAGACACATTATTATCTGAATGGCAATAGATTTGGAAAAGGGGAAGTGCAATGAGACCTGGGTGTCCTTGTGCACCAGTCGCTGAAGGTAAGCATGCAGGTGCAGCAGGCGGTTAAGAAGGCAAATGGTATGTTGGCCTTCATAGCGAGAGGATTCGAGTACAGGAGCAAGGATGTCTTACTGCAGTTTTCCAGGGCCTTGGTGAGACCACACCTTGAGTATTGTGAGCAGTTTTGGTCGCCTTATCTGAGGAAGGATGTTCTTGCCATGGAGACAGTGCAACGAAGATTCACCAGACTGATACCTGGGATGGCAGGAATGACGTATGAGGAGAGATTGGGTCGATTAGACTTATATTCGCTAGAGTTTAGAAGAATGAGAGGGGATCTCATTGAAACGTATAAAATTCTAACAGGACTAGACAGACTAGATGCAGGAAGGATGTTCCCGATGGTGGGGGAGTCCAGAACCAGGGGTCACAGTCTAAGGATAAGGGGTAAGCCATTTAGGACTGAGATGAGGAGGAATTTCTTCACCCAGAGAGTGGTGAGCCTGTGGAATTCTCTACCACAGAAGGCAGTTGAGGCCAATTCATTAAATATATTCAAGAAGGAGTTAGATATATTTCTTAAAGCTAAAGGGATCAAGGGATATGGGGAGAAAGCAGGGACAGGGTACTGAATTTGGATGATCAGCCATGATCTCATTAAATTGCGGAACAGGCTCAAGGGGCCGAATGGCCTACTCCTGCTCCTATCTTCTATGTTTCTATAGCCTCTAAATGGGCAATAACCTACTTTGAGGCCTGAACCAAAGCCCCTTATGAGCTGGCTACAAAATGGTAGGCAAGAGAGTTAACTTCCCAGTAGATTTTAATCCTCCGTGAAACACAACCTTCATTCTCTCCTCATCATTTCCAATCTGGTAGCATAGCTAATGTGAGGAAGCGACTGTGCGGGGAACTCGCAAGGCTGAATCCACATGCTACAACTTTGCAATTGAGTGAATTGGAATCATCGTTCCAATGCCAGCACTTAAACCTTTGCACCTGGAAGAGAATAAAGATTTGAAGCTCTGGACCTTAGTGAAACCGTGCATCATGATCTCAGTCAGAACAACTGCAGAGTTCCCATCCAAGTATTTGAATGGAAATTCACCTGTGAAATTACACAGCAGATCATTTCCCATTCACAATTCAAAAGGAAAAGCCATTTGGCCCCAGACTTGGCACATTGCACCGATTCATAGACCCAGTGAGCAAAGTGATTTCACTCAACGGGAAACAGCAACATGTTCCAAGAGTGGCATTTTTTTTTTGCAGGTAGGATTGTGTGTTTTACGTTGGACTTAGACATAAATTAACATATTATTGACCAAGGTGACATTCTGGAGCCAAATCGAGAACACTCAGTCCTTACAACAATCTGCCCAATGTCTCAGCATTTACATCTCGGTTTGTGTTTCTATTCAGTGTCGGACAAGGAATGTTAATTTCGAGGCTCATTATTCTTATTTGGAAGGGGCTGAAAGTCCTTCAGTAGATAGTTACGGTCACAGAAACAGTGTGCCCTAATTCTTCCTTCTCCCTTTGAAAACAATGACTCGTGCCAATGGGCAAAAATTGGATACCCTGCTTAGAATCACGTTGGGGGAGAAATTGAGTATAGCCCCGTTTGGGGCGCCAGCCTCGCCAGGGCGCTAAAAGTAGCACCCCGGAAACATTCGTGCCCCCGCACCGGAAATTGAGTTGTTGCGCCCCAAAGGGAAGCGCGGCGCTACTGGAGGCGCCCCGCATCACTCTTGGGGCGCTGCGAGTGAATATCGTGGCGCGACGAGCCGCAGCGCCACACGCTGCGGCACGTCGTGCTAAGGTATTGCAGGCCTTCCTCCCCTTCTTAAAGGGGAGGGGCCTTGTGCAGTGCGATCTGGAGCCCAGCTGGGCCCCCGAGGATCGGGAGTGCAGGCAAAAGAGCCCGGCACCGAGGAGACGTGCCGGGCTCTTGGAGCGCTGCTGGCACTCCGCGGCAGGGGGCGTTCAGGAGGCCGGGGACGGGAGCGCAGGCAGGTGCTGGCAGGTGGCCAACAACAAAAATGGCCGCCCCGCACCTCACCTTTAATTTGCGCCTCCCCGGCTGCAGGTAGGCTCCCCTGAACCGGCCAGACATAGCGTCCGGCGGTAAATCAGGGGGCGCTTCGAAATATTGTGGCCGGGCGTCAGCAGGGCGCTGCGCACACCGATGACGTTATCGGCAATGGCGCAGCGCTAACGGTTAGCGCCACCACTAACGTCCCGCGGAATTTAGCGGGAGGTGTGGGCAGTGCCGCGCCCGGGCGCAAGTTGGCTTGCTGTTAGATCCGTGATTCTGAGAGTATGATGTTTTTCAATAACCACACGGATGCTGTAACTTAACAATCAACAGGTATTTACTGGAGCAGAGTAGTCTCAAGACTGGGGTACAGAGGCATTCTCAAGGCTTATATACAGGTGTGGTCACTGCCGGTACTGCAGTATACAGGAGCTGTAAAAGTAGTTCTCTCTTAAAGGTACATACACTACAATTCCTCCCCTTTTAGATTAGTAGTACCCATAATATTCAAATAAGAATTAACACTTTAACATGTACATTAAACAACAATAGTCCATTTATAGATTCAGTCTTTGGGGTGGCTTCCTGATCCTTTCGGGATAGCGCCTTTCCTGAGGTTCTTGTTCTTGGTGCGGAGGCGATTCTGACCCCTTTTCATCGGTTAGTTCATCGGGTTCCACTGCTACTGGTTCGGAGGTAGATGCTACCGGTGTGTCGGGTTCATCCCCAGGTACGCAAGACATGGGGTTGACTCGTTCCTGTGACGCTAAGATCTGATCAATGTGGCGTCTCACAATGTTCTCCCCGACATCCACTGTGTACATTAATGGCCCGTGCCGTGTGCATATCGTTCCGGGTTGCCATTTCTCTGTTCGGTAGTCACGGGCCAAGACTGGTTGTCCTACATTGAAGCTCCTTGTCGGCTTCTCATTGATGTGCTGGAATTGTTTATCCTCAACATTTCTTCGCACATTTGGTCTAAGCAAGTCCAGACGAGATCGCAACCTTCGGTTAAAGAACATCATGGCCGGGGTCTGGTTGGTAACTGCATGTGTCGCGTTTCAGTAGGCTAATAAGAAATTGTCCACCTGATGCTGTAGTGGAATTTCATCATCGCACATGGCCTTTATCGCCTTCTTAAAGGTTTGTACGAACCTCTCAGCCAATCCATTTGTGGCTGGATGATACGGGGCGGATGTGTAATGCCTTACCCCATTCCTTCTCATAAATTTTTGAAAATCTTCGGACACAAACTGTGGTCCATTATCAGAGCAAATCTGCTCTGGCAAGCCGTTTCTGGCAAATATGGTCTGTAGGACTGCAATCATTTTCTCTGTAGTGCTTGAGGACATTTTTATCACCTCAGGCCACTTCGAATGAGCATCCACTGCTATTAAGAACATTGAGCCCATGAATGGACCAGCAAAATCAATATGCACCCGTTGCCATGGAGAGGAGGGCCACTCCCATGGGTGTAGAGGGGCATGTGGTGGTGCGTTTTGGACCTTCTGGCATCCTGAGCAGCTCTTGGTTAGGTCTTCAATTTGTTGATCGATTCCCGGCCACCACACATAAGCCCTAGCAAGGCTTTTCATTTTCACTCCCCCCAGATGACCTTCATGTAGCTCATTTAGCACTCTCTCCCTTAACTTGGGAGGAATCACCACTCTGGATCCACACATCACTGTCCCCTGGCATACTGACAGCTGTTCTCTTCTGGATGAGAATGCTGGCAACAGTGAGTCGCCATGTGTTGGCCATCCCCTCACTGTCAAATCATATACCCGAGACAGCATCGGATCATTGCGGGTCTCCTTCTCTATATCCGTGTTCATTACTGGCAATCGTTCAATTATTGACGAATAAAATATCTCGATAGGGTCCACTGCTGGTGCTTCCTCCACAGTAGGCAGTGGCAAGCGCGATAGCCCATCAGCGTTTCCATGCTGTTTCGTACCTTTATATTCTATTTCATATTGATTCGCCCCTAGAAACAGGGGCCATCTTTGTAACCGTTGTGCAGTCATCACTGGAATGCCCTTCTTAGGATTAAAGATGGAGACAAGTGGTTGGTGGTCAGTCAGTAAGGTGAACTTCTGCCCATGCAGATAGTGGTTGAATTTTTTTACTCCCCATACTAGGCTGAGGGCCTCCCTGTCAATCTGGGCATAGTTGCGCTCGGCTGAGGTTAGTGACCGAGACGCAAAGGCTACTGGCCTCTCCAACCCGTCTGGGAATTTGTGCGACAGCACTGCTCCAATACCATAGGGTGATGCATCACATGCCAAATGAATTGGTAGTGCTGGGTTGAAATGGGCCAACACCTCTTTAGGTGTGATCAATTCTTTACAATTCTGGAAAGCTCGTCTACGTTCATCATTCCACTTCCATGGTACCCCTGTTTGCAGTAGGGTGTTCAGTGGGTGTAATACCGTGGACAAATTTGGTAAGAACTTATGGCAGTAGTTTACCAGCCCGAGGAACGACCTCAGTTGTGACACATTTTCCAGTGCTGGAGCCTTGACGACTGCCTCAATCTTTTCGGGGGACTTATGTAACCCCACTTCATCGATGACGTGGCCACAATACGAGATCTGCTTCTGGAAAAACTCGCACTTGTGGCGATTAGCTCGTAGCCCATACTCCTTTAATCTGGTGAGCACCTTCTCCAAGTTGGCGAGGTGATCACTGTCATTTTCGCCCGTGACCAGGATGTCGTCCAAATAACACTGGGTCCCTGGAATCCCTTGCAGGACTTGATCCATTGCCCTTTGCCAAATAGCCGGAGCTGATGCTACCCCGAACGCCAGCCGGTTGTATTGATAGAGACCTTTATGAGTGTTAATCGTAAGGTATTGTTTCGAGGCTTCTTCTACCTCCATTTGCAAGTACGCCTGGGCTAGATCAATTTTGGTGAAGCATTTACCTCCAGATAGCGAGGCAAAAATATCCTCAATTCGTGGAAGCGGATATTGTACCGTGTGAAGGACTGGGTTCACTGTCACCTTAAAATCCCCACAGATGCGGACCTTCTTTGGTTCCCCAGGCGTATTACTCAATGACCTCTTCATTACAGGAACGATGGGTGTAGCCCACTCGCGCCAGTCTACTTTGGACAGTACTCCTGAATGTTCCAACCCTTCCAGCTCTGCTTCGACAGCTGGTCTGATCGCATAAGGCACTGGTCTGGCCTTCAGAAACTTTGGGCTTGCATTTTCCTCTATTTTAATCGTTGCTGTTATGCCTTTTAGTGTTCCGAGTCCCTCCTGGAACACTTCTTTTCCGTCAGTTAGCATTTTTGACAGTCGTCCAGGTGTGACGTCGTCATCCTTTTTGGCCTCAACCTTCAGTGCCTGTATGGAATGCCAATCTAATTGTATCTTCCAGATCCATTCACGTCCTAGCAGTGCTGGTCCTCCATCTGGCAATACATATATGTCCATTTTAGGTATTTTCTGGCCTTTATATATCATTTTCACCCTTATTTTTCCTTTGGGGTAGACTTTTTGCCCCGTGTACGTCTTCAAGACAATCTCTGTAGCTTTCAAGGGTATATGTGAAAATAGCCGCTTGTAGTCCCTTTGGTTTATGACTGTTAGGGCTGATCCTGTGTCCAATTCCATTTTCACTTGGACTCCGTCTATCTTGAGTGTAACCCAGATAGTCTGGTGATCCTCCATTTTGGTTACCTTATGTAGTTTCAGAAAGCCCAGCTCCTTGCTTCCAGAGTCTGTGTCACTTTTCTGTTCATCTGAACTACGGTCCATCACCTGGTGTACCTTTTTGTACTTCTCCTGTGGAGATTTCTTACTGTTGGTTTTCTTCCCAGACCTGCAGACTCTTGCTATGTGTCCTGCTTTTCCACACTGTCTGCACACTTGGTCCTTGTACCAACAATCCTTCTGGTCATGTGTTGTTCTGCCGCAGCGATAGCACTTCCCTGTTCCATATGACATTTCATTGGTGCCATATTCTTGTGGTCTCCGTTGTATCTCTGCAGCGCCCCTTGTGGCTGCTTCATGTGATACTGCCATACTGAAAGCCTTGTCCAGCGTAAGATCCTTTTCTGATAGATGCCGTTTCTGGGTTCCTTCACTTTGCAGACCACACACAAACTTGTCCCTTAACGTATCTGCTAGTCCCGCTCCAAACTGGCAGTGTTTCGATAGCTTGCGCAGTTCCGTTAGGTACTCAGCATTGCTTTTGTCTTTGTGTTGGTTCCTTTTATGGAACTTAAATTGTTCTGCTATCAGCAGCAGTGTGGGGTGTAAGTGGTCCTGTAGGATTTCTACTATGCTTTCGAAATTCTTGTCCACAGGCTTCTCTGGGGTTATTAGGTTTCGCAGTAACCCATAAGTTTTTGCACCCATGGAATTTAACAAAACCAGTGCTTTCCTAGCATTTGGCACTTCATTCGCCCTGCAGTACACCTCAATACGTTCCACATATGTCGCCCAATCTTCGACTTCATTGTCGAATGTAGAGATACTGCCACTCTTCTGCATCCCTGGGTGTGATTTAACTGTCAAAAATGGCATCTCCCGCGCTTCCCCTTCTTCTCCGCTGGCACAAAATGGCGTCTCCCGCACTTTCCTTCCTTCCCGCGCTCGCCCTTCTTCTCCGCTGCGGCTTCTAAAAATGGCGTCTCCCGCGCTCTTCCTTCTTCTCCGCGGCTCAATGGCGTCTCCCGCACTCTCCCTTCTTCTCCCCGCGGACACTGTTCAGCCCTTGAGCCCTGGCTGTGCTCTGCGCATTTTTTTTTGTTTTTTTTTGTGCGCCTTTCCCGTTTCCGCCGCTCGGTCCTGAACCCGGCTGTTGCTTTACCTTCTCTCTCTCCGTTTTGTTTTTCCTCGACGCCGCTCGGTTTTCAACCCCCGGCTGCGCCCTGTGCACTTCACCCTCTGTCTTACCCCATCGACGCTGCTCGGCTTTCTCTCTGCCGTCGGTCGGCTCCAGCTGCCGCTGTCCAGGAAGGGTCTGCGCTGTACCTGTCGTCAGTCTATTGCTGATCGTCGTGGCTGGGGAACCAAGCCCGGCTCTCCACAGCCTCCCCTGCGATGTTCACTCTCGGCCGGATGACTGGGCGGTTGCTCGTGGTCGACGCCCGTGTTCCTGGCCTCGACTTTCTTCCACCGCCCTCCCGGAGCGAATCCTCGAAGGGAAATGCAGAGTTGCAGGTAGATTCGAATCGACACTCGTCGCCACTGTTAGATCCGTGATTCTGAGAGTATGATGTTTTTCAATAACCACACGGATGCTGTAACTTAACAATCAACAGGTATTTACTGGAGTAGGGTAGTCTCAAGACTGGGGTACAGAGGCATGCGCAAGGCTTATATACAGGTGTGGTCACTGCCGGTACTACAGTATACAGGAGCTGTAAAAGTAGTTCTCTCTTAAAGGCACATACACTACACTTGCGACCCACTTAGCGCCCTCTTAAGGTGCTAACGGGTGACGCAACCTACTGAATTTCTCCCCTGTTGGGTGTTACCTGCCCCCTTTTCGTGTTGCCCAACACAGAGGGATAATTATTCCGACTCACCTTTGGAGCACCAGTGAGTTATCTCATGAAGAGTGGGCAGGGAGCCAAGACAGTCAATTAGATCATGCGTCAAGCAGCAAGGCTTTCTTTGCCATCCAATGTCAGCCTGCGAGTGTCTGGGATGTGACTGTGTCAATGTTTTTGACTTCTGAACCGAGGATAACAAAGACAGTCTTTGGAGCCTGTTCACAGTCAGAGACCAAATTGACAGTGGGCTGCAAGAGACACAGAGAACAAAAAAACAATGCCTGACTTTCGTTTGTTTAATAAAAAAAAGTAGTGTAACTTTAGGGTATGCCATCATAGTTAGAAATAAAAATCAAGTTAAAATCAAAGTAGAAGTGGGCACAAACAATGGAAGTGAAGAGTAAACAATTGTCTTTGTCAAGTTAGTACCACTGTAATGAAATGACTGCTGAAAAGAAAGACTTGCATTTATATAGCGCCTTTCACAGCCACCAGACATCCCAAAGTGCTTTAAGTACTTTTTGAAGTGTAGTCACTGTTGTAATGTAGGAAATGCAGCAGCCAATTTGCGCACAGCAGGATCCCACAAACAACAATCTGATCGTGACCAGATCATCTGTTTTACGATGTTGATTGAGGGATAAATATTGGGCAGGACACCAGGGATAACTCCCCTGCTCTTCTTCAAAATAATGGCCGTGGGATCTTTTACGTCCACCCGAGAGAGCAGACGGGGCGTCGGTTTAACATCTCATCCGAAAGAACATAAGAAATAGGAGCAGGAAAAGGCCACTTGGCCCCTCGAGCCTGCCCCGCCATTCAATAAGATCATGGCTGATCTTGGCCTCAAAGACACTTCCCTGCCCACTCCCCATAACCCTTCACTCCCTTATCTTGCAAAAATCTGTCTATCTCCACCTTAAATGACCCAGCCTCCACGGCTCTCTGGGGCAGAGAATTCCACAGATTTACGACCCTTTGAGAGAAGAAATTCCTCCTCATCTCAGTTCTAAAATTCTGAATCTACCCTTTATTCTGAAACTGTGCCCCCGAGTTCTAGATTTCCCCACGAGGGGACACATCCTCTCTGCATCTACCTTATCGAGCCCCCTCAGTATCTTATATATGTTTCAGGACGGTGCACCTCTGACAGTGCGGCACTCGCTCAGTGCTGCACTGGGAGAGTCAGCCTGGATTTTTGCGTTCAAGTCTCTGGAGTGGGACTCGAACCCATAACCTTCTGACTCAGAAGAGAGAGAGAGAGAGTGCTGCCCACTGAGCCACGGCTGAGAACTGAGTAACATCAAATACTGCGACATTACTATTTTATCAGCACCATGGTGTGTGAACTGAACGCAGAGCCAGTCCAAGAAGCCAGCAATTCCCCAGAGTTGCCAGCAGCCCAAAGTATAATTCTCATAATAACAGTTCAGTTCTGTTTTAAGAACATCTTGCTTGGAACACATTCTGCTTGACAGAATTGCAGAGAAGGAAATGCATAATTCCACCATCGCGTGACAAGAATATTTATTTTCCTCCCGTGCTTAAAAGGAATGTTAAGAGGACACCCCCAAGGAGCCTGATCCTGACCCAACCATCAGCACTGTCATCTACTCTCGCCAAAATGGTTCCACTTCCTGAAGCCAAGTTGTAACCACAGTTAAAGGCTTCAAAGAATAGAAAGTTTGGACATTTTTTCCTGACGACTAACAATAAGCAAAGAAGCCCACAACTCAAATTGAGTCCAATTCAAAAAAAAATAGCCATTCAAACACCATCAGAAAACAAACCACTTCTTTATAATTAAAATATAAATAGAATTTCCTATAATGCAGTTAGAACACAACTCGGTAACATTGCAGCTCCCATCGTGTGGCCCGATATAACTCCAAATCCCAAGTCGCAAGTTTGCAATTCCTTTTGTTCCAGCGCACCTTTGAAACAGGATCAAAAAGCCTCTGAAAGCAAGTGGCAACAGCCTGAATTGGGAAGAAAATCTGCTCGGCATATGCAGAATGCAGCAATGGTTGTTCTCAAGTATGCTGCCCGGATAAAGGAACCAGAGCTAGCAGTGCAAATCCCAGGAGTCAGTGCTCGGTCCAACCATCTTCAGCTGCTTCATCAATGACCTTCCCTCCAACATAAGGTCAGAAGTGGGGATGTTCACTGATGACTGCACAGTGTTCAGTGCCATTCACAACTCCTCAGATAATGAAGCAGTCCATGCCCGCATGCAACAAGACCTGGACGACGTTCAGGCTTGGGCTGGTAAGTGGCAAGTAACATTTGCAGCACAGAAGTGCCAGGCAATGACTATCTCCAACAAGCGAGAGTCTAATCACCTCCCCTTTGACATTCAAAGGCATTACCATCGCTGAATCCCCCACCATCAACATCCTGGGGGTCACCATTGACCAGAAACTTAACTGGACCAGCCACATAAATACTGTGGCAACAAGAGCAGGTCAAAAGCTGGGTATTCTCCAAAGTCTTTCTACCATCTACAAGACACAAGTAAGGAGTGCAATGGAATACTCTCCACTTGCCTGGATGAGTGCAGCTCCAGCAACACTCAAGAAGCTCGACACCATCCAGGACAAAGCAGTCCGCTTGATTGGCACCCCATCTTCCACTTTAAACATTCACTCCCTCCACCACCGGCGCACCGTGGCTGCAGTGTGTACCATCTACAAGATGCACTGCAGCAACTCACCAAGGTTTCTTCGGCAGCACCTCCCAAACCCGCGACCTCTTCCACCTAGAAGGACAAAAGCTGCAGGCACATGGGAACACCACCACCTCCAAGTTCCCCTCCAAGTCACACACCATCCTGACTTAGAAATATATCGGCCGTTTCTTCATCGTCGCTGGATCAAAATCCTGGAACTCCCTCCCTAACAGCACTGAGGGAGTAGCTTCACCACACGGACTGCAGCGGTTCAAGAAGGTGGCTCACCACCACCTTCTCAAGGGCAATTAGGGATGGGCAATAAATGCTGGACTTGGGCAGCGACGCCCACATCCATAAACAAATTTTTAAAACTTGAGGTCATCCAAAACTCTGCTGCATGTGTCCAAACTCGCACCAAGTCCCGTTCACCCATCACCCCTGTGCCCGTTGACCTACATTGGCTCCCAATCTGGCAACGCCATAATCTGGCAAAAGAACCAGAGGTGAGATGAGGAGAATTTTTTTTTACGCAGCGAGTTGTTGTGATCCGGAATGCGCTGCCTGAAAGGGTGGTGGAAGCAGATTTAATAGTAACTTTCAAAAGTGAATTGGAGAAATACTTGAAGGGGAAAATTGCAGGGCTATGGGGAAAGAGCGGGGGAGTGGGACTAATTGGAGTGCTCAAATAAAAACAGAAAATGCTGGAGAAACTCAGCAGGTCAGGCAGCATCTGTGAAGAGAGAAACAGAGTTAACGTTTCAGCTCGATGACCTTTCGTCAGAACAGCATTTTCTGTTTTTATTTCAGATTTCCAGCATCTGCAGTATTTTCTTTTTCATTTTTCTTTTTGTAATTGGATAGCTCATTTGTTTCCTACATTACAACAGTGACTTCACTTCAAAAGTACTTCATTGGCTGTAAAGTGCTTTGGGAGGTCCTGAGGTCATGAAAGGCGCTAAATAGATGCAAGTTTTTCTTTTTATCTTTCAATAGAGCCTGCACAAGCACGATGGGCTGAATGGCCCCCTTCTATGCTGTAAGATTCCATGAACCTCCATATCAATTATCAATTAAATAGGACAAACTTCACATCACAAGTATCTGTGTAACCAAATCACACCACAATACATTGTCACACAATCAGTGAATGTTGGCATAGCTGGAACACAGTCAGGAAGCAACAGAGCCCTGCTTCAACAGCGAGAGGTGGGATGGGTGTGCGAGGGTACTTGATGCCAGGGCAGCAGGGACACGAATGATCTGAGGAGGGGGTCCAACAACCGGCTGAAGTGCACAGGCTGGAAAACCTCAAACCATTCTTAGCTTTCAGCTAGATATTAACAGTGAACTCAAATATTAACCAAAAATAACAACAGAAAATGCTGGAAATACTCAGCAGGCCAGGCAGCATCCGAGTATTTCCAGCAGTTTCTGTTGTTATTTCAGATTTCGAGCATCCGCAGTATTTTGCTATTATATCAAATATTAACCAGGAATTCCTGCTCCAAGAGCCAGGAGATCTAACCACAACTATGCACTTTGGCCCATTTCTCATGCTGCCACCAGCCATTGTCATCTCCACTTAGTGCTTTCAATTTTCCGTCCCAGCTCTCATCTCTACACAGCTTTGTTCATGGAAGATAATGGTTTCGGTAGAGCAAGGGTTTTACAAAGTACTACAAAGTATTTGCAGCATGTAAACAGGTCACATGTCCATGTCGGTGTTTATGCTCCTCTCGCGCCTCCTCCCGTCTTTCCTCATCTAAATCTATTAGCATAACCCTCTATTCCCCTTCTCCCTCATATGCTTGTCCAGCCTCCCCTTAAATGCATCTATACTACAGGAAACTTTTTTTTATCCGGCACGGATGGGACTGACATGGTGCCGGTTCATCAAAAATTACGGATAACCGAACGCTATAGTAAAAGATAGGGAGCTGAGAGCTCCGTATAAAGCAACAAACCCTGTTGCTTAGCAACAAGTGTAGCACAATGGCCACAAGTTCCAAGCGTCTCTGTAGCTTAGCAACAGCTGCAGCCACACCCTTGCACAGCAACAGACGGAGGAAGGCAAATACAATATGAAGTAAAACCTACTCCTGAATTTTGCCGGTTAACCGAGATTTCCGGTTATTTAGGTGCCAGTAAATCGAAAGTTTCCTGTATTTGCCTCAACCACTCCCTGTGGTAGCGAGTTCCACATTCTCATCACTCTCTGGGTAAAGAAGTTTCTCCTGATTTCCCTATTGGATTTATTAGTGACTATCTTATATTGATGGCCCCTAGTTCTGGTCTCGCCCACAAGTAGAAACATCTTCTCGACGGCTACCCTATCGAACCCCTTCATAATCTTAAAGACCTCTATTGGGTCACCCCTCAGCCTTCTATTATCGAGAGAAAAGAGCCCCGGTCTGAGGTTTTGCGATGCAGGATTGCTTTTTCAAATCTATTTCTGGCTCCTTATTCCCAATGCTCTCTCTTCCTTCGACCTCTGTTTGCATTAATCATTCATCTGCACTGATTTCTCAAATTTACCCTCAGCTCTAGTGGCCCACAGCCTCTTGCTGTGTTGTCCACATCTGGCAGACGCCAAGACAAGCTCATCGTGATCTTTCTCATGCCAGAGGCACTGCCTGGGAAAGCCTGAGAGAAGTTGGAGGGAGAACTCAATTAAGCTAAACCACAACCACCCGTATGCTTCACATTTAATTTATTGAGAACAGGCACGTTTTTAAACTGTTTTGAAAGTTGTCACTGGAATCAGCCAACAACAAAGAATTCACTGTCAACTCTGTCTTTCGGATGAGACGTTAAACCGAGGCCCCGTCTGCTCTCTCAGGTGGACGTAAAAGATGCCTTGGCACTATTTTGAAGCAGGGAGCTCTCCCCGGTGTCCTGGGGCCAATACTTATCCTTTAATCAACATCACTAAGAGATTATCTGGTCATTATCACATTGCTGTTTGTGGGAGCATGCTGTGCGCAAATTGGCTGCTGCGTTTCCCACATTGCAACAGTGACTACACTTCAAAAAGTACTTCATTGGCTGTAAAGCGCTTTGGGCGCCCGTTGGTCGTGAAAGACGCTATAGAAATGTAAGTCTGTTGAGATACCGCGGCAAACGTGGGAGTCGAGACAGAGCTATTGAAAACACAACTGCTTTATTCTGACCACATGGCAAACAGGAACTAGAAAAGCCCGCACATCCACTTAAATACTTCCCAGACAGGAAGTGCTCCCGGCAGCCTGTCCCTGCGGGAAACAAGTTGCTGGAGGAAAGGGCCCCCGGCTGGGGGCTTCTGCTTAGACTGTCTGTGCCACCGTGAGCGGATTATGTCCAGTGGTGGCGTGTCGCCACAGAGCTCCCCCCAGAATCCGCTTAGGAGGAGTGGACGAGTCGTGACGGTGGTCTAATGGTTCTGCCGCAGCGGCTCTGAGTGGTCGCCGGTCTGGTTGGTTGGGTCGGGCGGTTCGCCGCCGGCTGTGCTGGCTTGCCGGGGGGACGGCCTCTGGCTGGAGGCTGGGCCATGGGGACCTGTTCCCCTGGTTCTGTGTGTGCTGGTTTGAGCCGGTCGATGGAGATTGTCTCGCCCCTGTCGCCGAGTCGCAGCTTGAATACCTTGTCCCCGGTTTGTAGTACCTCGTGCGGACCGTCGTACGGGGGTCGCAGGGGCCCGCGGTGCGCGTCGTGTCGCACGAAGACGAAGCGCGCCTGCTGTAAATTTGGCGGGACGTGAGGTGCGAGTTCGCCGTGTCGGTTGACCGGAAGTGGGGCGAACTGCTGAGCGGAAGAGAAAGAGTCGAGCCGCTGCTGTTCGGCCGACCAAGACTTGGTAGGCTCCGGAAGGAATTCGCCTGGGACGCGCAGCGGTTGTCCGTAGACTAACTCCGCTGCCGAGGACTGGAGGTCTTCCTTGACTGCGGTGCGTAGGCCGAGTAGCACCCACGGTAGGCGGTCAGTCCAGGTACTGTCCTGCAGGCCGGCGCGGAGTGAGGCCTTGAGTGACCTGTGGAAGCGTTCACAAAGTCCGTTGGCCTGCGGGTGGTACGCCGTGGTGCGGTGGAGCGTCACCCCGAGGTTGCGTGCTGTGGCCGTCCAGAGTTCGGAGGTGAACTGGGCGCCTCTGTCGGAGGTTATGTCGGCCGGTACGCCGAACCTCGCAACCCAGGTGTTAACGAACGCCCTGGCGATGTCGGCTGTGGTGGTGGAGGTCAGCGGCACTGCCTCAGGCCAGCGTGTGTAGCGGTCGACCATCGTGAGGAGATAAGTTTGGCCTTGCGATGGCGGCAGGGGACCGACGATGTCGACGTGTACGTGGTCGAAGCGGCGGCTGGGTACCTCGAAGTCTCCCAGGGGTGCTTTGGTGTGCAGCTGTACCTTAGCCCGTTGGCAGGCAAGGCAGGAGGTGGCCCAAGTCCGAACATCTCTGCTAAGGCCGCGCCAGACGAAGCGCTTGGAGAGGAGTTTGACGGATGCGCGGGAACCCGGGTGAGAGAGCCCGTGGAGCGCGTCGAAGACGCGGCGGCACCAGGTCTCAGGGACGACCGGCCTGGGTTGGCCGAGTGAGATGTCGCACGTGACTGCCGTGGCTTCGGGCCCGTGCGCGGCCTTGGCTAGGCGTAGCCCTGGCAGGCTGGTAGCCGCCGAGAGGAGGTCTGGGTCCGTGAGCTGGGCCGCTGCTAGTTGTGCGTAGTCGACCGCGAGGTGGTTCGCACAGACGGCGGGACGGGAAAGGCAGTCGGCGACCACGTTGTCTCTACCGGAGACGTGCTGAATGTCCGTAGTAAACTCGGAGACGGCCGCGAGCTGGCGTTGCTGCCTAGCGGACCAGGGTTCGGTGTGCTTGGCCATCGCGTATGTGAGTGGCTTGTGGTCCACATATGCGGTGAAGGGGCGGCCTTCCAGGAGGAACCTGAAATGGCGGACCGACAGGTGGAGTGCGAGAAGCTCGCGGTCGAAAGTGGAGTATTTGACCTCCGGGGGGCGCAGTTGGCGGCTGTAGAAGGCAAGTGGCTGCCACGCGCCATTGACCCACTGCTCGAACACGGCCCCGACCGCGTGGTCGGAGGCGTCGGTGGTGAGCGCGACCCGGGCATCGGCCCTCGGGTGCGCGAGCAGAGTGGCGTCGGCGAGCGCGTTTTTGGTGGCGTCGAAGGCGGCTGCCGTGTCAGTGGTCCAGGCTACGTCCATCTTGCCGGATTTTCCTCGGAGGGAGTCGTATAGGGGCTTCATAAGGGCTGCGGCTCTGGGGATGAACCTGTTGTAGAAGTTCACCATCCCGAGAAACTCCTGGAGGCCCTTGATGGTTGTGGGGTGGGGGAATTGCTGGACGGCCTGCACCTTGTTGGGCAGGGGGACGGCCCCAGCAGGGGTGATGTGGTGACCGAGAAAATCGATCTCGGTTAGGCCGAATTGGCACTTCGCCGGGCTGAGGATGAGCCCGTGTTGGGCTAGGCGCCCGAACAGGATGCGAAGGTGTTCGAGGTGTTCCTGTTTGGAGGAGCTGGCCACGAGAATGTCGTCTAGATAGACGAATAGGAAGTTCAGGTCCCGGAGGACTGAGTCCATAAGGCGCTGGAAAGCCTGTGCTGCATTCTTGAGGCCGAAGGGCATCCTCAGGAATTAGAACAGGCCGAATGGGGTGATGACGGCCGTTTTGGGGATGTCCGCGGGGTGTACGGGGACTTGGTGGTAACCGCGCACCAGGTCGACTTTGGAAAAGACGGTTCGTCCGGCCAGTCGGGCCGAGAAGTCCTGGATGTGTGGCACCGGGTACCGATCGGGGGTGGTGGCGTCGTTGAGGCGGCGGTAGTCCCCGCAAGGGCGCCAGCCTCCGCCGGGCTTGGGGGCGATGTGGAGGGGCGAGGCCCAAGGGATGCTGGAGCGGCGGATGATGCCGAGTTGTTCCATGTTGGTAAACTCGGCCCGCGCGATTTCCAGCTTGGCCGGGTTGAGTCTGCGGGCGTGGGCAGAAACTGGGGGGCCGGTGGTGGGGATATAGTGTTCCACACCGTGCTTGGCGGCTTTGGCCGAAAAGGTCGGGTTAGTGAGGGCGGGAAACTCAGCTAGGAGTGCCGAGTAGTCGTCCGTGGCTCTGGCGAGGCAGCAGGTCGTCGGGCCGGCCGAACGGGCTGGGGTAAAGGCGCCGGGGATGGGGGCCATAGTGTTGATGTCGACGAGGCGGTGCCTCGGAATGTCAACAAGGAGGCCGTGGGCACGTAGGAAGTCGGCGCCAATGAGTGGGCAGAGGACCTTGGCTGTCAGGAACTCCCAGCGGTAGCGGCGGCCCGCGAGGTCGAGCATGACCATGCGGGTGCCATATGTGCGGATTTCAGAGCCGTTGGCTGCAGCCAGTGTGATACCCCGTGTGCCGCGTTGGATCTCGAGGGCGGAGGCGGGGGTGATGCTGTGCTGGGCCCCTGTGTCGCACAGAAATCGGCGGTTGGTTCTGTCGTCAGTGACGTACAGTAGGGGCTCCTTCTGCCCCGCGGCCATCGCGGGGGCCGGTGCGGGGGGGGGGTTTGAAGGAACACGGTGGCGTGCAGCGTTGAGCCCTAGCGCCAAAACGGGTGTGGTAGTAGCAGTGACCCGGAGTGGTAGGGCGGTCGGGCTTAGCGGCCCGGGAAGACCGCGTGGTCGTTGCCGTGAGGTCGGGCGCGACGTCGCGAGCGGCCTGTGCAGAGAGCAGCCGGTCGGCCTTTTCGGCTATCTCATGCAGGTCCGTGGAGTCAGACTCCACAAGGAGCGGGCGGATGCTGGCGGGGAGCTGCCGAATGAAAAGCGTGCGAAAAAGGGCGCCGGGATTTTTGTCGTCGGAGAGGGACAGCATGTGGGAAAGCAGGTCTGATGGTGAAGCGTCACCAAGGCTGGGGAGGTCCAGGAGTTGGCAGTGGCGCTGGTAAGAGGACGTTTGAAATTTTTTAAGTAGCGCAGCCTTCAGATGCTCGTACTTGCCCTCCGTTGGTGGATTCTGCAGCGCTGCCCAAACCTTGGGGGCTGTAGCGTAGGTGAGCGAGGCGATGAGGTAGTCGTACTTCGTGGCGTCGACTGTAATGCCTTTCAGCCGGAATCTGGACTCAGCTTGAACGAACCAGGCTTCGGCGAGGTTCTCCCAAAAGTCAGGTAATTTAACCGTGACTACGTTTGTATCCGCCATGCTAGCTTAGGATTCGTCCTGAGCGTCGGGGTCACCAGTGTTGAGATACCGCGGCAAACGTGGGAGTCGAGACAGAGCTATTGAAAACACAACTGCTTTATTCTGACCACATGGCAAACAGGAACTAGAAAAGCCCGCACATCCACTTAAATACTTCCCAGACAGGAAGTGCTCCCGGCAGCCTGTCCCTGCGGGAAACAAGTTGCTGGAGGAAAGGGCCCCCGGCTGGGGGCTTCTGCTTAGACTGTCTGTGCCGCCGTGAGCGGATTATGTCCAGTGGTGGCGTGTCGCCACAAGTCTTTCTTTATCTAACATTCCTTTACCATTTCAATGAGGGAAATCACTTTTTCATTCTTCCTTGTTTATTTTTATCATATTATTAATACTACATTGACTTTTTAACCTGCTTCTGACAGGACCATAGAAACAAAGAAACATAGAAGATAGGAGCAGGAGTAGGCCATTCGGCCCCTCGAGCCTGTTCCGCCATTCAATGAGATCATGGCTGATCATCCAAATTCAGTACCCTGTCCCTGCTTTCTCCCCATATCCCTTGATCCCTTTAGCCTTAAGAAATATATCTAACTCCTTCTTGAATATATTTAATGAATTGGCCTCTACTGCCTTCTGTGGTAGAGAATTCCACAGGTTCACCACTTTCTGGGTGAAGAAATTCCTCCTCATCTCAGTCCTAAATGGCTTACCCCTTACCCTTAGACTGTGACCCCTGGTTCTGGACTCCCCCACCATCAGGAACATCCTTCCTGCATCTAGTCTGTCTAGTCCTGTTAGAATTTTATAAGTTTCAATCAGATCCCCTCTCATTCTTCTAAACTCTAGTGAATATAAGACTAATCGACCCAATCTCTCTTCATACGTCATTCCTGCCATCCCCGGTATCAGTCTGGTGAATCTTCGCTGCACTCCCTCCATGGCAAGAACATCCTTCCTCAGATAAGGCGACCAAAACTGCACACAATACTCAAGGTGTGGTCTCACCAAGGCCCTGTACAACTGCAGCAAGACATCCTTGCTCCTGTACTCGAACCCTCTTGCTACGAAGGCCAACATACCATTTGCCTTCTTAATCACCTGCTGCACCTGCATGCTTACCTTCAGCGACTGGTGCACAAGGACACCCAGGTCTCATTGCACTTCCCCTTTTCCCAATCTATTGCCGTTCAGATAATAATCTGTCTTCTTGTTCTTGCCACCGAAGTGGATAACCTTGCATTTATCCACATTATACTGCATCTGCCATGCATCTGCCCAATCACACAACCTGTCCAAATCATACTGGAGTTTCTCTGCATCCTCCAGACCAGACTTTAATATTGATAATAGAGCCTTTTGACCAAGTTGTGAGGTCATGGTCTCTGCTATTTCTGTATGTGAACTCGCTGCCATTTCCCTGGCCACGGATAATCACCACGGCTCCACGCAGCATTTTCCAGGTGCCCTGACCAATATTCTTCCCTCAAGCATTACCACCACTAAAAAGGATCCTGCATTTCACCATTTGTGGGATCCTGCTGTGTGGAAAATGGCTGCTGTTTACCTGCACAACATCCACTGCATCTCACAAGGTAGTTACGTATGAGGAAGACCATTCAGGCACATCTCAGCTCGCACTTCCAGAAGGACCACCACTGTAGCATCCGATTTGTTTTTTAAATGATTCCATGGTTTTTTCATCTCCACTACTCTGTGTTGATCACTCTTCATGTGAAGAAGAATTTCCTGCCTTCAGTCCTCAAATTATCTTTAACTAGTTTGTTACCTGTGACCCTTTGTCCTACTCTCACAACTCAATATGGTGTCATTTTTCAGATTTACCTTTTCCATAGTTTGCTATGTTATAAACCTTTATGTCTTTGGAATTCTCTACCCCAGAGGGCTCTGGAGGCTCAGTCGTTGAGTATATTCAAGGCTGAGATCTAGAGATTTTTGGACTCCAGAGGAATCAAGGGATCTGGGGATCTGGCGGGAAAGTGGAGTTGAGGTCGAAGATCAGCCATGATCTTATTGAATGACGGAGCAGGCTCGAAGGGCCGAATAGCCTACTCCTGCTCCTAATTCTTATGTTCGTATGTAAGATCACCTCTTCAACACCTCTTTTCAAGACTGAAGAGGCCAGGTTTCTCCAGCCTTTCCTCATATGTCAGACCTTGGACTGGGGACCACCTTAAAGTAATTCATCGTCTCTGAAGCGTTTCAGACATTTAAACGAGAAGTGACGAGGCTGTTCGTAAATGCAACACTTGCTTTATTCTCCAGTTTGCATTTGACTGAATCACAGCCCTGGAAGTATCTGCACCCTCAGTAGATTCCAAGTGAAACGTTTTGTTTCTGCGACAACTAAACTTTCGAAGCTGAAAATCTGTTGTCGGAAAACATGTTCCCCCATTTCCTCAAAAGCGCAAGCTGTCAGGGGCGCAGGTGACCGGGAGATAAAGGAAATGTTGGCAGATGGGATGGAGAAGGAATATTTACCACTTTATGGCTTCAACAAATTACATGTTCAATGAACACTTTCTGGTAATGGAGTAATCTTCCAGTGAAAGCCTGCCCTGGAACCCCAAGCAGAGTATGGCACCGAGTGCCAGTGGGACGCTCTGCTTGGAGGGAACTGCTCCCACCTTTAGTGAAGCAGGAAAACGGAAAACAGGTCGAGGCAAATGGAACATCTCTCTTGTAAGAACAAGCAAATCCAATTTGACGTTGCGTGTACTGAACTAGTCGTATTCTCAACTGATGAAAAATGCGCCAACAACCTGAGTTTTGATTTCAAAAATTCATTCTGAATTGTTAGTATTACGACTTGATCTCCTGAAGCATTGGACAAAATAATTTAAAAATGTATCTCTTCCCTCTCTGAGTTATGCGATCACCCTCTCAATCTTTCTCTTTATAGGGACTGAAAAATACACCAGCATTATTCAACATGATAAACAGATAGAATCAGAGAATCGCACAGGGGACCACTCGGGCCATCGTGCCTATGCCAGCTCTTTAAAAGAGCTCTCCAATTAGTCTCACTCTCCCCTGCTCTTTGCATACATTACATACATACACAGGATATACGGCACAGAAACAGGCCATTCGGCCCAACCAGTCCGTGCCGGCATTTATGCTCCACTCGGGCCTCCTCCCGTCTTTCCTCATCTAAATCTATCAGCATAACCCTCTATTCCCTTCTCCCTCATATGCTTGTCCAGCCTCCCCTTAAATGCATCGATACTATTCACCTCAACCACCCCCTGTGGGAGCGAGTTCCACATTCTCACCACTCTCTGGGTAAAGATGTTTCTTCTGAATTCCTCATTGGGTTTCTTGGTGACTCTTATATTGATGGCCTCTAGTTATGCTCTTCCCCACAAGTGGTAACATTCTCTCTGTATCCACTCTATCAAAACCTTTCATAATTTTAAAGACCTCTATTAGGTCACCCTTCAGCCTTCTTTTTTCAAGAGAAAAGAGACCCAGCCTGTTCATCCCTTCCTGATATGTATACCCTCGCATTTCTGGTAGCATCCTTATAAATCTTCTTACACCCTCTCCAGTGCCTCTATGTCCTTTTTATATTATGGCGACCAGAACTGTACGCAGTACTCCAAGTGTGGTCTAACCAAGGTTTGACACAGGTTTAGTATAACTTCTCTACTTTACAATTCTATCCCTCTAGAAATAAACCCTAGTGCTTGGTTTGCTTTTTTTATGGCCTTGCTAACCTGTGTCGCAACTTTTAGTGATCTGTGTATTTGTACTCCGAGATCCTCTACCCCACCTAGACTCACACCTTCCAAGTAATAAGTGATCTCCCTATTCTTCCTACCAAAATGTAATACCTCACATTTATCTGTGTTGAATTTCATTTGCCAATTATTTGCCCATTCTGCAAGTTTATTAATGACCTCCTGTAACTTGTTGCAGTCCTCCTCAGTATTGACTATCTCCCCCAATTTGGTGTCATTCGCAAATTTAGAAATTGTGTTTTTGATTCCAAAGTCTAAATCGTTAATGTAAGTTGTGAATCTTTCCCCATAGCCCTGCTTTCTCATTTTTAAGTAGAGATCCAATTCCCTTTTGAAAGTTACTATTGAATCTGCTTCCACCGCCCTTTCAGGCAGCGCATTCCAGATCACAACAACTCGCTGCGTAAAAAAAAATTGCCCTTTCTATTTTGCCAATTATCTATGTCCTCTGGTTACCGACCGTTCTGCCAGTGAAAATAGTTACTCCTTATTTACTGTATCAAAACCCTTCATAACTTTGAACACCTCTATTAATTATCCCCTCAACCTTCCCCATTCTAAGAACAATCCTAGCTTCTCCAGTCTCTCCACGCTCTCGAGGCGGTTCAGAGAAGGTTCACTCAGTTGATTCCAGAGATGAGGGGGTTGACGTATGAGGAAAGGTTGAGTAGGTTGGGACTCTACTCATTGGAGCTCAGAAGAATGAGAGGCGATCTTATCGAAACATATAAGATTGTGAGGGGGCTTGATTGGGTGGATGCAGTGTGGATGTTTCCATTGATGGGTGAGACTAGAACTAGGGGGCATAATCTTAGAATAAGGGGCTGTCCTTTCAAAACTGAGATGAGGGGAAACTTCTTCACTCAGAGGGTAGTAAATCTATGGAATTTGCTACCCCAGAGAGCTGTGGAAGCTGCAACATTAAATAAATTTAAAACGGAGATAGACAGTTTCCTAGCAGATAAGGGAATTAGGGGTTACGGGGAGCGGGCAGGGGAGTGGGCGTGAGTCTAGGTTCGGATCAGCCATGATCCTATTGAATGGCGGAGCAGGCCCGAGGGGCCGTATGGCCTACTCCTGCTCCTATTTCTTATGTTCTTATGTTCTTATTCTAGTAAATCTCCTCTGCACCCTCTCCAAGGCCTTGGCATCCCCTCCAAAAGTGTGATGCCCAGAATTGGACACAATGTTCCAGCTGATGCCTCACCAGTGATTTATAGAGGTTTACCATAGCTTCCTTGCTTTTCTTCCTTCCTCCCTATTTTCACTCTTTGTCTGCTTCCAATGCCCTTACTCTGCAAATGTTGGCCTCTCTCTTTCTCCATCTAAAATTGCTCCCTCCCCCTCGTACCTGACCTCATCGCTAGGTTTTTGTTCGGAGATAGCTGTTAGAATGCTAAGATGCTTTTAGAAAAAGCTGGGAGGTGGCTCTTGATGGCTTTTAGGTTAATTAAGTTGGTACTGAAATGAAACGTATGTTCACATGCTTAAGTGCTAAAATGCTCGTGTAAAGTGGTGTGGGATGGGTCATGACAGTTACCAAATTAAGAATTAAATATTTATGGAAGCGGTCCAATGATTGATAGTCAGTGAAACAAAGGAAGGAGTGCTAAAATGCTTCTATAAAATGCTCGGAGGTGGGTCCCAGTGGGTAGAGCGAGAATTAAACAAGTGAGTGCAAATATTAAATACAGACATTCCAATGCGATAATGCTTTCATGATATAAAGTTACATAAAATGAAATCTATCTTGTTGGCCCACAGAGCAGTTCAAAACTAACTCCTTGACCATGAAGTGCCTTGGAATGTCCAGAGGATGTGAAAGGTGCTATATAAATGCAAGTTTTTTTCCTTTATCTTGAGAAAGAATGAATTTGTGGAAGGGTAAGAACGGCGTTAATCAAGACTGGCCAACGACCTCCAGAAAATGGAATGCTGGCCTTTATATCTGGGGGACTAGAATACAAGAGGGTAGAAGTTATGCTGCAGCTGTACAAAACCCTGGTTAGACCACACCTGGAGCACTGTGAGCAGTTCTGGGCACCACACCTGAGGAGGATATATTGGCCTTGGAGGGAGTGCAGTGTAGGTTTACCAGAATGATAGCCGGACTTCAAGGGTTGAATTACGAGGGGAGATTACACAAATTAGGGTTGTATTCCCCTACAATTTAGAAGGTTAAGGGATGATCTGATCAAAGTTTTCAGGATATTAAGGGGAACCGATAGGGTAGTCAGAGAGAAACTGTTTCCGCTGGTTGGGGATTCTAGGACGAGGGGGCAGAGTCTATAAATTAGAGCCAGGCTTTTCAGGGGTGAAATTAGGAAACACTTCTACACACAAAGGGTGGGAGAAGTTTGGAACTCTCTTCTGCAAATGGCAGTTGATGCTAGATCAATTGTTAATTTTAAATCTGAGATTGTTAGATTTTTGTTAGCCAAAGGTATTAAGGGACATGGGCCAAAGTCAGGCACATGGAGTTAGATCACAGATCAGCCATGATCTCATTGAACGGCGGAGCAGGCTCGAGGGGCTGAATGGCCGACTCCTGTTCCTATGTTCTGATAGACTTCGTAAAGGCACACATTTGCAGAAGGATCATCTGGTAACCACGGAGCAATAAAAATACGGTCACATGTTTACCAGTGGCCAATGAATTCATGGCATGCATCTTTTTTAAAAATTAAATATACACATATCCATTGTCCCACATCAAGAAGCAAAGAGGTTATTCCAAAATGTTTTAATTAGAAGACTTAGAATGAATCATGTACAAACAATTTTCAAATCAGTAGCAAATATAAAGAAAATAAGGAGTTTCATGGCTGTATCATTACACAGCTAAAATAGGAATTATATTCTTCATTCTCAGATGTGGCGTTGCTGGTAAGGCTGTGATCTATCACCCATCCCCTAGTTGTCCTGATTGTAGCAGTTTGATACTGAGTGGCTCGCTAGGCCATTTCAGAAGGCAGTTAAGAGTCAACCACACGTGTGTGGGACTGGAGTCACATATAGGCCCAGACTGGGTAAGGACGGCAGGCTTCCTTCCTCAAAGGACATTAGTGAACTGGGGATGTGTTGTGGTGCTCTTGCAGTTAGAACACTGTCAGCGTGTAACCTTTGACGGGACGGTTATGCTGTAAATTGAGCATTAATTCAACATGGTTCATCCATTGCACTGACACGTAATATGCCTTTTCTAAAATAACCAATAAGGAGACACTAGGACCGTTCCCTCCGTGACAACCTGGTCCACTCCTCAATCACCCCCAACACCTCCTTCCCTTCCCTTCCCTTGGCACCTTCGCGAACAAGCGCAGGAGATGCAACCCCTGCCCTCTTCCCTCCTCCCTTCCCACCGTCCAGAGCCCCAAACACTCCTTCCAGGTGAAACAGCTATTTACTTGTACTTCTTGCAATCTAGTATACTGTATTCGCTGCTCACGATGCAGTCTCTGCTATACTGGGGAGACCAAACGCAGATTGGGCGACCGCTTTGCGGAACACCTCCGTTCAGTCCACAAGCGTGGCCCCGAGCTTCCAGTCACCTGTCACTTTAATTCTCCACTCCAATCCCACTCTGACCTCTCCGCCCTCAGCCTCCTTCACTGTTCCAATGAAGCTCAACGTAAGCTCGAGGAACAGCACCTCATCTTTCGATTAGGCACTTTACAGCCTTCTGGACTCAGCATCGAGTTCAACAATTTCAGACCATAACCACTGCCCCCATTTTTGCAGACAGCAGGTGCTGGTAATGGTTCTGCTGTTGCCATTTACACCTCCTCTAGACCCATCTTTTGTTTCTTTACTTGTCCCATTACCATCTCCTTTTGCCTCGCACCATCACGCCTTTTGTCATTTAATCTCTCCTGCCTTCCATCCTATCACAGACCTTCCCTTTTGTTCGTTCCTCTGCCCCCACTTTTCCTGCCCCTGCACTTGTTTAAAATCTGTTACATCTCTAACTTTCAGTTCTGACGAAAGGCCATCGACCTGAAACGTTAACTCTGTTTCTCTCTCCACAGATGCTGCCTGACCTGCTGAGTATTTCCAGCATTTTCTGTTTTTATGTATGGGTTGCCCCAGCGTCATCGACCAAAAACCAAACAAAAGTTCCCTCTTAAAACCAAACAAAAGTTCCCCCTTTTTTACAGAGGAACAACTGATAAAGAATTAACCATTAAAAAAAAATGACACATAATATGCAGCTTATGTCAAACAATCAGACTGCGAATCAAGTTATCAGATGTAAAGCATGACCCAATCCACAAGGCGGTCTTGTACCCCTCGGGTTTGGCATCAGGAACTATCACAAAGTCAACTTTTTAAATAAACTGGAAGTACAACGACTCCCCTGGTGATTAAAGTTACTGTTAAAAAGGAGTTTTCTACGGGGCGGCGGGGGTGGGGTGGAAATTGGGAGGATTTGCGCCTCCTGTTAGAGCCCCAGGGGGCGCTAACGAGGCACAAATCCCCGAGCGCCCGCGCGCGCCGCCGCTAACGCCTCCTGCAAAATTCAGCGGGAGGTTAGCGGCGGCGGTAGCCGGTAGCGCCCTGTGGCGCTGCGCCGCCGGTGATGACGTCATCACCCTGTGCAACGCCCCTTTCGGGTGCCGTCTTTCGGATGAGATGTTAAACCGAGGCCCATTCTGCCCTCTCAGCTATACGTAAAAGGCCACTATTTCGAGGAAAAGCAGGGGCGTTCTCCCCAGTGCCCTGGGGCCAATATTTATCACTCAACCAACATCCCCAAAACAGATTATCTGGTCATTATCACATTGCTGTTTGTGGGAGCTTGCTGTGTGAAAATTGGCTGCTGCGTTTCCCACATTAAACACTTCAAATAGTACTTCATTGGCTGTAAAGAGCTTTGGGACGTCTGGTGGTTGTGAAAGGCGCTATAGAAATGCAAGTCTGTCTTTCATGCAAAATCTATTTAAAAAATATTGTTCGTTAAGTTACTGCAGAAAGAACAATTTTTTAAAAATGCATGTGATTTATTTTGTGGAGGAGACAGAGTGAGAGAATAAACAAATGCCCTGTTCTCACCCATCATCAGAGATCACACATCAGCACAGAATGAAGTTTGGGGTTTCAGGAGCCGAGAAGCTCACTGAGATGAAGCAGGGCAGTAACTGCTTAAATTACCACCCCCATCCCAGCCCCCTACCCCTACCCCTACCCCACCCACTTCCAATATTCCCACCCCATCCCAGCCCCCTACCCCTACCCCTACCCCACCCACTTCCAATATTCCCACCCCATCCCAGCCCCCTACCCCACCCACTTCCAATATTCCCACCCCATCCCGGCCACCTACCCCTACCCCACCCACTTCCAATATTCCCACCCCATCCCACCCCAGCCCCCTACCCCTACCCCACCCACTTCCAATATTCCCACCCCATCCCGGCCCCCTACCCCTACCCCACCCCATTCCCCACCCCCTTCTGAGACAAAACAAATAAAGTGCAAATGCTGAAACAACCAAAGTGTTGGAGATACACAGCAGAAGATAGAAAGACTTGCATTTCTATAGCGCCTTACACAACCTCAAGGCATCCAAAGCACTTTACAGCCAATGAAGTAGTTTTGAAGTGCAGTCACTGTTGTAATGTGGGAAACGCGGCAGCCAATTTGGGCACAGCAAGCTCCCACAAACAGCAGTGTGCCAATGACCAGATCATCTGTTTTAGTGATGTTGATTGAGGGATAAATATTGGCCAGGACACCCGGGGAGAACTCCCCTGCTCTTCTTTGAAATAGTGCCGTGGGATCTTTTACATCCACCAGAGAGAGCAGACAGGGCCTCAGTTTAACGTCTCATCTGAAAGACGGCACCTCCGACAGTGCAGCACTCCCTCAGCACTGCACTGGGAGTGTCAGCCTGGATTGTTGTGCTCAAGTCTCCGGAGTGGGGTTTGAACCCACAACCGTCTGACTCAGAGGCGAGGGTGCTACCCACTGAGCCACAGCTGATGCTGTTTAAATGGGAAAAGACAGGTTAGTGTTTCGTGTGAGCTGGCCATATCAGAATTGGTGCTGGTGAACAGCGATGACACAAGATTCATAAAATGGAAACATTTCATGAAAGTAAACAATACTCTACTGTGGCAATGACAGTGGGTTTCAAACATCTTTGGCTGAGGTATCCCTTTTCAAATGGATTAGTAATCACGGACCCCCCACAATCTGAATTATAATACCATATAATACTCATCATTTTTTTCAAATTCATTCACGGGATGTGGGCGTCGCTGGCAAGGCCGGCATTTATTGCCCATCCCTAATTGCCCTTGAGAAGGTGGTGGTGATCCGCCTTCTTGAACCGCGGCAGTCCGTGTGGTGAAGGTACTCCCACAGTGCTGTTAGGGAGGGTGTTCCAGGATTTTGACCCGGCGATGATGAAGGGTTGGCCGCTATACTTCCAAGTCAGGATGGTGTGTGACTTGGAGGGGAACTTGGAGGTGGTGGTGTTCCCATGCGCCTGCTGCCCTTGTCCTTCTAGGTGGTAGAGGTCGCGGGTTTGGGAGGTGCTGCCGAAGAAGCCTTGGCGAGTTGCTGCAGTGCATCTTGTAGATGGTACACACTGCAGCCACGGTACGCCGGTGGTGGAGGGAGTGAATGTTTAAGGTGGTGGATGGGGTGCTAATCAAGCGGTCTGCTTTGCCCTGGATGGTGTCGAGCTTCTTGTGTTGTTGGAGCTGCACTCATCCAGGCAAGTGGAGAGTATTCCATCACACTCTTGACTTATGCCTTGTAGATGTTGGAAAGGCTTTGGGGAGTCAGGAGGTGAGACACTCGCCACAGAATACCCAGCCTCTGACCTGCTCTTGTTGCCACAGTATTTATGTGGCTGGTCCAGTTAAGTTTCTGGTCAATGGTGACCCCCCAGGATGTTGATGGTGGGGGATTCGGCGATGGTAATGCCATTGAATGTCACGGGGCGGTGGTTAGACTCTCGTTTGTGGAGATAGTCATTGCCTGGCACTTGTGTTGCGCGAATGTTACCTGCCACTTATCAGCCCATAACATGAAAGTGTTGCATATAAAGAGTGTTTTAATAATGCTTTTAAGAAAACGGGTATTTACTTGCAGTTAGCAGTGGGATGGTTGTGCCTGCTTCTCACTGCAGAGTCTGTCTATCCTTGGTGTGATGTTTTTCCCCAGGTGAGGGAGGGAATTTCGCAGCTTAAACTCTATCACCATATTTCCTGAAAATGTTGGCGTTGCAATGCTAAGGACACTCAGCGCCAGCTGTATTTAGAAGGTGACATGATTTTGGTCACGCACTACTTTGTGTCAGTGCACAGTCTGTGATCTGTTGTAAAAGAGGATTCTTCTGGTGTGTTCGCTGAGTCAGTCTGTTTCCCTTCCTTGTAAAATAGCATAGCATTTTATCCAAGGAAGAGACTTACGAACTGATTAAACTTTTAGCCGTACCCTTCAGAATAAGGGACGGTCTCTAAACTGCAGCCTGAAGCTGAGCATTCTGTTGGCTTTTTTTCAGCTTAGACAACTGGGAAGGCTATTTTATTGATAAACAACAATTTGGGAATTGATTCTAAATGGGTTTAAAACCTTCAGGCATCTCCCCTGCTCAGTGAGACAGCCATCTCACTCTGCGCTGCACATGTGGCGGCCACACTTGGCTCCCGCCTCCGGCCGCACTTTCACGTTCTTTCGCAGCCCCCCTGGAAAGTTTCTACGGACCTCAGTTTGAGAACAACTGGTCTATGATATATATAAAAGCAATGTTTGAGAACTTATAGAAAGCTGCGACACTCTCGGTATTTACGATTCCACCTGAAACGCCTTGCCACGACTTTGCTTTTGACCACCAAACCCCGCCCCCCCCCCTTATTGTTTCTGCTTCTAAAGATCATTGAAACAATGCAGAAAGTTGGACTGAGCAGTGAACGAGCAATATTACAACATCTGCACAGGCAGAGACATACAAGTTTAATTCTGCCTTAGTGAGACACCATTCCCTATGATCATTTAATACCTGACTGGATAGAATGGAGTGAAATTAGGAACTAGAGAGGTTAAGAAATACTTGAATTTCTACAGCACCTTTCGTAGCCTCAGTACATTCCAAAGCGTTTTACAGCCAATGAAGTACTTTTTGAAAAATAGTCACTGTTGTAATGTAGGAAATGCAGCAGCCAGTATGCGCACAGCAAGCTCCCACAAAGAGCAATATTATAATGACCAGATCATCTGTTCTAGTGATGTTTGTAGTGTATGTGCCTTTAAGTCAGAACTACTTTTACAGCTCCTGTATACTGTAGTACCGGCAGTGACCACACCGGTATATAAGCTTTGCGCATGCCTCTGTACCCCCAGTCTAGAGAATACCCTCCTCCAGTAAAGACCTGTTATTTGTTAACGTACAGCATCCGTGTGAAAGAGCATATCTACTGAACCACGGATCTAACAGTGGCGACGAGTGTCGATTCGAATCTACCTGCAACAAAAAAAAAGTCGAGGCCAGGAACACGGGCGTCAACCACGAGCAACCGCCCAGCAGTCGGGCAGAGATCCAACTTCACAGGGGAGGCTGTGGAGAGCCGGGCTTGGTTCCCCAGCCACAACGAGCAGTAAGAGACCGACGACAGGTCCAGCGCAGACCCTTCCCGAGCAGCGGCGGCTGGAGCCGACCGACGGCGGAGAGAGAGCCGAGCAGCGTCGACGGAGTAAGACAGAGGGTGAAGAGCGCAGGGCGCAGCCGGGGGTTGAACACCGAGCGGCGTCGAGGAAAATAAAACAAACCGGAGAGAGAGAGGGTAAGAAACAGCCGGGTTCTAGACTGAGCGGCGTCGGAAAATATAAAAAGAACGCGCAGAGCACAGCCAGTGCTCACGGGCTGAACAGGGTCCGCGGGGCGAAGAAAGGGGAGACGCCATTGAGCCGCGGAGAAGAAGGAAGAGCACGGGAGGTGCCATTGAGCCGCGGAGAAGAAGGGAGAGCGCGGGAGATGCCATTGAGCCGCGGAGAAGAAGGAAGAGTGTGGGAGACGTCATTTTTAGAAGCCGCAGCGGAGAAGAAGGGCGAGCGCGGGAAGGAAGGAAAGCGCGGGAGATGCCATATTGTGCCAGCGGAGAAGAAGGGGAAGCGCGGGAGGCACCATTTGTGATAGTTAACGCACACCCAAGGATGCCGAAGAGTGGCAGTATCTCTACGTTCGACAATGAAGTCGAAGATTGGGTGACATATGTGGAACATATTGAGGTGTACTGCAGGGCGAATGAAGTGCTAATAAAGCACTGGTTCTGTTAAATTCCATGAGTGCAAAAACTTATGGGTTACTGCGAAATCTATTAACCCCAGAGAAGCCGGTAAACAAGAATTTTGAAAGCATAGTAGAAATCCTACAGGACCACTTAAAGCCCACACCGCTGCTGATAGCAGAACGATTTAATTTCCATAAAAGGAACCAACACAAAGACGAAAGCAATGCTGAGTACCTAATGGAACTGCGCAAGCTATCGAAACACTGCCAGTTTGGAGCGGGACGAGCAGACACGTTAAGGGACAAGTTTGTGTGTGGGCTACAAAGTGAAGGAACCCAGAAACGGCTTCTATCAGAAAAGGATCTTACGCTGGACAAAGCTTTCAGTATGGCAGTATCACACGAAGCAGCCGCAAGGGGCGCTGCAGAGATACAACGGAGACCGCAAGAATATGGCACCAATGAAATGTCCTATGGAACAGGGAAGTGTTATCGCTGCAGCAGAACAACACATGACCAGAAAGATTGTTGGTTCAAGGACCAAGTGTGCAGACAGTGTGGGAAAGCAGGACACATAGCAAGAGTCTGCAGGTCTGGGAAGAAAACCAACAGCAACAAATCTCCACAGGAGAAGTACAAAAAGGTACACCAGGTGATGGACAGTGGTTCAGATGAACAGAAAAGTGACACAGACTCCGGAAGCAAGGAGCTGGGTTGTCTGAAACTACATAAGGTAACCGAAATGGAGGATCACCAGACTATCTGGGTTACACTCAAGATAGACGGAGTCCAAGTGGAAATGGAATTGGACACAGGGTCAGCTCTAACAGTCATAAATCAAAGAGACTACAAGCGGCTATTTTCACACATACCCTTGAAAGCTACAGAGATTGTCTTGAAGACGTATACAGGGCAAAAAGTCTACCCCAAAGGAAAAATAAGGGTGAAAGTGACATATAAAGGCCAGGAAATACCTAAAATGGATATATATATATATATATATATTGCCAAATGGAGGACCACCACTGCTAGGGCATGAATGGATCCGGAAGATACAATTAGATTGGCATTCCATACAGGCACTGAAGGTTGAGGCCAAAAAGGATGACGACATCACACCTGGACGACTGTCAAAAATGCTAACTGACGCAAAAGAAGTGTTCCAGGAGGGACTAGGAACACTAAACGGAATAACAGCAACGATTAAAATAGAGGAAAATGCAAGCCCAAAATTTCTGAAGGCCAGACCAGTGCCTTATGCGATCAGACCAGCTGTTGAAGCAGAGCTGGAAGGGTTGGAACGTTCAGGAGTACTGTTCAAAGTGGACTGGAGCGAGCGGGCTACACCCATCGTTCCTGTAATGAAGAGGTCGTTGAGTAATACGCCTGGGGAACCAAAGAAGGTCCGCATCTGTGGGGATTTTAAGGTGACAGTGAACCCAGTCCTTCACATGGTGCAATATCCGCTTCCACGAATTGAGGATATTTTCACCTCGCTATCTGGAGGTAAACGCTTCACCAAAATTGATCTAGCCCAGGCGTACTTGCAAATGGAGGTAGAAGAAGCTTCGAAACATTACCTTACGATCAACACTCATAAAGGTCTCTATCAATACGACCAGCTGGTGTTTGGAGTAGCCTCGGCTCCAGCTATCTGGCAAAGGGCGATCGATCAGGTCCTGCAAGGGATTCCAGGGACCCAGTGTTATTTGGACGACATCTTGGTCACGGGCGAAAATGACGGTGATCACCTTGCCAACTTGGAGAAGGTGCTCACCAGATTAAAGAAGTATGGGCTACGAGCTACTCGCCACAAGTGCGAGTTTTTCCAGAAACAGATCTCGTATTGTGGCCACGTCATCGATGAAGAGGGGTTACATAAGTCCCCTGACAAGATTGAGGCAGTAGTCAAGGCTCCAGCACCGGAAAATGTGTCACAACTGAGGTCGTTCCTCGGGCTGGTGAACTACTACCACAAGTTCTTACCAAATTTGTCTACGGTATTACACCCGCTGAACACCCTACTGCAAACAGGGGTACCATGGAAGTGGGATGACGAACGTAGACGAGCTTTCCAGAAGTGTAAAGAATTGATCACATCAAAAGAGGTGTTGGCCCATTTCAACCCAGCACTACCAATTCGTTTGGCATGTGATGCATCACCCTACGGTATTGGAGCGGTGCTGTCGCACAAATTCCCAGACGGGTTGGAGAGGCCAGTAGCCTTTGCGTCTCGGTCACTAACCTCAGCCAAGCGCAACTACGCCCAGATTGACAGGGAGGCCCTCAGCCTAGTATGGGGAGTAAAAAAATTCAACCACTATCTGCATGGGCAGAAGTTCACCTTGCTGACTGACCACCAACCACTTGTCTCCATCTTTAATCCTAAGAAGGGCGTTCCAGTGATGACTGCACAATGGTTACAAAGATGGTCCCTGTTTCTAGGGGCGAATCAATATGAAATAGAATATAAAGGCACGAAACAGCATGGAAACGCTGATGGGCTATCGCGCCTGCCACTGCCTACTGTGGAGGAAGCACCAGCAGTGGACCCTATCGAGATATTTTATTCGTCAATAATTGAACGATTGCCAGTAACGAACACGGATATAGAGAAGGAGACCCGCAATGATCCGACGCTGTCTCGGGTATATGATTTGACGGTGAGGGGATGGCCAACACATGGCGACTCACTGTTGCCAGCATTCTCATCCAGAAGAGAACAGCTGTCAGTATGCCAGGGGACAGTGATGTGTGGATCCAGAGTGGTGATTCCACCCAAGTTAAGGGAGAGAGTGCTAAATGAGCTACATGAAGGTCATCTTGGGGGAGTGAAAATGAAAAGCCTTGCTAGGGCTTATGTGTGGTGGCCGGGAATCGATCAACAAATCGAAGACCTAACTAAGAGCTGCTTAGGATGCCAGAAGGTCCAAAATGCACCACCACATGCCCCTCTACACCCATGGGAGTGGCCCTCCTCTCCATGGCAACGGGTGCATATTGATTTCGCTGGTCCATTCATGGACTCAATGTTCTTAATAGCAGTGGATGCTCATTCAAAGTGGCCTGAGGTGATAAAAATGTCTTCAACCACTACAGAGAAAACGATTGCAGTCCTACGGACCATATTTGCCAGAAACGGTTTGCCAGAGCAGATTTGCTCTGATAATGGACCACAGTTTGTGTCCGACGAGTTCCAAGAATTCATGAAAAGGAATGGGGTAAGGCATTACACATCCGCCCCGTATCATCCAGCCACAAATGGATTGGCTGAGAGGTTCGTACAAACCTTTAAGAAGGCGATAAAGGCCATGTGCGATGATGAAATTCCACTACAGCATAAGATGGACAATTTCTTATTAGCCTACCAAAACGTGACACATGCAGTTACCAACCAGACCCCGGGAATGATGTTCTTTAACCGAAGGTTGCAATCTCGTCTGGACTTGCTCAGACCAAATGTGCGAAGAAATGTTGAGGACAAACAATTCCAGCACATCAATGAGAAGCCGACAAGGAGCTTCAATGTAGGACAACCAGTCTTGGCCCATGACTATCGAACAGAGAAGTGGCAACCCGGAACGATATGTACAAGGCAGGGGCCATTAATGTACACAGTGGATGTCGGGGAGAACATTGTGAGACGCCACGTTGATCAGATCTTAGCGTCACAGGAACGCATCAACCCCATGTCTCGAGTGCCTGGGGATGAACCCGACATACCGGTAGCATCTACTTCAGACCCAGTAGCAGTGGAACCCGATGAACTACCCGATGGAAAGGGGTCAGAATCGCCTCTGCACCAAGAACAAGAACCTCTGGAAAGGCGCTATCCCGAAAGGGTCAGGAAGCCGCCCCAAAGACTGAATCTATAAATGGACATTTGTTGTTTAATGTACATGTTGAAATGTTAATTGTTATTTGAATATTAGGGGTATTACTAATCTAAAAGGGGAGGAATTGTAGTGTATGTGCCTTTAAGTCAGAACTACTTTTACAGCTCCTGTATACTGTAGTACCGGCAGTGACCACACCGGTATATAAGCTTTGCGCATGCCTCTGCACCCCCAGTCTAGAGACTACCCTCCTCCAGTAAAGACCTGTTATTTGTTAACGTACAGCATCCGTGTGATTATTTATTAAGAGCATATCTACTGAACCACAGACCTAACAATGTTGGATGAGGGATAAATATTGGCCCAGGACACCGGAGATAACTCTCCCTGCTCTTCTTCGAATAGTGTTATGGGATCTTTTACGCCCTCCTGAGAGAGCAGACGGGGCCTCGGTTTAATGTCTCATCTGAAAGAGGGGTGAGAAAAGAGATTGAACAGAGAGAAAAGCAAAGACAAAATAGAGAAACGAAAGACAAGGAGAAACAGATAAAACTGTTCCATGTTGGAATTTTTATTCATAATTTTTTTTCCGCCACAATTTTCCTATTTTCTCTCCACAAGCCACTGGCCCTTACTGCCGTGCTTAAGAGTTTCCTCATTTTCTGAACTTTGTTTCGATTGCTCCTCACTCGCGTGTGAGTGGGAGGTGCCACACAGCCAAAGAAAGGAGATTTTAGGAAACACTGGCGATAGCCTCGCTGCCCAGAGCGTTTGCCCTTTCAACATTATCACAAAGAAGGTCAGTGTTCCACATCAGAAAGCAGACTGGCGCGTAGCAAGAAACCGAGGGGACAAAGGCACTGACGGCAAATGAGTCAGATCTCAATCATAGTTAATCTACAAATTGGACGGAGCCTCTCAAGGGACTGACTGTCAGACAAGCAGCAGCTCACTTTCAACAAATAGTTTTTGCTCAGACTCATATCCCGAACTGGGACGATTATACGATGATTCATTTTATTTATTGATATTTATTTGCGAGGCAGTTGCACAAATTGAGGAGATCAGATGACGCTGTAAAACCACAAGACCGCAGCTTGATTGGTTTTACAGTCACATTTGAACCCTGAAATTTTGCCTAAGTGGTTTACATTGATTTGTTGGCAGCTGCTACTATATACAATTTGTACAGTCCATCAATTCTTGTAAAGCTTTGAGAAATCCCTTCAAAATCACTTGACTGCTTTTCAGTGGCAATAAAAAGCCCCCAGACTGCAGAGTTAAAGGGGCATCACCTTGGAGTAAAAATGTTCAGCGAATCTTTATCTACGCAAATTTGGCATGGTGACATCAAAAATGCATCATCGCCTGTCACGGCACGTGTTGTGGTGCTGTTGTAAATGACTCTCACTATTTCACCTACCCCGAACAACTCTTTCTGTTGTGTGATGAATGGCCATAACTCCAGGGACTTGAGCACAAAATCCAGGCTGACACTCCCAGTTCAGTACTGAGGGAGTGCTGCACTGTCGGAGGTGCCGTCTTTTGGATGAGACGTTAAACCGAGGACCCGTCTGCTCTCTCGGGTGGACGTAAAAGATCCCACAGCCACTATTTCGAAGAAGAGCAGGGGAGTTCTCCCCAGTGTCCTGGACAATATTTATCTCTCAACCAACATCACTAAAAAATAGATTATCTGGTCATTATCACATTGCTGTTTGTGGGACCTGAGAGGGCAGAAAACGCTGGCGGGCAAAATAAAGGAAAATCCCAAGGTGTTGTATAAGTATATTAAGGGCAAGAGGATAACCAGGGAAAGACTAGGGCCCATTAGGGACCAAAGTGGCAATCTGTGTGTAGAGCCCGAAGACGTAGGTGAGGTTTTAAATGAATATTTTGCATCTGTGTTCACTATGGTGAAGGACAATGTAAGCATAGAAATCAGGCAGAGGGATTGTGATATACTTGAACAAATTAGTATTGAGAGGGAGGAGGTACTAGCGGTTTTAGCGGGCTTAAAAGTGGATAAATCCCCAGGCCCAGACAAGATGTATCCCAGGCTGCTGTGTGAGGCAAGGGAGGAGATTGCAAGGGCTCTGACACAAATTTTCAGAACCTCTCTGGCCACAGGGGAGGTGCCAGAGGACTGGAGGACAGCGAACGTAGTGACATTATTCAAGAAGGGTAGTAGGGATAAACCAGGGAATTACAGGCCATTGAGCCTAACATCAGTGGTAGGGAAATTATTGGAAAAAATTCTGAGGGTCAGAATTAGTCTCCACTTGGAGAGGCAAGGATTAATCAGGGATAGTCAGCATGGCTTTGTCAGGGGGAGATCGTGTCCAACCAATTTGATTGAATTTTTCGAGGGGGTGACTAGGTGTGTGGATGAGGGTAGTGCAGTTGATGTAGTCTACATGGACTTCAGTAAGGCTTTTGACAAAGTCCCGCATGGGAGACTGGTCAAGAAGGTAAGAGCCCATGGGATCCAGGGCAATATGGCACATTGGATCCAAAATTGGCTTCGTGGCAGGAGGCAGAAGGTGATGGTCGAAGGTTGTTTTTGTGACTGGAAGCTTGTGTCCAGTGGTGTACCGCAGGGATCGGTGCTGGGTCCCTTGCTGTTTATAGTGTACATTAATGATTTAGATAAGAATGTAGGAGGTACAATCAGTAAGTTCGCAGATGTCACGAAAATTGGTGGAGTGGTAAATAACGAGGAGGGAAGCCTCAGGCTACAGGATGATATAGACGGGTTGGTCAGATGAGCAGAACAGTGGCAAATGGAATTTAACCCTGAAAAGTGTGAGGTGATGCATTTTGGGAGGACTAACAAGGCAAGGGAATACACGATGAGTGGCAGGACCCTAGGAAGGACAGAGGATCAGAGGGACCTTGGTGTGTATGTACATAGATCCCTGAAGGCAGCAGGACAGGTAGATAAGGTGGTTAAGAAGGCATATGGGATACTTGCCTTCATTAGCCGAGGCATAGAATATAAGAGCAGGGAGGTTATGATGGAGCTGTACAAAACGCTAGTTAGGCCACAGCTGGAATACTGTGTGCAGTTCTGGTCACCACACTGTAGGAAGGATGTGATTGCTTTAGAGAGGGTGCAGAGGAGATTCACCAGGATGTTACCTGGGCTGGAGAATTTCAGTTATGAAGAGGGACTGGACAGGCTGGGGTTGTTTTCCTTAGAGCAGAGAAGGCTGAGGGGGGACCTGATTGAGGTGTACAAAATTATGAGGGGCATAGATAGGGTAGATAGAAAGGAACTTTTCCCCTTAGTAGAGGGGTCAATAACCAGGGGGCATAGTTTCAAGGTAAGGGGCAGGAGGTTTAGAGGGGATTTAAGGAAAAACCTTTTCACCCAGAGGGTGGTTGGAATCTGGAACTCACTGCCTGAAAGGGTGGTAGAGGCAGGAACTCTCACAACATTCAAGAAGCATTTAGATAAGCACTTGAAATGCCATAGCATACAAGGCTACGGACCAAGTGCTGGAAAATGGGATGAGAATAGACAGGGCTTGATGGCCGGCATGGACACGATGGGCCAAAGGGCCTCTTTCTGTGCTGTGTAACTCTATGACGCTATGCCTCTATGACGGGGCCTCGGTTTAACGTCTCATCTGAAAGACGGCACCTCTGACGGTGCAGCACTCCCTCAGCACTGCACTGGAGTGTCAGCCCCGATCTTGTGCTGCCGCATTTCCTACATTACAACAGCGACTACATTTTTTAAAAAAGTTCTTCTTTGGCTGTAAAGCATTTTGGGATGTCCTGAGGTCATGAAAAACGTTGCATAAATACGTCTTTCTTTATAACAACTCTCAACCTGCAATGGGTTGCAAGGGTGCAGATCGGGTTGGCACTCAGGCGAGAACACGGTTTTCTCTATAATTGGAAAATCAGCTGCTGTTGGTCGGTTGTCTTAGTACTGCTATTTAACGTCAGGATGGTGATTCTGGGGGTCACCATTGACCAGAAACTTAACTGGACCAGCCACATAAATACTGTGGCAACAAGAGCAGGTCAGAGGCTGAGTATTCTACAGCGAGTGTCTCACCTCCTGACTCCCCAAAGACTTTCCACCATCTACAAGGCACAAGTAAGGAGTGTGATGGAATACTCTCCACTTGCCTGGATGAGTGCAGCTCCAACAACACTCAAGAAGCTCGACACCATCCAGGACAAAGCAGCCCGTTTGATTAGCACCCCATCCACCACCTTAAACATTCACTCCCTCCACCACTGGCGTAGCGTGGCTGCAGTGTGTACCATCTACAAGATGCACTGCAGCAACTCGCCAAGGCTTCTTCGGCAGCACCTCCCAAACCCGTGACCTCTACCACCTAGAAGGACAAGGGCAGCAGACGCATGGGAACACCACCACCTCCAAGTTCCCCTCCAAGTCACACACCATCCTGACTTGGACATACATCAGCCGATCCTTCATCGTCGCTGGGTCAAAATCCTGGAACTCCCTCCCTAACAGCACTGTGGGAGAACCTTCACCACACGGACTGCAACGGTTCAAGAAGGCGGCCCACCACCACCTTCTCAAGGGGCAACTAGGGATGGGCAATAAATGCTGGGCTTGCCAGCGACACCCAGATCCCATGAACGAATTTTAAAAAGTATCCTGATGAAAGTTGGACAGCTCTGAACTATGTTACGGGATGTTTTGGTGGGGGGGGGCAATCAAAGTTGGGGAGCAGAAGAGTGCAGTCACCAAAGTGTAACAAATCCATCAATGGTCTCCAGATCAGTGTTGGCATGAGAAAGAGCCCTGATTTGCTTCAGCGCCAATTCTCAAGTCCTGGTTTGGCCAGCTGATAGTGTTAAATGAAGCTCATATTTCAGCCCAAACTCGTGATGAAAAATATACAACATAAGCTGAATTTTAACTCGTGCAGTTCAATGTGAAAAGAGAGGGGGAAGATTTACGTTTATCGTGCACCTCCGCATGTCTGTCAGAAATATCTGAATGTTCCTCAGACAATAAATTACTTTGAAGTGCAGTGAATGTTGTTCAGTAGGCAGAAGGCCCGGCCATTTTTGCACACAGCAAGATCTCACAAAGAGCAACAGGGTGATTTACTAATTAGTTTGTTCCTTGAATGCTAGTTGAGGGAAGACTGTAGGTCAGGGCACTGGGAGGTCTCCCTGCGCTTCTTCAAATCACGCCGTGGGATCTGAACTACCAGAAGAGACAGACTGGGCCTTCCGTTAACACCTTGCTCGAGGGATACAGCAGGTCCCTCAGGATCGTCAGCCTAGAGGACGAGGCGAGGACCTGGAGTGGAGCCTGGGCAGGTAGCTTCAAACAATCAGAAACCTGTCCATTTAACTTTTAGAAAGCATTCCAACTTATTACGAACACACAATAATATTTGGTAACTATTACCGTAGATTTCCGTTCATGCCGTCTGTATTTTGCCAGAACAAGAAGGGTTTACAACCAGAATCGCCAATAAAGCCTTGACAATGCCTATTCGCTGTGAAGTACTTGCAGGTTGACCACATTTGTGCTCCTTCCAGTCTTTCTGTTACTGTTAAAAGGGGCCATCCCAATAAATGTGCCTGATCCCAATAAAAGAATGGCTTGGTAAATTCGAATCATCTCTGGTTGATTGCCAGAGAGTAGATTTGAAAGATCAGGAGAAGCTGCTCGAGTGAGAAAGTACCAGGAGTGTGGGCAGCTGGATACTAAATACATTTGGCTTCCTTCGATCTCTCTGGGCAGGTTGCCTCAATTTGGATAGGTCCAGAAGGGCTCGCTGAGGCAAAATGACTTGTACATTTTGGTTGTCTTCTTCAATGTGGAGGAAGTGCTGGTGAATGAGATATGTTTCCAGTTTATACAGCTGCCTCAGCAGCATCATTACTGTTGCAATTTCAGGCTTTTATAAGACTGTTTGCTCTCTCTCAACAGTTTCATAGAATCAGAGAACGATACAGCACAGAAAAAGGCCATTCGGCCCATCGTGCCTGTGCCGGCTCTTTGGTAGACCTATCCAATTAGTCCCACTGCCCCCTGCTCTTTCCCCATAGCCCTCTAAATGATTTCCCTTCAAGTATTTATTCAATTTCCTTTTGAAAGTTACTATTGAATCTGTTTCCACCGCCCGCATTCCAGATCACAACAACTCGCTGCGTAAAAAAATATTCCTCACATCCCCTCTGGTTTTTTTGACAATCACCTTAAATCTGTGTCCTCTGGTTACCGACCCTTCCGCCACTGGAAACAGTTTCTCCTTATTTACTCTATCAAAACCCTTCCTGATTTTGAACACCTCTATCAAATCTCCTCTTAGCCTTCTCTGCTCTAAGGAGAACAACCCCAGTTTCTCCAGTCTCTCCACGTTACTGAAGTCCCTCATCTCCGGCACCATTCTAGTAAATCTCTTCTGCACCCTCGCTAAAGTGTTGACAACCTTCCTAAAGTGTGATGTCCAGAATTGGACACAATACTCCAGCTGAGGCCTAACCTGTGTTTTATAAAAATTGAGCACAACTTCCTTGTTTTTGTACTCTATGGGCTCGATTTTCCAAGCCCCGGGGAGGCGGGCATGGAGGCGGGACAGCGCGTAAAATCGGAGAAATTGGGGGTGGGTGGCAAACCCGCCCCGTGCCCTTTTGCCAGGAGGCGGGAGGATGTGCAGCTTCGGGTCCCGTCTCCTGGAGGCGGGAAAGGCTTTTAATCCTTTTAACTGCCTGTAAACAGCTAGTTAACAGGCAGAAAAAGGGATTAGTGCCATTTTACCTTCACAGGTGAAGGCTTCCCGACCTCAGAGAACCCCGCCGGGTTGGAGGAGACGTAGAGGAGGTCTGCGGCGGTCGGAGGCACCTGGAAGTAAGGTGAAGAGGTGAGTGATGGGTGCAAGTGTGGAGTGGTAAGTATGCAAGGTGAGTGATAAGTTTTAAAAAGTGTTCACTTACCTTTTTTTAACTTCTGTAGCCTTTAGCCGTGCTGGATCAGGAGAGCGGACATCCACCTTGTCAATTTCAGGTAATGGCTGATGGACCCTCCGATCCATCAGACATCTGAAAATTACTTTTTTACAATGTTTTTTCAGTCCTCACCACAAAAACGAATCAAACTAAAGAGAATGTCAGTGTTTGACAGCTTCACAGAGCTGTCAAACGCTGTCATTTCTTCTTTCAAGAAGTCTTGTCAGATGCCACGTCTGACATTGACGTGATCTGTCAGTGACTTCTTCCCTAATTGGCCTGCTGAGCCCGCCGGGGAAAATCAGGGGAAAAATCAGGGGAAAATCCCTCTGAATGGTCAGGCGAGGATGGAGGCGGGGACATTGACACGACAAGCAGCAGTCCCGCCTCCAAGTCGCCTCCATTGACAAAATCCAGCCCATTGCCTCTATTAACAAAGTCAAGGATCCGTGTGCTTTTTTAACAGCCTTCTCAACTTGTCCTGCCACCTTCAATGATTTGTGTACAGACACCCCCAGGTCTCTCTGTTCCTGCACCCCCTTTAAAATTGTATCATTTAGTTTATATTGCCTCTCCTCATTCTTCGCTGAAGGTAAGCATGCGGGTGCAGCAGGCGATTAAGAAGGCAAATGGCTTTTGTAGTGAGAGGATTCGAGTCCAGGAGCAAGGAAGTCTTGCTGCAGTTGTACAGGGCCTTGGTGAGACCACACCTTGAGTATTGTGTGCTGTTTTGGTCGCCTTATCCGAGGAAGGATGTTCTTGCCATGGAGGGAGTGCAGCGAAGATTCACCAGACCGATACCTGGGATGGCAGGAATGACGTATGAGGAGAGATTGGGTCGATTGGGCTTATATTCGCTGGAGTTTAGAAGAATGAGAGGGGATCTCATTGAAACTTATAAAATTCTAACAGGACTAGACAGACTAGATGCAGGAAGGATGTTCCCGATGGCGGGACAGTCCAGAACCAGGGGTCACAGTCTAAAGATAAGGGGTAAGCCATTTAGGACAGAGATGAGGAGGAATTTCTTCACCCAGAGAGTGGTGAACCTGTGGAATTCTCTACCACAGAAGGCAGTTGAGGCCAATTCATTAAATATATTCAAGAAGGAGTTAGATATATTTCTTAAGGCTAAAGGGATCAAGGGATATGGGGAGAAAGCAGGGACAGGGTAGAGTTTGGACGATTGGCCATGATCTCATTGAATGGTGGAGCAGGCTCGAGGGGCCGAATGGCCTACTCCTGCTCCTGTCTTCTATGTTTCTATGTTTTCCCACCAAAGTATATCACTTCACACTTCTCTGCATTAAAAATGCACTGTACATAATGTGTAATGTGTGGGCTGTCCAGGACACTGTACAGTTTCAGTGTGGCATCTAATGGCTACCAGTCAATTGATCTAGCAATATAATTAAACACTCCATTCATCAGAAAAATAGCATTTGTACATGTGCATGTCCAACTTTTAGGCTTTAGCCTACACATTTACTCCCTCCACCATCGGCACACCATGTCTGCACTGCAGCAACTCGCAAAGGCTTCTTTGGCAGGACCTTCCAAACCCGCAACCTCCACCATCAAAAAGGACAAGGGCAGCAGGTGCATGGGATCACCGTCACCTCCAAGTTTCCCTCCAAGTTACACACCAACCCAATTTGGACATATATCGGCCAGTATTCACTAGAGTTTAGAAGAATGAGAGGGGATCTCATTGAAACGTATAAAATTCTGACAGGGCTAGACAGACTGGATGCAGGGAGGATGTTTCCCCTGGCTGGGGGGGGGGGTCTAGAACGAGGGGTCACAGTCTCAGGATATGGGGTAGGACATTTAGGACTGAGATGAGGAGAAATTTCTTCACTCAGAGGGTGGTGAACCTGTGGAATTCTCTACCACAGAAGGCTGTGGAGGCCAAGTCACTGAATATATTTAAGAAGGAGATAGATAGATTTCTAGACACAAGGGGCATCAAGAGGTATGGGGAGAGAGCGGGAATATGGTATTGAGATAGAGGATCAGCCATGATCATATTGAATGGAGCAGACTCGAAGGGCCGAATGGCTGACTCCTGCTCCTATTTTTCTATGTTTCGATGTTTCCTTCACTGTCGCTGGGTCAAAATCCTGGAACACCTGACCTAACAGCACTGTGGGAGCACCATCACCACACGGACTGCAGCGGTTCAAGAAGGCGGCTCACCACCACCTTCTCGGGGGCAACGAGAGATGGGCAATAAATGCCAGCCTTGCCAGCGACGGCCACATCCCAAGAATTATTTTTAAGATAACAACCAATTATTGACACGAACCACTTTGAGCTTTGGATCAAAACATCGTTTGATTCTGTAAGTAAAAATGAAATGAAACCACTTTAAAATTCATAGCAGTCATATAAAGCGCTGTTTAGATTTAAAGGCTTCAGGTAACTAACCAAGCAATAGCATTAGCAGAGACCAAATAACAAGCCTGCCCTCTCTCAGCCCGGAGAATGATGATAGCACACAGGCTGAGCAGTACTCACTGAGGAAATAAAAATAAAGATTATGGACTTTAAAATAAATCAGAGTGAGAATTAAGGTGAAGGTTGAGGACTTCCATCTTCTGAAGCGCAGAGTTTAAAAGTGACCAGTCAATGTTCTGTCAAGTCTCTCTTCTCTCTCTTAGGCAGTCCCTCGGAACCGAGGATGACTTGCTTCCACACTAAAAATGAGTTCTCAGGTGACTGATGAGTCCAATGTGGGACCTACAGTCTCTGTCACAGGTGGGGCAGACGGTGGTTGAAGGGGCGGGTGGGTGGGGTGCTTGGGTTGACGTGCGCTCCTTCCGTTGTTTGCGCTTGGCTTCCGCTTGCTCCCGGCGAAGAGACTCGAGGTGTTCGGCGCCTTCCCGGATGCTTCTCCTCCACTTTGTGCGGTCTTGGGCCAGGGATTCCCAGGTGTCGGTGGGGATGTTGCACTTTTTCAAGGAGGCTTTGAGGGTGTCCTTGAAGCGTTTCCTCTGTCCACCTGGGGCTCTCTTGCCGTGTTGGAGCTCCGAGTAGAGCGCTTGTTTTGGGAGTCTCGTATCGGGCATGCGGGTGATGTGGCCCATCCATCGGAGCTGATCGAGCGTGGTCAAAGTTTCGCTGCTGGGGATGTTGGCCTGAGCGAGAACACGGACGTTGGTGCGCCTATCCTGCCAATGGATTTGCAGGATCTTGCGGAGGCAGCCAAGTGCTTGGATGCAGACTGACATCCACCATTTACACACCAGCCAGGTCACTGATTTCAGTGACGTCGTCAGCGGGGGAATTGCTGTAAGAAAGTCAGGCGTTTCTTCATAACGGAGGTGTAGGGGGGGGGGGGTGGGGGCGGGCGGGAGCATGAGAGTCGACTTTGAAAACTGTCTCACAGATTGTCGGAAGTTAAAACGTCATCAGGCAACTGGAAAGAAGCTGCCTGCTTGGTGACTATCACAGATGGACTTGGAGAGTGGTAGAAAGAGAGGCTGTAGAAGGAAAAGGGGAAAGAATGGAGCACATTTTAAGCTCGTAAAAAAATGCAAGGGCCCCCACTGGCTGTCAGAATTGTACACGTCAATTGTTTGGTCAGGATATATTTGCAGGAGCGATGTAGTCCAAAGCCTGTTTGATTAATAATGAATAAAGCATGCTAAGAAATACTTAGTGTCAACACTGATACAAAAGGGAATGGAACAAGTAGATTACTCAACAGATGGTGCTCATTTTTGCCATTATGTGGCTTTCGGTTCATGTCTGTCAACAGTGTTTTGCACGCCATACTGATCCCTGGTTGCATAATGGTGAGATACAAGAGCAATGCCTGCGGTAGAACCACAATGGGAAATCTCTCCGCAGCCTTCCAAACCTGTTTCTGTTAAAGGAGCATTTTCAGCACGCAAGGGCAGTGATAGCACCTGGAACCTTCCTCCCTCACCCCACATTGAAAAGTCTGCACAAACTGCGCCACGATACAGAGAGAGCGAGAGAGGGAAAAAGAAAGAAAGAAAGAAATGAGGAGGAATTTCTTCTCTCAGAGGGTCGCAAATCTTTGGACTTCTCTACCCCAGAGGGCCGTGGAGGTGGAGTCCTTGAATATATTTGGAGATAGACAGATTTTTGAACGATAAGGGAGTCAAGGGTTATGGGGAGCGGGCAGGGAAGCGGAGTTGAGGCCAAGATCAGGTCAGCCATGATCTTATTGAATGGCGGAGCAGGCTCGAGGGGCCGAATGACCGACTCCTGCTCCTACGTCTTATGTTTTTATGTTCTATGTTCTTATGAAAGAAAGAAAGAAAGAAAGTTGCATTCATAGTGCACTTATCACATCTCAGAATCATATCAAAGTATTTGACGTAATGAATTCATTTGAAGTGGAGTGGCTGTTATTTTTTAGGATAACGTGGCAGCCATTTTGCTCCACAAGATCTCACAAACAGCAAAAGTACTTCCCATCAGCCCCGCTAAACTCCCTGCTCTTTTTCAAATAGGACTTATTAATTATTGTCATCCCGACTGCTGCTGAAATCTTCATTCGTGGCTTTGCTGCCTCCAAACTCAATTTTTCCAGTGCCCTCCTTGCTAGACTCTTAAGCTCCACTCTCTATGAACTTCAGCTCGTCCACAACTCTGCTGCCTGTATCCTATTCCACACAAAGTCCTGCTCACCTAACTCCCCTGCTCTTGCTGGTCTCCAATGGCTCCCGACCTCAAAATCCTTGCCCTTGACCCTCCGCCATCTTGTTACGTGCTTTCTCTCCAACCTCCTTCAGCCTTTTGCCACAATTCATGCTGTCCGCTCCTCTAACTCTGGTCTCCTGAGTGTGCACCACTGCCTCAGGCCTCCCATTGATGGCAGGGCCTTCAATTAGCGACAGTTTTGGACTTTTGGCTAATGGGCACTTGGAACTGGATTGAGCCTGCTCAAAATCATGACACATTGGGCCATTACAGCCAGCGGACAGTGGAGACTTTCATGCCATAATTCAGGGCTGGAATTTAAAACCCTGCTCTTGCACTCTCTCTGCAAATCCCTCCACCTTGCTACATCTCTCTCAACATTCAATAGCCTCCTTAGCCTGTGATTGCCTTATCCCGATTCCACCTTCCTTTCACTTTATTTGATGAATTTTTTGTGACTAATCCATTAGGCTAAATGTGTTATCCATAGCTCAGTGGGTAGCACTCTCGCCTCAGGGGGTTGTGGGTTCAAGTCCCACTCCAGAGACTGGAACGCAAAAATCTAGACACTCCCAGTGCAGTGCTGAGGGAGTGCTGCACTGCCGGAGGTGCCGTCTTTCGGATGAGATGTTAGACCCTCTCAGGTGGACGTAAAAGATTCTATGGCCTATTTGAAGAAGATATGGGGAGTTTTCTCCAGTGTCCTGGCCAATATTTATCCCTCAACATCACGAAAACAAATTACCCAGTCATTGTCACATTGTTGTTTGTGGGAGCTTGCTGTGTGCAAATTGGCTGCCGCATTTCCTACATTACAACAGTGTAATTATTGGTGCTTTGGGGTGTCCATGAAAGGTGCTGTATAAATGCAAGTCTTTCTTTCTCTTCTGTAGCTGACCTGTCTTCAATCCCAATATGAAGAGTAAGATATGAACTGTTTTTCCTATCTTGGAAATTCTGGTGTTTGAGTGCAACATGATGGCAGTGTTATATGAGCCTGTAGGTGCAGAAATGCCTTCATCTTCATTTAGTGTGTTGCCGGCTGGTGCGTTTTGTGCTGACTCTCTGCATGTTTTCAAGAGGGAGCTGGTCTGGTTCTTGACTGAGACAGAGTACGTATCATTTAGAAGGTAAGTAGATTAACAGATAACAAACACTTGGGCGTGTGATCACCTGGCCTGGTTTCGATTGCCTGAGGGCATCGGAGAGGAATTTCCCAGAGTTTTGTTTCCCTTTATTAGCCCTGGATTTTTTTGCTTCTCCGAAGAGATCACATGGCTGTGAGCGGGGGGTTGGGGGGGGTGTAGTGTCTTGTCATGATGCTCCAGCCAGCGTAAGTGTGAGACAACCTTGATGGTTTGCTGGTCTTTTCCTGCCCGTCATTTTTGTATATTCTCTCAACATCTCGGATCGATTTTAAAAAAATTCATTCCTGGGATGTGGGCGTCGCTGGCAAGGCCAGCATTTATTGCCCATCCTTAATTGCACTTGAGAAGGTGGTGGTGAGCCGCCTTCTTGAACCGCTGCAGTCCGTGTGGTGAAGGTACCCCCACAGTGTTGTTAGGGAGGGAGTTCCAGGATTTTGACCCAGTGACAATGAAGGAACGGCCGATATACTTCCAAGTCAGGATGGTGTGTGACTTGGAGGGGAACTTGGAGGTGATGGTGTTCCCGCGCGCCTGCTGCCCTTGTTCTTCTAGGTGGTAGAGGTCGTGGGTTTGGGAGGTGCTGTTGAAGAAGCCTTGGCGAGTTGCTGCCGTGCATCTTGTAGATGGTACACACTGCAGCCACGGTGCGCCGGTGGTGGAGGGAGTGAATGTTTAAGGTGGTGGATGGGGTGCCAATCAAGCGGGCTGCTTTGTCCTGGATGGTGTTGAGCTTCTTGAGTGTTGTTGGAGCTGCACTCATCCAGGCCAGCGGAGAGTATTCCGTCACACTCCTGACTTGTAGATGGTGGAAAGGCTTTGGGGAGTCAGGAGGTGAGACACTCGCCACAGAATACCTAGCCTCTGACCTGCTCTTGTTGCCACAGTATTTATGTGGCTGGTCCAGTTAAGTTTCAGGTCAATGGTGACCCCCAGGATGTTGATGGTGGGGGATTCGGTGACGGTAATGTCAAGGGGCGGTGGTTAGGCTCTCGCTTGTTGGAGATAGTCATTGCCTGGCACTTGTGTGGCGCGAATGTTATCTGCCACTTATCAGCTCAAGCCTGAACGTCATCCAGGTCTTGTTGCATGCGGGCATGGACTGCTTCATTATCTGAGGAGTTGCGAATGGTGCTGAACACTGCAGTCATCAGCGAACATCCCAGCTCCACAGAAAACCATTGGGATGCTTGTTCCTGTCAAAGATTTTTGAGGATTCATTAAAAAAAAATTCCTATGCCAACTTTGTATGAGAACATCTTAAAGTGGCCGCCATCATTTCTTTTATGTCTGCTCCCTCTGTGAGAGAAAGCCCCAATGGATATCCCTTTAAGTCGTGGCAAAAATACAATGAATGCAAGAATAGTTTCATTGCATGAAGCTAATGACCGACTTAATTCAGCGGAAAAGATATTTTAAGTTTCACGTTTTGTGAAGAAGTGTTGCAGAGTGACACAGAGCTCCAATGTGAGATACAGATTGTTACTTGCAGTTAGCAGCCCTGGTTTTTGCTGTTATTTAACAGGCATCTCATCTCAGTAGTTTTTGTCTCTGTATGTCACCTGCAAGAGTGTTGAGACGCCAAGTTTAAATTTATCAGCTGCTTTATGTACCTTTTTGAGATTTTGCTTTATTTGTCGGCCCATTCCCTTTTTTCAAGCGATCTCCCTTCGTCCTGCAATTTCTCCCCCCGCGATCTCTCCCTCCCTCCCTCCGTTATATTCGGCAGGACCTCCGTGTTCCTGGCGTTTCCTGGTTTCCCGGCCACTGACAGGCGCTCCCTCCCCTGTCTCCCCGTAAATATTTCAGGTGTTCCGGAGTCGCCACTGAATCAGTATCAAAAAGCATCAATTCTGCCTTTCTTGTACTTTGAGATAAGGCGTCGCTTTTTAAACTCTGCACTGGCAGAGCGTGCGCATCTTCCACATTCAACAACTCACAGTTAATTCTGGGCAACACTCAAAATGTCCAGAAATAGCTGCAAGTCAAAACAAGGAGGTGAGAATCGTGCCGCTTCCACTGGTTACTGGCAGGCTTTGACGTGCAAAGATTCAGTTTTGCAGGCGAGACGCAAGAACTGGACTGAGTCCCGCTTTGAGCTGCTAATCAGGAGAGAGAGGTCACGTCATTCAGAGAAATCACTCTCTCAGATATTGCCCATGGGCCATTGCTAACGCCCACCATCTCCGCCATTGTTCACGCTCCTGAAGTACAGAGAGCAACAGGTTGTGGTCAAGGGACCAACAAACACTGAAACACTGCAGCCCGGAACTGAAAGCGATGCTGACGTCCCTTTGACGTTGCAAGACATAGTTTTTGCATCACGCAATCATCTGCTTTCATGACTTGGGGGGGGAAGAACCCAATCAAATGACAGCCATTGCACCAACGGAAGGTTAAAAATGCCACAGTGGCTCTTTGAGGTTGACTGAATAAGATGAGATACTTTAGAAAAACAAACATTTGCTTTCCTTCTGCATCCTTATTTAAAAAGGGCAGTAGACAGAAGGCTGGAAACTATAGACCGGTTAGCCTAACATCTGCGGTAGGTAAAATTTTGGAGTCCATTATTAAGGAGACAGTAACAGGACATTTGGATAATCATAATTTAATAGGACAAAGTCAGCATGGTTTTATGAAGGGGAAGTCATGTTTAACAAGTTTGCTGGAGTTCTTTGAGGAAGTAACATATAGGGTGGATAAAGGGGAACCAGTGGACGTAGTGTATTTAGACTTCCAAAAAGCATTTGACAAGGTGCCACACAAAAGATTATTGCTTAAGATAAAAAATCACGGGATTGGGGGTAATATTCTGGCATGGATAGAGGATTGGCTATCTAACAGAAGGCAGAGAGTTGGGATAAATGGTTCATTCTCAGACTGGCAATCAGTAACTAGTGGTGTTCCACAGGGGTCAGTGCTGGGTCCCCAACTCTTTACAATCTATATTAACGATTTGGAGGAGGGGACCGAGTGTAACATATCAAAGTTTGCAGATGATACTAAGATGGGAGGGAAAGTAGTGGGTGAGGAGGACATAAAAAACCTGCAAGGGGACATAGACAGGCTAAGTAAGTGGGCAGAGATTTGGCAGATGGAATACAATACTGGAAAGTGTGAGGTTATGCACTTTGGCAGGAAAAATCGTAGAGCAAGTTATTATCTTAATGGCAAGAAACTGGAAAGTACTGAAGTACAAAGGGATCTGGGGGTCCTGGTGCACGAAACTCAAAAGGTTAGTATGCAGGTGCAGCAAGTGATTAAGAAGGTCAATGGAATGTTGGCTTTCATTGCTAGGGGGATAGAATATAAAAATAGGGAGGTATTGCTTCAGTTATACAAGGTATTGGTGAGACCGCACCTGGAATACTGCGTACAGTTTTGGTGTCCATACTTAAGAAAGGACATACTTGCTCTCGAGTCAGTACAAAGAAGGTTCACTCGGTTAATCCCGGGGATGAGGGGATGGACATATGAGGAGAGGTTGAGTAGATTGGGACTCTACTCATTGGAGTTCAGAAGAATGAGAGGCGATCTTATTGAAACATATAAGATTGTGAAGGGGTTGGATCGGGTGGATGCGGGGAAGATGTTCCCGATGATGGGTGAAACTAGAACTAGGGGGCATAGTCTTAGAATAAGGGGCTGCTCTTTCAAAACTGAGATGAGGAGGAACTACTTCACTCAGAGGGTGGTAGGTCCATGGAATATGCTGCCCCAAAAAGCTGTAGAAGCTACATCATTACATAAATTTAAAACAGAAATAGACAGTTTCCTAGAAGTAAAGGGAATTAAGGGTTACGGGGAGCGGGCAGGAATTTGGACATGAGTCTAGGTTCGGATCGGTCATGGCCCTGTGGGTAGCGGAGCGGGCCCAGGGGCCGTGTAGCTTGATCCTGCTCCTATTTCGTGTGTCTAATTCTGTTAGATTCAGGAGATAGTCCTGTCATAGTGGATTGGCGGTTAGGATCAGATCAGCCATGATCTTATTAAATGGCGGAGCAGGCTCGAGGGGCCGATTGGCCTACTCCTGCTCCTATTTCTTATGTTCTTATCTCTCCCTTCAATACTGTAACCAGTTGAAGTTGCACACAAATGTGGTGTCTCTCCACTATCTTCTTTCTCACCTAGGGCACACACCCAACATCAGAAACTCATGGTGTGAGGAATCACACGTCCGTATAAAGCCCTTAACACAAGGCACAGCACAATATCTTAGGGGCCAATGTTTCTCGATAAATCACCCAGAAAAATTTTGCTTTGGAAATATGCAAATCATGGTCAAGACTGTGTCTATGGTTGACTCATTTCCTTGTGATTGATGTTGGTCTTTAAACCACCAGACAGTTCCTGCTACAATTACACAATCAAACCCTCAATTATCTTGACTGAAATCTCAATTCCCATCACTTCCTCATTTATATTTTCTCAACAAATATCAGTATTAATATGAATAATATTTCGTATAGCAGAACATCAGCGTGGAAGTAGGCCATTCAGCCTCTCCAGCTTGTTCTACCATTTAATTAAACCATGGCTGATCTGTAGCTCAACTCAATTGACCCACCTTCGATCCATGTCCCTTGATACCCTTACCTAATAAAAAGTGCTTCCTGGTTTCATTGCTGAATGGTTTAGCTCTAATTTTAATATTGTGCTCCCCATAGGAAATAGCTTCCTGCACTGAATCATTTCAAACACTTCAATTAGATCACCCCTTAACCTTCTAAACTCAAGGGAATGCAACCCAAGTTTATGTAACCTGTCTTCATAATTTAACCTTTCTAGCCCCAATATAATTTTGGTAAATCTGCACTGTATCTCCTCTAAGGCCAGTATAACCTTCCTGAGCTGCGGTGCCCAGAACTGAACGCAATACTCCAGATGGGGTCTGACCAAGGCTCGGTACAACTGGCACATCACTTCCTCCCCTTTGTATTCCAGCCACTTTGAGTATAAAGGCCAACATTCCATTAACCTTTTTGATTACCTTTTGTACCTGTACACTCGCTTTGAGTGATTTGTGTAGCTGGAGACCCAAATCCCTTTGTTCCTCCAGTTTCTAGTCTCTTGCCATTTAGAAAATATTACGATTGGTCTTTCTTGGATCCAAAGTGGATGACCTCACACTTCCTCGCATTGAACTGCATCTGCCACAGTTTTGCCCACTCACCTAATCTGTTTATGTCCCTTTATAACTTTCTGCTCCCATCTACACAACTTACTGTTCTTCCTAATTAGTGTTATCTGCAAACTTGGATATACAACTTTCTATTTCTTCATCCAAATCATTAATTAATATATATATATATAGTGAACAGCAGAGACTCCAGTACAGATACCTGTGTCACATTCCACCAATCAGAATACATTCCCTTTATCCCTACTCTCCGTCTCTTACCTCCAAACCAATGTCCTATGGTTACCTTCAATTCCATATGCACTCAATTTTGCTAAGAATCTCTTGTGTGAAAGAAACCTTATCAAATGCCTTCTAGAAGTCCATATAGACAACATCCAGAGAGTCCCCTAACCACCTTGTTAGTGACCACAAAAAATTCAACTCTCTTAGTCAGGCATAACCTACCCTTCACAAATACCAAACACATCATATTTTATTGGTTTGATGAGAAGGAACTTACTTATTGCCTCATTAACATCAAGTAATAGTTTCATCCTACATTCAAAATGGAAGTTATGCCTTCATTACAAAGTTAACTCATCAGCTTATTAGGAGGAAATGTAAGCCTTTAAAGGCAGAACTAATTCTTAATTGTAAAGTTAAATGTCAATGTCTTGCCAAAGCCTTTCCTGGTTACTATTTGAATGATTGGTATCTGCTATGGGGTGTTGGCTCATTAACTTGTTGCAATGTTGTCTGATAGACTATTTGTCCTGACATACTGCTGGATATTAGATCAAAGGGGAATTCTGTGAGTGACTGGCACAGAGCTGCCAACCTTTACTCAGTTTGGTTTTGGTCTGACCGTGAGCTACGAAGGCTAAGCACAACTCTGTAGGTAAGTGCGCATGTACATCGTGCAAGCACTATTTCTGATGGCTTGTTATCCCTTAAGTATTTATAGTCTCACAAGGTCTGCAAGGAATGGGATCTCATCGGACTGGTTTATGACTGTTTTAACAATTCATGAACGACCTCCTCAGTGCTATATTTGAATGGATTCAATTTCTTGCTTATACTGCTACTTCCATGAGTAACTCTATTCATGAATAAACCTGTTTGATAACTTAAGTTTGTTGCCAAAAGTGATTTGGCCGGGCTGATATTCTGCATCTTTTAAAATGACATGGGATGTGGTGGAAGTCCTGCAGCAGTAAAAAGGATGATTGTTCACTCGGGGCACATTTCAGATCATAGGAAGCAAGGTCCTGTCTCTGGAAATTGATTTTTTTTTTGCGTTTGGCATAAGAAAATAAATCTGGAATAAGCTTGAATCATTAAACCGAGGCCCCGTCTGCCCCCTCAGGTGGACGTAAAAGATCCCACGGCACTGTTTTGAAGAAGAGCAGGGGAGTTCTACCCGGTGTCCTGGTCAATATTTATCCCTCAACCAACATCACCTAAAACAGATGATCTGGTCGTCATCACATTGCTGTTTGTGGGATCTTGCTGTGCGCAAATTGGCTGCCGCGTTTCCTACATTACAACAGTGACTCCACTTCAAAAAGTACTTCATTGGCTGTAAAGCGCTTTGGAACATCCTGAGGTCGTGAAAGGCGCTATAGAAATGCAAGTCTTTCTTTATCATCATATGATTTTCACCGTTGAAAGATAGCTGGAACTGTTGCCTGTTTTTTATGCATTTGAAGTTAGTGGGATGGAGTTCTTAGTATCTGAGTAAGCTCACTGTATGGCCCCTGTGGAATCATTTCCTTGGAGATCAGAAGGATTACTGCAGGGCTATGTAGGATTGACTTGTCTACTCTTGTTAAGTCATTTTTTTAAGTCGGCAAAAACCAAGGCTGCTCTCCCAAACCTAGTTTGATTTTTTTTTTTTTGCACAGTGCTTAGGGATTATCCTGCCTGTTACCGAGGTGACCTAGTTGAAATTTCTCGGGATGTTTGAAGGGTGTCAAAGCTGCGGAATAGAATACCAGGAAAGACTATTAAGCACTAAGTATAAAAGGGTTTAAGCGACAATTAGATGTGTTTCTAGAGAGCCCTGGGATTGAGAGATAATGTGAGAAGGTGGGTAGACAGGGCTGACCTATGGAAAAGAAAGAAAGACTTGCATTTATATAGCACCTTTCACAACCTCAGGACATCCCAAAGTAATTTACAGCCAATTAAGTATTTTTTGAAGTGTAGTCACTGTTGTAAGGTAGGAAACACGGCAGACAATTTGCACACAGCAAGATCCCACAAACAGCAATAAGATAATGACCAGATAATCTGTTTTAATGATGTTGGTTGAGGGATAAATATTAGCCAGGACACTGGGTAGAACTCCCCTGCTTGTCTTCGAACTAGTACCATGGCATCTTTTACGTCCACCTGAGAGAGCAGACGGGGCCTCAGTTTAACGTCTCATCCGAAAGACGGCACCTCCGACAGTGCAGCACTCCCTCAGTGTCAGCCTAGATCATGCGCTCAAGTCTCTGGTGCGGGACTTGAACCCACAACCTTCTGGCTCAGAGGCGAGGGTGCTGCCCACTGAGCCACGGGCTGACACAAAAGGGCATAATTGGGCAAAATGGCCGTTAACTGTTCCAAAGAAAGTTGTGGGCGTGTTGTGGAGGTGGGAGAGATGCACACGGGTAACCGATATCTTTTCAAATTGAACAGGGCAGGGCTAGAGTAGAGGCTTGTACTTTACTGATGTGAGGCGCACTTCACGTCTCACTTACTGGGCGACAGTGCAGTCGGCTGTCACTGTGAGAAGAATATTCAAAGGGAATTGGTGTACGTTCACACAACACTTCCAAAAAATACAATGGAGTAACTTTGTGTTCATCAAGTTGAATGTTACTGATGCTGGGGAATGGGAGATTTATTTTCACTTTTGACCCCCAGTGTCAGCCACATGTACTGCCAGGCCAGGCATTCTATATAGCATGGGTTAAACGTAGAGTAAAGCTTTCTCCACTCTCCCCCAACAATGTGCCTTATCCACAAAAAGCATTTGTGTATCACAAGTGTGACGCTTCAGTTTTAATTTCCCACATTGAGGTATTTAGAGTGAGGTTGCCTGTTTAAGAAAGAAAGACTTGGGGGGAAAATTCGGTATCGCCCCGTTTGGGGCGCCATTATCGGCCGTGCGCAAAGTTTAGCGCCTGGCGCTAATTATCACCTCCGACGGCAAACTTGGCTTTTATCGCCCCTGGAGGTGATTGGAGTGCTAAATCAGGCGCTTCACACCTGTCTTAAGGTGCAAACGCCAAGGAGCGAGGCGCTACCTCAGAGCGCTGGCGAAGCAAGGAAGGGCAAATCAAAATGAACCTGCAAAGTGCTGCTCAGTACTCAAAACTCCTTTACACAGCGTTGAATCTCTCCAGAAGTCTCTCTCTCTCTCTCTCAGAATGCATGGTGCAAAAATGTCACCAAAAGGCAGGAAGCGGTCGCCTTTAAATAGTGCTCCCCCAGTCCCTTTCTGACTGCAAAACGCTCCCCTCAACCTGTCGTTGCTAGCGGCAGGCGGTAAGGCAGGGGGCGCCACTCAATATCCAGTCTGGGGCATTGTGCACTCGACTGACATCACGATCTGCCGGCGCAGGAGATCGTGGCAGTAGCGTTTAGCACCGCCGCAAAATGTCTAGTTAATTTTGCGAGCGGCACAAACATCGCCGCGCCCGGGCGCTAGTTGCTTTGCGCCCCATTAGCGCCCTCTTAAGGTGCAAACAACTGAATTTTTCCCCCTTGCATTTCTATAGTGCCTTTCACGGCCACCGGACATCCCAAAGCATTTTACAGCCAATGAAGTACTTTTGAAATGTAGCCACTGTTGTAATGTGGGAAATGCTGCAGCCAATTTTCACACAGCAAGCTCCCACAAACAGCATTGTGATCATGAGCAGATAATCTGTTTTTGTTATGTGGATTAAGGGATAAATATTGGCCCAGGACACCGAGGATAACTCCCCATCTCTTCCTCGAAATAGTGCCATGGGATCTTTTACATCCACCCGAGAGAGGAGACGGGACCTCGGTTTAACGTCTCATCCGAAAGACGGCACCTCTGATGGTGCAGCACTACCCTCAGTACTGCGCTGGAGTGTCAGCCTAGCTTTATGTGCTCAAGTCCCTGGAGTGAGACTTGAACCCACAACCTTCTGACTCAGGCGAGTGTGCTACCCACTGAGCCACAGCTGACAGTGTCAACGTTAATAGGCACCAAATTATAGGCATATTTGCTACTGTGAAATGTTAATGGCAACCTGATTGGAACGACCAAACAAATCTCCTCTAAAATCATGATATCCAGCAGAGAAAAAGAGACTTTCACCATCAACTGAAGCCCAGAGGTGAAAGAATAGTTTGGGAGCCAACAGCAGTCTCTCCTGTTTGATTGTGATAAAGTAGTGGATTGCTGGGAGGTTCCTGTTTGCAATGATTAAGTATTTAAACAGCTTTACTATTTCAAAATCGTCAGTGTGCAGGTCCATAATTCATAAGTAAAATGGCAGTCTCGTGATTTATTTTCTGTGTTATGGGATCCTGTGAACCCACACGGAACTTTTTGCGGTTTTTACTCAAATACGTCTTTAATGCTTAGTGCCAAACACCACTCCTTCAAATCAACCCTCACTTCCTAGAACTGGGGTGTGCCCTTATATATTGGGTCATGTCGCGAGCCTAGGTGGGTTAAGAGAAACCCTTGCACTGTTTTCAGCTGATTGGATATGTCACCAGCCTTTTTGTGGTCTCTATTCTTCCTTCAATACGGAAAAAATTAAACCAGTGCAAGCCTTTGCTAATAATCCTAGTCACATAACTGGACCAGCCATATAAATACTGTGGCAACAAGAGCAGGTCAGAGGCTGGGTATTCTGTGGCGAGTGTCTCACCTCCTGACTCCCCAAAGCCTTTCCACCATCTACAAGGCACAAGTAAGGAGTGTGATGCAATACTCTCCACTTGCCTGGATGAGTGCATCTCCAACAACACTCAAAAAGCTCAACACCATCCAGGACAAAGCAGCCCGCTTGATTGGCACCCCATCTACCACCTGAAACATTCACTCCCTCCACCACCGGCGCACCGTGGCTGCAGTGTGTACCATCTACAAGATGCACTGCAGCAACTCGCCAAAGCTTCTTCAGCAGTACCTCCCAAACCCACGACCTCTCCACCTAGAAGGACAAGGGCAGCAGGCGCATGGGAACACCACCACCTGCAAGTTCCCCTCCAAGTCACACACCATCCTGACTTAGAAGTACATCGCCGATCCTTCATTGTCGCTGGGTCAAAATCCTGGAACTCCCTTCCTAACAGCACTGTGGGAGCACCTTCATCACACGGACTGCAGCGATTCAAGGTGACTCACCACCACCTTCTCAAGGGCAACTAGGGACGGGCAATAAATGCTGGCATTGCCAGCAACGCCCTGATCCCATAAATGAACTTTAAAAAAACATAGTACCAGAGATAGTAACCCTTTCCCAGAGATTTTTTTTCCCCATTTCCCATGGAGTCTCCCAACTATCTCTTGATGGCCTCAGAAGAACTGGTGAACTGGGAGTGCGCTCCCCGAGATACATTTAGTGCACTTTGAGGTTCACCTCAGAACAAAGGAAATCAAAAATGTATCTTTCAAGACTAAATAAGGCTCCTTTAAATATAGTTAAATATTTACATATACTTAAAGATACAAAGTATGCCTATAGTTCCAGGGCTTCCCGTGGTGTGTCAGTGGTGCTCATCTAGTAAGTGTTCCACCCAAATCCACTTGTCACCTGACTGTAAATTCCTTTTGACTTAATGGACCACTTAAACAAAAACAGCAACTATCATGACTGAGTGACTAGTCATGCCAATCCAAATGGCTTTGCCATTAACCAGTATAAACATGTGAGAGCCTGCTGGTCTCCTCAGAGCCGGGAAGTGAACACGAAATGGACCGACTGGGTTATTTCTATCAGTGAATCTGATTTTAACCCCAAAAAGGTGCCATGAATGTAGTGTATGTAACCGTTCCACCTTAAGAGAACTATTTTGTAACCGTTCCACCTTTAAGAGAACTATTTTAAGGGTTGCACTACTTTATCTTGGCTGCTGTATACTGTAATACCGGCGGTGACCACACCGGTATATAAGTGCTGTGTAATGATTTATTGGGCAGTTCCGCCCTGACCTTCAACCAGTAAAGACCTGTTAAAGTTTACTCTTGTGGTCTGTGTAATAATTCTCATTATAACACACAGACTTAACAATGAAGACACCAAAAATTACACAGTGGACAAACCACTCCATTTTGTCACGTTGCATGGTTTCGGGTGGGGTCGGGTGTGTATATATTGCGATGCAGGAGGTATCACACATTGTGTGGGACAGGCTGGATGGACCAAAGGGTCTTTTCCTGTCCGTCATTGTCCGTACATAACAGTTTAAAGTTCATAAGTTAAAAAGAAGAAAAACTTACATTTATTTGATGTAATTCTCTCCCCCAGGGGGCTGTGGAGGCTCAGTCGTTGAGTATATTCAAGACAGAGATCGATAGATTTTTGGATATTAAGGGAATCAAGGGATATGGGGATCGGCCAGGAAAGTGGAGTTGAGGTAGAAGATCAGCCATGATCTTACTGAATGGCGGAGCAGGCTCGAGGGATCAAATGGCCGACTCCTGCTCCTATTTCTATAGCGCCTTTCACAACCACCGGACGTCCCAAAGCGCTTTACAGCCAATTAAATACTTTTTGAAGTGTAGTCACTGTTGTAATGTAGGAAATGTGGCAGCCAATTTGTGCACAGCAAGCTCCCACAAACAGCAATCTGATAATGGCCAGATCATCTGTTTCAGTGATGTTGATTGAGGGATAAATATTGGCCAGGATAACTCCCCTGCACTTCTTCAAAATAGTGCCGTGGGATCTTTTACATGCGCCTGAGAGAGCAGGGGAGGTCTTGGTTTAACGCCTCATCCGAAAGACGGCACCTCTGACAGTGCAGCACTCCCTCAGCACTGCACTGGGCGTGTCAGCCTAGATTTTTGTGCTGAAGTCTCTAGAGTGGGACTACGAACCCACAACCTTCTGACTGTAGAGGGGAATGTGCTATCCACTGAGCCACAGCTGACAAGTGTTTCCTCAGGCTCGCTTGCTTGCAGTGGAGCATGGTTGAGGGCATGTTTATAACGTCACAAGCATGATGGGAAGGTGTGATCAGATAAAACGCAGGCAGCCCTGGGGTGGCACGATAAAATACTCAACAAAACTGGGCCATCCCTTTGCGGACTGTGGTTGCGTTTCTGTGCACAACCAGAGCTAACCGGGCATTACAACCTTCTGGAATTTTCCAGTGTAATAAAAATAATGATGAAACCTCTGTGCTCCATTGCGTGAGTCCGGTGAAAGTCAGCGTCGCATTCTCAAGGCACAGCATTGCAGAAAATAACACGAGGGCAGCAAAGGCTTTGTTTCGCAAAGATCTAAAAATGGTCCCTTGAGTTCCACGGAGAATGGATCAATAAAAGTTCAGGAGTTAGGTGAGAGATTATCCACTTTGGCAGGAAAAATAAAAAAGCAAATTATTATTTAAATGGAGAGAGATTACAAAATGCTACAGTTCAGAGGGACCTGGGGGTCCTTGTGCATGAAACACAAAAAGTTAGCATGCAGGTACAGCAAGTAATCAAAAAGGCAAATGGAATGTTGGCCTTTATTTCAAGGGGGTTGGAGTTTAAAAGCAGGGAAGTCCTGCTACAACTGTACAGGGTATTGGTGAGACCACACCTGGAGTACTGCGTACAGTTTTGGTCTCCTTATTTAAGGAAGGATTTACTTGCATTGGAGGCAGTTCAGAGACGATTCACTGGATTGATTCCTGAGTTAAGGGTTTGACTTATGAAGAAAGGTTGAGCAGGTTGGGCCTATACTCATTGGAGTTTAGAAGAATGAGAGGTGATCTTATTGAAACATAAGATACAGAGGGGGCTCGACAAGGTAGATACAGAGAGGATGTTTCCCCTCGTGGGGAAATCTAGAACTCGGGGGCACAGTCTCAGAATAAAGGGTCGCCCTTTTAAAACTGAGATGAGGCGGAATTTCTTCTCTCAGAGGGTCGTAAATCTGTGGAATTCTCGGCCCCAGAGAGCCGAGGAGGCTGGGTCATTAAATACATTTTAAGGTGGAGATAGACAGGCAGATTTTTACAAGATAAGGGAGTGAAGGGTTATGGGGAGCGGGCGGGGAAGTGGCTTTGAGCCCAAGATCAGCCATGATCTTATTGAATGGCGGAGCAGGCTCGAGGGGCCAAGTGGCCTATTCCTGCTCCTATTTCTTATGTAGAAATGAATGGGATGCGAATTCTCTTTTTGCTGCAGCGTGCTGCTCTGACCATTTCCTGGAGGGGGAGGGGTGGAGGTGGGGGTTCCCGCTGTACAATTATCTTCGATGACACACTACTGCTATAATTGAGATGGTCGCCACGGAGAGATATATACACAAAGTCAGTGTGAGTAATTGCTGTGGATTGCTAATGCCTAGTTTGCTACCCTTTCTTTAGGGGATTAGTAATTTAAGAGACTATTTCCCAGCATCTCTTAAAAGTTCTTAAATGCTTGCATAACAGCATGCTTTTATAAAATATATCCACACGCATACAAAGGTCAAAAACAATTGAAACCTGCTTTCAAAAGATTCACTGACTGAGTCAGTCAGAATGCAAGAAATGTTATATTTATCCAAAATGCTTATTTATTACATAACAGAAAAACTGTCCTTTCCATAAAGGTTCCACTTGAATGTGAGCAACCTTGATACATAAACAAATATGATCATAAGAAATAGGAGCAGGAGTCGGCCGCACGGCCCCTCGAGCCAGCTCCGCCATTCAGTAAGATCATGGCTGATCACTGACCTCAACTCCACTTTCCCGCCCGATCTCCATATCCCTGGATTCCCTTAGTGTGCAAAAATCTATTGATCTCAGCCTTGAATATACTCATCGACTGAGCATCCACAGCCCTCTGGGGTAGAGAATTCCAAAGATTCACAACTGAGTGAATAAAAATTCTCTTCATCTCAGTCCTAAATGGCCGTCTCCTTCTCCTGAGACTATGACCCCTAGTTCTACTCTCTCCAGGCAAGGGAAACAGCCTCTCAGTATCTACCCTGTCAAGCCCTCAATGAGACCATCTCTCTTTCTTATAAACTTCAGAGAATATAAGCCCATTCTACTCAATCTCTCCTCATAGGTCAACCCTCTCATCCCAGGAATCAATCTAGTGAACCTTTGTTGAAGTCCCTCCAAGGCAAGTATATCCATCCTTAGGTAAGGAGACCAAAACTGTGCACAGTACTCCAGGTGTGGTCTCACCAAAGCACTGTACAATTGTAGCGACTTCCTTACTTATGCTCCAACCCCCTTGCAACATTACAACAGTGACTACGCTTCATAAATATCTATTATATAATGGGCACCTGGGAATGGGTTACAGGCCAGGATCTAATTGAGGGGTTCAGATGGTTTACATTACATAGAATAATGGATTTTTTTTTGAGGAGAGGGGTGATGAGGGCAGACCTGAAAGGGAGGGGAGACAGTGCATGAGGAGATGGAACCATTTACAATATCAGCTAGCATGGAGGCCAGGAAGGGAAGGTGGGTGGTCAGCATTTTAGTGGGAATAGGGTTAAGAGAGCAGGAGATGGATCTCATGGACAACATGAGCTTGGAAAGGGCATGAGGGAAAGCCGAAGGAAGCAGGGTTGGACGGGGAACACAAGGATCTGATCAGAGATGGCCTTTTCTGTGATTGAGATGATGGGAATAGAGAGGTCACATGAGATGGCAAGGTCGAGAGGGTGGCCATGAATATGGGTAGGAGGGTTTATATTGAGGGAGAGGTTACAGCAGGAGAGGACGGCAATGAACTCCGAGGAGCAAGGGCAAGTTGAGATGGAGGGTGAAATCACCGAGGAAAATAAGTCGCTCGGTGCAGAGGCAGAGGAAGGAAAGCAGTGAGGATATCTCGGTGAGAAACTTTGGGTGGTGCTTTGATGAGCAGTAGAGAATAGGATTTTAAAGGAGAGGTAAGAGGGGTGGAAGAAGGTGGGGCGCTCAAAGGAGGAGAAGGTGCCAGAGGAGTAAGAGGAACAGACCAAGGTGAGATTTGGTGATGAGGGCCACACAGTCACTGTGGCAGTTTGGGCATGGCAGGTGGTGGAAAGTGTAGCCAGGTGGGGAGGCTTCAGTAAGGGGGAAGGTGAGCCGAGTTTCCATCAAGGCCTTGATGTGGATGCAATCATCCACACTAAGCTCATGGACGGCATGGGTCTTGTTCATAAGTGAATGGACATTCTGGAGAGAGATGATGATTGTTGACCCGCTGGCAGAGTCCACGGGATCAGCACTGGGCGGGCTGAGTCGGACGGGAAGGAGATTGGCAAGATTAGCCCCCAGCCGGCACGCTGGCCGGGAAGGTCGACGAGGGAGCAGGATGGAGCAGCTCGTAAGGAGGCCGCGACGAGTGCCTCATTGGGCCCTTCGGATAATGCTGGGAGAAGCACAGAGGGCCACTGTGGGCTTACCCAAGAGGGGGTCAAACCTGGGATGAAAGGAAGCATGACTGAGTAACAGGAAGGCGAGGAATCTAATTGAGGGGTTTGGGTGGTTTCTATATAGAGCTCGGAAAGGGCATGAGGGAAAGCCGAAGGAAGCAGGGTTGGACGGGGAACACAAGGATCTGATCAGAGATGGCCTTTTCTGTGATTGAGATGATGGGAATAGAGAGGTCACATGAGATGGCAAGGTCCAGAGGGTGGCCATGAATATGGGTAGGAGAGTTTATATTGAGGGAGAGGTTACAGGAGAGGACAGCAGTGAACTCAGAGGAGCAAGGGCAAGTTGAGTTGAGATTCCCAGGTACCCATTATATAATAGATATTTATGAAGTCACTGTTGTAATGTTGCAAGGGGGTTGGAGTATAAGTAAGGAAGGAATGACGTATGAGGAGAGATTGGGACGTTTGGGCTTGTACTCGCTGGAGTTTAGAAGAATGAGAGGGGATCTCATTGAGACTTATAAAATTCTGACAGGACTGGACAGACTAGATGCAGGAAGGATGTTCCTGATGGTCTGGGAGTCCAGAACCAGGGGTCACAGTCTAAGGATAAGAGGTAAGCCATTTAGGACTGAGATGAGGAGGAATTTCTTCACCCAGAGAGTGGTGAACCTGTGGAATTCTCTACCACAGAAGGCAGTAGAGGCCAATTCATTAAATATATTCAAGAAGGAGTTGGATATATTTCTTAAGGCTAAAGGGAATCAAGGGATATGGGGAGAAAGCAGGGACTGGGTACTGAATTTGGATGATCAGCCATGATCGCATTGAATGGCGGAGCAGGCTCGAGGGGCCGAATGGCCTACTCCTGCTCCTATCTTCTATGTTTCTATGTGTGGCTGAAATCTAATCAACAGACGTGAATCACCAGATGCAAGGCTGTAAAATCAATAAATTCTTTCCTGCCAGCCCATGTCAGTCAGGTCCTGCTGGGGTGCAACTGACTGCTTCGATGTGAATTGGATCACTGCTTGTTGCTGAGCCAAGCTTGCGAGAACCAATTTCTGTGCAATAAGGCAAGTTGTATCTCCGGTACGATTTCTATCATGGGCTATCGTTTTTTCTTTCTTTTGCTTCCTAGAAGCCATGTAATTAAAAAGCATGCAACCACATCGTATAAACTTGATTATTGTCATCAGTTATCCCAAAAAGGCACCAGCCCAGAAAGATTAAGCATTACGAGGGATCTTTAATTGGAAGCGCATGTTTCTGATGTGACCCAGGCTCATTGCCAAACATTTCCCCAGCATTCCCGAATAATGCTGACTATATAAGGCTGGCATGAGATGGTTTGTGAAGGAAATGAGATATTTTTTGAAAACTATTTTTTTTTGATAGTTCGGTCTTTTAAAAATCACGCTTATTCTTAAACGTTGCATGTTCTCGTGTAAGTGATAATCCGTTCATGCAAAGTGTGGAAAGGACAAATCCAATGAGCTGAGCTCTCACTCGACTGTCCCCGTGAGTGGCTGAGGCATTTGACCCCAAGCAATGCTCCACGTGAATGGAAAATTCCACCAATGTTGGAGCAGGTCCAGCCTTCCATTACACATTAAAAACAGCACCGCTGGCCAATCAGAGCGTCATTGTACAAAGTTGCAGGGCACTCCTGACAATCAGCAAGATCTCTGAAGCAGAGACACACTTCACCAGAGAGTCTTGTGTTGCCCTGGTAACTCTCAGGTCCCAATGTCCAGCGTTAGATTCCAGAGGCGGCCTTAACGTTGCACGCCAATGTTGCCGTTTCTGAACCATTAAATATTGTCGGGACTAATTGCACCCTATTTGTTGACTGCCACATTGTTCTGCCCAGCTGCTCGTTATTTGGTGTGATTTGCAAAGAATGTTGTTATTGGTACACAGAGGCCCTTCATGTCTTGTTGACTGTATCTTTGTGTGACTCCCTCCCTGTGTTAGGAATGATCAGCTCCTGCCTTGCAGTAACAGGCTAACGGGTTCTCCTCTCCTGCCTTCCACCTAGAGTCATTTTTTGTTTTTTAACTTGTCCACGATCCTAAATTGCCAGCCTCCTTCCACAGTGCCCGCTGGAAATGTAGATATAATCCAGGTCTTGCCATTGCCAGCAACGACATCGCTGGCCTCTGCAAGAAGCTTGTCACAGACCCAATACCACAGACACAACACCGTCCTATTGGCATCCAGGTAAATGCAGCAGTGTCACCAACCGTCGTACCATTCAAAAGGCGCTTCAACTTCAAGAAGGCCGATTGGAACGGTTTCACACGAGCACTTGACCGCAAGGTTAAACGCATTAAACCACTACCTGAGCACTACAACCTCTTTGCAAAAGCTGTCCAAAAAACAGCTAGAAGGAAGATCCCCCGAGGTTGCAGAGTACACTACATCCCTGGTCTCACCAAGGAGAATGCTGAACTCTACTGGGAGTATGTCTCAATGTTTGAATTTGACCCCTTCTCAGAGGAAACAATATCTACCGGTGAGAGGGTGATGTTAAGTATCTGTCAAGAACGTCAGAACACCTGGAACATCTTGATAGAGACAACAGATCTTACAAAAAACAGCAAGAAGACATGGTCTCTCATACGCAAACTTGGAGGTGATCCGAAGAAAGCTGCCCAACATCCAAATGTGTCTGCTAACCAAGTTGCACACCAGTTGCTCCTAAATGGAAAAATCAACAAGAAACAACCAAGAGCACAACTAGATAGGAAGAAGTACAGCGATGATCCTGGCTTCACTAGACCATTCACCATGGAAGAGCTGGAAACTGGTACATCTAGTCTAAAACACGGGAAAGCAATTGGTCTTGACAACATCGCAACGGAGCAGATAAAGCATTTTGGACAGCAAGCAAAGAAGTGGCTCCTACAATTGTTCAACCACTGTCTGGCAACACACAAGCTGCCTAATATCTGGCAGAAGGCACATGTAATAGCACTATTAAAGCCTGGAAAAGATCCCTCAGATCCTAAGAGTTTTCGGCCAATTTCACTGCTTTGCCACACCTATAAGCTGTTTGAACGCCTGATACTCAATAGGATAGCACCAACTGTAGATGAGAAGATCATTCCAGAGCAAGCAGGTTTCCGCCCCGGCAAATCAACAACAAGCCAATTGCTCAACCTCACACAACACATCGAAGATGGTTTTGAGCAAGGGATGGTAACAGGTGCTGTTTTTGTAGACCTGTCAGCAGCATACGATACAGTGAACCATAGACGTCTCCTCTGCAAGATTCTAGAGATGACAAAAGAGATTCACTTAACTGAGCTGTTAGAACCGGCGATTCTGAAGCATGCTTTCTATGTTGAACTAGGTGGGAAGCGCAGCAGGTGGCGTATTCAGAAGAATGGTCTTCCTCAGGGAAGCGTGCTTGCACTGCTGCTGTACAACATCTACACGAATGACCAACCTATAGATGGTGTCACACGCCATTTTATATATGCTGATGACTTATGTGTCACTGCCCAAAGCACTGATTTTAACACCGTGGAGAAAACGCTTTCTGAGGCCTTGGAGGGACTAAAATCCTACTGTGAAGAAAACCACCTTCGCGCAAACCCATCAAAGACGCAAGTTTGTGCATTCCACCTCAGAAACCGTGAAGCCAAACGCCAGTTGAAAGTAACCTGGTGTGGAGCAACACTGACGCATTGCGAGCACCCTATCTACTTAGGAGTCACCCTTGACCGGTGCCTCACCTTCAAGAACTACATCGAGAAGACAAAGGCAAAAGTGAGCGTACGAAACAACATCCTGAATAAGCTCACTAACACAAGATGGGGAGCAAGCCCGAAAACATTGCGAACCAGTGCACTTGCTCTTTGCTATTCCACTGCCGAATATGTCTACCCTGCATGGGAAAGGTCTACTCATGCCAAGAAGATGGATGCTGTTCTGAATGCAAGCTGCCGATTTATCACAGGTTGCTTAAAACCAACAAACACCAACAGTCTATATATCCTGGCGGGTATCGCTCCCCCTGATATAAGAAGAACGGTAGCCAGCAAGAAAGAGCGACTCCGTCAAACATCAGATGAGAGGCACCCTCTGCATTGTCATACACCTACACCCAGCCGCCTAAAGTCAAGGAAGAGCTTCATGAACAGTGTTGTTCCATTACAATCAACCTCATCTGAAGCCCGCATCGCCTTGTGGAAAGACCGGCTCGCCAGTCTTGAACAACCCCCAGCGATGGAAATTTTACCTGATGAAAGCCTTCCCCCAGGAGCTAATTGCAACTGGGCAATCTGGAAGTGCCTTAACAGACTTAGGACCGGTGTAGGTTGCTCAAAGGTGTCACTAAGCAAATGGGGATATTCAACCAGCCCGACAACTTGTGAATGTGGAACTGAGGCACAGACTATGCAACATCTCCTGCAATGCCCATCGTTAGAGGAACCCTGCACTGTTGCAGATCTTGCCGAATCCAACAACAAGGCGCAAAAATGTGTCCAGTTCTGGCTGGGCTATGTATAGACTGTCCGTGGACACGATAAGAAGAAGAACTTGTCCCGTTACCATCTCCTTTTGCCTTGCACCATCTCTTAATCTCTCCTGCTTTCCATCCTATCACAGACCTTCCGTTTTGTTCTTTCCTCCCCTCCCCATTTCCCTGCCCCTGCACTTGCTTAAAAAGCTGTTCCATCTCCAGCATTTTTCCAGTTCTGACAAAGGGTCATCGACCTGAAACTTAACTCTGTTCCTCTCTCCACAGATGCTGCCTGACCCGCTGAGTATTTCCAGCATTTTCTGTTTTTATTTCAGATTTCCAGCACCCGCAGTATTTTGCTTTTGTATCAGGTTCTCCTCTCGACGTGGGAGCAGCACTGAAAGGTTAACTCAAAGCTGGGTGCAGTGATTCCTTTACCTCTACTGATTACAAGATTACAGTCGGTGCCATGATGTGAGGAATGATGCCAAGCATGTGGGGCATAGCTTCGGAACAGGAGCAGCAGGACTAACACCTGCACATGTTTTGAGAGAGGGGTCTCTTGCCCTTGGAGAAATTATCTTTTCAAACGCAAGATATTCCGCCAGTATGATGCCCTTTATGTAAAACATACTGACCAAATTATTTCCTGGTGCCCGAGTGTCCGTAGACTTGCCGCAGGCATAACACAACCAATCGTCCTTCATCGCACATCAACATAACTGAATAAAAAACAAAGACTTGCATTTCTATAGCGCCTTTCACAACCTCACGACGTTCCCAAAGCCAGCTACAGCCAATGAAGTACTTTTTGAAGTGTAGTCACTGTTGTAAGGTGGGAAACGTGGCAGCCAATTCGCGCACAGCAAGCTCCCACAAACAGCAATGTGATAATGACCAGATAATCTGTTGATCGAGGGGTAAATATTGGCCCTAGGACGCTGGGGAGAATGCCCCTGCTCTTCTTCGATATGGAAGAATATTTCTTCAATTTCCTATTATTCCTAATAAGATGCAATAGGAGAAGAAAAAAACCCTCCGGAAAATGAATGGGACAGGGTTGCAATGTGAACATGTGAAGGCACCAAGCATTCGAATTAAAGTCAATGAACTAGAGGCACTAATTAGAATGGAAGTACATATGTTTTAGTTTTGACAAGAAATTGGCTTCAGCCAGGGTGGGACTGGGAACTAAATACTGCGGGCTATAAAATGTTCAGGCGAGATAGGCAAGTGGGTTGCCTAGTTAATTGAGGGCATGATTAGAGCCATAGAAATGAAAGCTAGCTGCTGGCATTCTGACAGAGTCTATCTAAGTTGAGTTAAGAACAAGAAAAACCTGTTACGAATTGCAAATACATTTTGATCACTGAATAGTGGAAAAGAGATTGAGAAGGAGATTTGCAGATAATTCAGGGAAATTCGAAGTAGGGACAGAGTTAGAAAAAAGTCGAACATGAACTAGTTACATTGGGTCCCGGTTAAGCAATGCCTCGATTTTAAAATTCACATTCTTGTTTTCAAATTGCTCCATGGCCTCGCCCCCTCCAATTCCGGCCTCTTGAGCATCCCCGATTTTAATCGCTCCATCATTGGCGGCCGTGCCTTCAGCTGCAGAGGTCCCAAGCTCTGGAATTCCCTCCCTAAACTTCTCTACCTCCCTCTGCTCCTTTAAGACGCTCCTTAAAACCTACCTCTTTGACCAAGCTTTTGGTCACCTGCCCCAATATCTCAAAAAGAAAATACTGCAGATGCTGGAAATCTGAAATAAAAACAGAAAATGCTGGAGAAACTCAGCAGGTCAGGCAGCATCTGTGAAGAGAGAAATATCTCTTAATGTCTCTTAATCTCTCCCGCCTTCCATCCTATCACAGACCTTCCCTTTTGTTCTTTCATCCCCTCCCCTTTCCCAGCCTCTTTTTGCTTAAAAATCTGTTCCATTTCCTGCTTTTTTCCAGTTCTGACGAAGGGTCATCGACCTGAAGCGTTAACTCTGTTTCTCTCTCCACAGATGCTGCCTGACCTGCTGAGTATCTCCAGCATTTTCTGCCCTAATATCTCCTTATGTGGCTCGGTGTCAATTTTTATTTGATAATCGCTCCTGTGAAGCGCCTTGGGATGTTTTACTATGTTAAAGGCGCTGTATAAATGCAAGTTGTTGTTAGCCTAAGATAGACGGAGCTAAGACAAACGATGGTGGTCCTAACGGAGAGGGCTTCTTAGCATTCATCCAGGAGTATTTCCTCAATCACAACTTCCAGCAATAAAGGATATACAGGAAACTTTCGATTAACCGGCCACTAAATAACCGGAAATGTCGCTTAACCGGCAAAATTCAGGAGTCGGTTCAGATAACTTTTTTTACTTTTAGTTACTTTTTTTTACTCATTTCTGGCTGTGCAAGCATCTAACTGAAGCTGTTGCTAAGCTACAGAGATGCTTGCAAGCTGTGCTGATTGTTTTGAAGCTGTTGCTAAGCAACAGGGTTTGTTGCTTTAGACGGAGCACTGAGCTCCGTATCTTTTAACTATAGCGCTCGATTCTCCGGCATTGTTGATAGACCGGCATCAGCTCGGTCCCGTCCGTGCCCGATACCAGAAAGTTTCCTGTACATCGTGTGAGGTCTGATTCTGCGTAACAAAGCAAAAACAAGTGAGTGAGCTGAAGGTAGCTGAGAAATTGGGAAGGTTGTGACCATAACCTAACTCGATTCAAACTGAAACTAGACAGAGTTAAAGAGGAAATAACAACAGAAAATGCTGGAAAAACTCAGCAGGCCAGGGCAACATCCGTGGAGCGAGAAACGGAGTTAACGTTTCAGGTTGAAGACCCTTCGTCAGAACTGGAAAAAAAGCAGGAAAGGGAACAGATTTTAAAGCAAGTGGGAGCTGGGAAAAAGAGGGAGGGGATGAAAGAACAAAAGGGAAGGTCAGAGATAGGATAGAAAGCAGGAGAGATTAAGAGACAAAATAGCAACAGAAAATGCTGGAAAAACTCAGCAGGCCAGGCAACATCCGTGGAGAGAAAATAGAGTCGACGTTTCGGGTCGAACCCTTTTTCAAACTGGAAAGGAAATAAAATAGATCGAAGGCAGGGCTGTGATAGAACAAAAGAAGTAAAAGAAGTAAAAGAGACATTAAGAGGTATTCAAAACCAGACGAGGTGGTAATAGGACAGTGGAGACAAAAGACAGCAAGATTAGGTGTGAAGTGCACTGGCAGGATGGGAGACAGCTGCCATGTGGGAGAGAGAAAAAAAAGGAAAGGTGGGGGGGGGAAGGGAAGATACAAAACAAAGGGGTGGAAAAAAAAATATAAGTAAATATGTAATAGGGGCCGAGGTTATGATCTGAAATTGTTGAACTCGATATTGAGTCCGGGAGGCTGCAAAGTGCCTAATCGGAAGATGAGGTGCTGTTCCTCGAGTTTACGTTGAGCTTCCGTGGAACAATGCAAGAGGCCAAGGACGGTGAGGTCCAAGTGGGAATGGAGCGGTGAATTAAAATGACAGGCGACCGGAAGCTCAGGGTCACCCTTATGGACTGAACGGAGGTGTTCCGCAAAGCGGTCGCCCAATCTTTAAGAGATTAAGAGACATTAAGAGATATTCAAGGAACAAAGGATGGCTCTGGATGAAGTGTGAATGGCGCTGGCAGAATGAAGGACAGCTGCCACGTGGGAGGGAAGAAAAAAGCCCCGACGAAAGTGTGGATTTGGAGGATTTGGAGATAACGGTGTTGGATTAGAAATTAGCTGGAAAATGGCAGCTGAAGTAACGCACAAATAGTGGGAGGTATTTCAATGTAAGATGGTTAATGTACAAGTTAAGGGATATGGGCAGTGCCGTGGTTGTGTCGCTAGACCAATAATCCAGAGAATGTGAGTTTAAATCCCACCATGACAGTTTGAGAACCTGAATCCTGTTTAAAAATTCCGGAAATAAAAAGCTGGTCTCAGTAAAAGTGAACACAAAGTTGTTGGATTGTCGTTAAAAACCCAACCGGTTCACTGACGTCCTTTAGGGAAGAACGCCTGCCATCCTTACTGTGTCAGGCCTACATGTGACTTCAGTCCCAAGACAGCATGGTTGACTTTTAACTGCCCCCTGAAGTGGCCCAACAAGCCACTCAGTTGTATCAACTGTGTCTGACTAACTTGATTGAATTTTTTTGAGGAGGTAACAAGGAGGGTTGATGAGGGTAGTGCGTTTGATGTAGTCTATGTAGTCTATATGGATTTTAGCAAGGCTTTTGATAAGGTCCCGCATGGCAGGCTGGTCACGTAAGTAAAAGCCCATGGAATCCAAGGCAAAGTGGCAAGTTGGATCCAAAATTGGCTCAGAGGCAGGAAACAAAGGGTAATGGTCGAAGGGTGTTTTTGTGACTGGAAGGCTGTTTCCAGTGGGGTTCCGCAGGGTTCAGTACTAGGTCCCTTTGCTTTTTGTGGTATATATCAATGATTTGGACTTGAATGTAGGAAGTATGATTAAGAAGTTTGCAGATGATACAAAAATTGGCCGTGTGGTTGATAATGAAGAAGAAAGCTGCAGAATGCAGGAAGATATCAATGGACTGGTCAGGTGGGCAGAACAGTGGCAAATGGAATTCAATCTGTAGAAGTGTGAGGTAATGCATTTGGGGAGGGCTAACAAGGAAAGGGAATACACATTAAATGGTAGGACACTGAGAAGTGCAGAAGATCAGAGGGACCTTGGAGTGCATGTCCACAGATCCCTGAAGGTAGCAGGCCAGGTAGATAAGGTGGTTAAAAAGGCATCCGGGATACTTGCCTTTATTAGCTGAGGCATAGAATATAAGAGCTGGGAGGTTATGCTTGAACTGTATAAAACACTAGTTAGGCCGCAGCTAGAATACTGCGTGCAGTTCTGGTCACCACATTACAGGAAGGATGTGATTGTGCTAGATGGGGTGCAGAGGAGATTTACGAGGATGTTGCCTGGGCTGGGGAATTTTAGCTATGAGGAAAGATTGGATAGACTGGGGTTGTTTTCTTTGGAACAGAGGAGGCTGAGGGGAGATTTATTGAGGTGTATAAACTTATGAGGGGCCTAGATAGAGTGGTAGGAAGGACCTATTTCCCTTAGCAGAAGGTTCAATAACCAGGGGGCATAGATGTAAAGTAATTGGCAGAAGGATTAGAGGGGATTTGAGAAGAATTCTTTTCACCTAGAGGGTGGTGGGGGTCTGGAACTCACTGCCTGAAAGGGTGGTAGAGGCAGAAACACTCATCACATTTAAAAAGTACTTGGATATGCACTTGGAGTGCCGTAACCGACAGGGCTATAGACCAAGAGCTGGAAAGAAGGATTAGGCTGGATAACTCTTTGTTGGCCAGCACAGACAAGATGGGCCAAATGGCCTCCTTCTGTGTGCTGTAAATTTCTATGAGTTCTATGATCAAAGATTGGAAAACTAGAGATGAGCAATAAATGCCAGCCTTTCCAACGACAACCACATTCCAAGAATAGATTTGAAAAAGCTAACTACATTCCTACCAGGCATAATGGGGTGGGGGATGGGTATCAAAGGCTGGATAAACCTTAGGCTTAAATCACGAGTATATGAAAAAAAAGCTAGTATCAGTAATGGTAACCACGAAACTAGCGGATTGTCGTAAAAACCCATCTGGTTCACTAATGTCCTTTAGGGAAGGAAATCTGCCGTCCTTACCTGGTCTGGCCTACATGTGACTCCAGACCCACAGCAATGTGGTTGACTCTTAACTGCCCTCTGAAATGGCCAAGCAAGCCACTCAGTTGTAACAAACCGCTACAAAACACAATAATAAGAATAAAACCGGACGGAACAGCCGGCATCGACCTTGGCACCAGCTGCAGCAACGGCACACCCAGCCCAGTCGACCCTGCAAAATCCTCCTCACCAACATCTGAGGACTTGTGCCAAAAGTGAGAGAGCTGTCCCACAGACTAGTCAAGCAACAGCCTGACATACTCACAGAATCATATCTTTCAGCCATTGTGTCCCAAACTCCTCCATCACCATCCCTGGGTATGTCCTGTGCCACCGGCAGGACAGACCCACCCAACATTGACTCCGGACCTCATGAAGTCTCATGGCTTCAGGTCAAGCATGGGTAAGGAAACCTCCTGCTGATTACCACCTACCGCCCTCCATCAGCTGTTGAATCAGTACTCCTCCATGTTGAACACCACTTGGAAGAAGTACTGAGAGTAGCAAGGGCACAGAATGTACTCTGGGTGGGGGACTTCAATGTCCACTCCTGACTGAGCTAACCGAGTTCTAAAGGACGTAGCTGCCAGTCTGGGCCTGCAACAGGTGGTGAGAGAACCAACACGAGGGAAAAACCTACTTGACCTCATCCGCACCAAACTACCTGTCGCAGATGCATCTGTCCATGACAGTATTGGTAGCAGTGACCACCGCACAGTCATTGTGGAGACGAAGCCCCGTCTTCACGCTGAGGACACCCTCCATCGTGTTGTGTGGCACTACCACCGTGCTAAATGGGATAGATTTAAAACCAATCTAGATGCTCAAAACTAGGTATCCATGAGGCGCTGTGGGCCATCAGCAGCAGCAGAACTGTATTCCACCATAATGTGTAACCTCATGGCCCGGCATATCCCTCACTCTACCATTACCATCAAACTAGGGGACCAACCCTGGTTCAATAAGGAGTGTAGAAGAGCATGCCAGGAGCAGCACCAGGTGTACCTAAAAATGAGGTGCCAACCTAGGGAAGCTGCAACACAGGACAACATGCATGCTAAAAAGTGGAAGCAGCATGCTATAAACAGAGCCAAACGATCCCACAATTAATAGATCAGATCAAAGCTCTGCAGTCCTGTCACATCCAGTCATGAACGGTGGTGGACCATTAAACAACTAACAGGAGGAGGAGGCTCCATGAATATCCCCATTCTCAATGATGGTGGAGCCCAGCACGTGAGTGCAAAAGACAAGGCTGAAGCGTTTGCAACCATTTTCAGCCAGAAGTGCCGAGTGTATGATCCATATCGGCCTACTCCTGAGGTCCCCACCATCACAGAAGCCAGTCTTCAGCCAATTCGATTCACTCCACGTGATATCAAAAATGGCTGAGCGCACCGGATACAGCAAAGGCTATGGGCCCCGACAACATCCCAGCTCGTGCTGAAGACTTGTGCTCCAGAACAAGCCTTGCCTCTAGCCAAGCTGTTCCAGTACAGCTACAACACTGGCATCTATCCGACAATGTGGAAATCTGCCCAGGTATGTACTGTCCACAAAGAACAGGACAAATCCAATCCGGCCAATTACCGCCCCATCAGTCTACTCTCAATCATCAGCAAAATGATGGAAGGTGTCATCGGCACTGCTATCAAGCGGCACTTACTCACCAATAACCTGCTCACTGATGCCGAGTTTGGGTTCCGCCAAGACCACTCGGCTCCCGACCTCATTACAGCCTTGGTCCAAACATGGACAAAGGAGCTGAATTCCGGAGGTGAGGTGAGAGTGACTGCCCTTGACATCAAGGCAGCATTTGACCGAGTGTGGCATCAAGGAGCCCTAGTAAAACTGAAGTCAATGGGGATCAGGTGGGAAAATTCTCCACTGGCTGGAGTCATACCTAACACAAAGGAAGATGGTTGTGGTGGTTGAAGGTCAATCATCACAGCCCCAGGACATCGCTGCAGGAGTTCCTCAGGGCAGTGTCCTCGGCCCAACCATCTTCAGCTGCATCATCAATGACCTTCCCTCCAACATAAGGTCAGAAATGGGGATGTTTGCTGATGACTGCACAGTGTCCAGCGCCATTCACAATTCCTCAGATAATAAAGCAGTCCATGTTCGCATGCAACAAGACCTGGATGACGTTCAGGCTTGGGCTGACAAGTGGTATGTAACATTTGTGCCACACAAGTGCCAGGCAATGACTATCTCCAACAAGCGAGAGTCTAACCACCGCCCCTTGACATTCAATGGCATTACCATCGCCGAATCCCCCACCATCAACGTCCTGGGGGTCACCATTGACCAGAAACTTAACTGGACCAGCCACATAAATACTGTGGCAACAAGAGCAGGTCAGAGGCTGGGTATTCTGCGGTGAGTGTCTCACCTCCTGACTCCCCAAAGCCTTTCCACTATCTACAAGCACAAGTCAGGAGTGTGATGGTATACTCTCCACTTGCCTGGATGAGTGCAGCTCCAACAACACTCAAGAAGCTCGACACAGTCCAGGACAAAGCAGACCGCTTGACTGGCACCCCATCCACCACCTTAACCATTCACTCCCTCCACCACCGGCGCACCGTGGCTGCAGTGTGTACCATCTACAAGATGCACTGCAGCAACTCGCCAAGGCTTCTTCAGCAGCACCTCCCAAACCCGTGACCTCTTCCACCTAGAAGGACAAGGGCAGCAGGTGCATGGGAACACCACCGCCTCCAAGTTCCCCTCCAAGTCACACACCATCCTGACTTGGAAATATATCGGCCGTTCCTTCATCGTCGCTGGGTCAAAATCCTGGAACTTCCTAACAGCGCTGTGGGAGTAACTTCACCACATGGACTGCAGCGGTTCAAGAAGGTGGCTCACCACCACCTTCTCAAGGGGCAATTAGGGATGGGCAATAAATGCTGGCCTTGCCAGCGACGCCTACATCCCATAAACAAATTTAAAAAAAATACATTTATGAAGGATATTACAGGAGAACGGCAGGAGAAATGTCAAAAACATAAAGGGAAGCAAAAAGGGAAATTAGCAAGGGCCAGAGACAGTATGAAAAAGACTGGAGCTCAACATACCTCTAAATAGCAGGGGCTTTCCTAAACAGCCTGAGAGCAGGCATCCCAGAATATTGAGGGAGGTTGGAGAGGATGAATGAGATATATAAACCATGATTTTCCAATGCCTGCAACTCACTCCTGGGTATCCATTATTCTAGATATAAAGCATCTGAACCCTTTGATTAGATTCCAGCCTGTAACTCACTCCTGGGTATCCGTTACTCTAGAAATAAAGCATCTGAACCCTTTGATTAGATTCCAGCCTGTAACTCACTCCTGGGTATCCGTTATTCTAGATATAAAGCATCTGAACCCTTTGATTAGATTCCAGCCTGTAACTCACTCCTGGGTATCCGTTATTCTAGATATAAAGCATCTGAACCCTTTGATTAGATTCCAGCCTGTAACTCACTCCTGGGTATCCATCATTCTATATATAAACCCTCTGAACACCCCTCAATTAGATTCCAGCCTGTAATTCTCTCTCGGGTATCCATTATCCGATATATAAATTCCCCGAGGCCCTTGTTTGCATGAATGCTTTATAGCCACTTGCAGGCATCTTACACCAGGTACATAATTTGCCTGGAATGTCTCAACCTCAATTACAGTTTGGCTTGTCAGTGTGAGCAGCCACGAACAGAATGGTCATAAAAATGTCAGTTTTCCAACCAAGTGCAACGTGAGGCACAGGACGCTGTGGGCCGTACAGGAAAATAACCCAGGTTGTGCAGAAACAGTGCCAGAAACGAGTGTGCGTGCCTTCCTCCAAAGGGCAGGACCTCGTACCCATGGCTCTGTGCGTTTCGGTCAGTCTTCATTCATAAAAACCAACTTCATTTCCACGTTAGCCCTTGCTGGCTGGCGAAGCAGGTGTCTCAGCTTGTACAGATCAGGCATGTCCGTGCAGTGCGCGCGCAGTTTACAATGGCTGGCTGGCAAATTCGCAGATAGCTTGGGAGACCGACCAGGTAGCTCCTTCCAGGGTGAAACGGCGATTTACCCGTACTTCTTTCAATTTAGTATACCGTATTCACTGCTCACGGTGCGGTCTTCTCTACATGAGGGAGAAGGGAATAGAAGGATATGTTGATGGAGTGAGATGAGGAAAGACGGGAGGAGGCTCGAGTGGAACATGAACACCAGCGTGGACTGGTTGGGCCGAATGGCTTGTTACTCTTCTCTATATCCTATGTGATTCTATGTAAAGCCTCGGAACTGGCTTCACTCATTGAAATCCAACTTAGCAGATGGGGCGTAAAATAGGTGTTGGGTCTAATGCCTGTTTTAGATGGCTGCCAGGGACACCTGACCCAATACTGAGCGGCTTTCAGGTGTCCCTTGGGGCCCAGGACGTTGGTCCCTGAAATTGGCCCTCGTTTGGCCCGTTTTACACATAAACTGAGCACCAGGGGGCTACAATTTCTACTCCTGTGAGTTTTTCCCTGCCCAAGGCTGAACATAAGAACATAAGAAATAGGAGCAGGAGTAGGCCATACGGCCCCTTGGGCCTGCTCCGCCATTCAATAGGATCATGGCTGATCTGAATCTGGACTCACGTCCACTTCCCTGCCCTCTCCCCGTAACCCCTAATTCCCTTATCTGCTAGGAAAATGTCTATCTCCATTTTAAATTTATTTAATGTTGCAGCTTCCACATTGCCCTCGTCACGGGGATAACCAGAGACGCAGACTGATGGACGATGGGCGACTCACAGCTTGATTATCCTGTGACCTGGAAGTAATGCCGATGACACCGAGCGACCTCCGCGGGTCACAAATTGACCTTCTCCAGCACCACGTTTTGTAAAACTCGCCGTCTCTTGCACCATGCAAGTGCGCGGTACGAATAAGCCGTAAACCTGAGAGCGACATAATAAGAAGGAAGCAATTGTGTGCTTGATGTTAGGAGTCCTATAAACGACCAGCCCTTCCGGCAAGTGGGATGCACCTTCCTCCGATCAATCAGTGAATTGCTTCCCATTTCTCTTCATCACCAGTCCTAGGTGATAATGAGGTGGTCCGGGTGGGGAACTTGCAATGTAAAACGCTACAGTATGTAAATAATTACCATCCACTTGTTAAATTCAACGATCTTTCTATCATCAAGAATTATCTCTCTTATGAATGACAGCGGCGGTGGTTAGACTGTTGCTTGTTAGAGATAGTCATTGCTTGGCACTTGTGTGGCGCGAATGTTACATGCCACTTGTCAGCCCAAGCCTGAACATCATCGGGAGATCTTGGAGCAAAGCCGAGTAAATGGACTGGAGGTGCAGATCAGCCATGATCTCATTGAATGGCGGAGCAGGCTCAAGGGGCTAAATGGCCTCCTCCTGTTCCTATGTGAAACTTAATAAGCGTGTGCCTGTATCTGTGCAAAAGCACACATCCCACCTCATCCTCTCTTACTGCCCCTTGCAGCGTTTTGCAAACTTTAATAAAGAAACTGCACAGAGATCCTTCACTCCATTTTTCTGCAACCCATGATGCAACTGTTTTTCTTTTATTCGTTCCTGGGATGTGGGCATCGCATTTATTGCCCATCCCTTGTTGCCCTCGAGAAGGTGGTGCTGGGCCACCTTCTTGAGCCGCTGCAGTCCGTGTGGTGAAGGTACTCCCACAGTGCTGTTAGGGAGAGAGTTTCAGGATTTTGATCCAGCGACGATGAAGGATCGGCCGGTATATTTCCAAGTCAGGATGGTGCGTGACTTGGAGGGGAACTTGGAGGTGGTGGTGTTCCCATGCACCTGCTGGTTTAACTTGTGACGTCTGGTTGCATGGCTAAGTAACGTGTCCTCACCAATATACCTGTTGCAGATACATCTGCCCATTACAGTATTGGTAGCAGTGACCACCGCACAGTCATTGTGGAGACGAAGTCCCGTCTTCACACTGAGAACACACTCCATCATGTTGTGTGGCACTACCACCGTGCTAAATGGGATAGATTCAGAACAGATCTAGCAGCTCAAAACTGGGCATCCATGAGGCACTGTGGGCCACCAGCACAGCAGAATTGTATTCCACCGCAATCTGTAACCTCATGGCCCGGCATATCCCTCACTCTACCATTACCACCAAGCCAGGGGACCAACCCTGGTTCAATAAGGAGTGTAGAAGAGCATGCCAGGAGCAGCTCCAGGCATAACTAAAAATGAGGTGCCAACCTGAGGAAGCTGCAACACAGGACTACATGCAAACTAAAAAGCAGAAGCAGCATGCTATAGATAGAGCCAAACAATCCCACAATCAACGGATCAGATCAAAGCTCTGCAGTCCTGCCACATCCAGTCATGAATGGTGGTGGACCATTAAACAACTAACGGGAGGAGGAGGCTCCAAGAATATCCCCATCCTCAATGATGGTGGAGCCCAGCACGTGAGTGCAAAGGACAAGGCTGAAGCGTTTGCAACCAACTTCAGCCAGAAGTGCCGAGTGGATGATCCATATCGGCCTACTCCCGAGGTCTCCACCATCACAGAAGCCAGTCTTCAGCCAATCCGATTCACTCCATGTGATATCAAGAAACGGCTGAGCGCACTGGATACAGCAAAGGCTATGGGCCCTGACAACATCCCGACTATCGTGCTGAAGACGTGCTCCAGAACTAGCCGCGCCTCTAGCCAAGCTGTTCCAGTACTGCTACAACACTGGCATCTATCCGACAATGTGGAAAACTGCCCAGGTATGTCCTGTCCACAAAAAGCAGGACAAATCCAACCCGGCCAATTACTGCCCCATCAGACTACTCTCAATCATCAGCAAAGTGATGAAAGGTGTCATCGACAGTGCTATCAAGCGGCACTTACTCACCAATAACCTGCTCACTAATGCCCAGTTTGGGTTCCGCCAAGACCACTCAGCTCCCGACCTCATTACAGCCTTGGTCCAAACATGGACAAAGGAGCTGAATTCCAGAGGTGAGGTGAGAGTGACAGCCCTTGACATCAAGGCAGCATTTAACCAAGTGTGGCATCAAGGAGCCCTAGTAAAACTGAACTCAATTGGATTTAGGGGGGAAACTCTTCACTGGCTGGAGTCATACCTAGCACAAAGGAAGTTGGTTGTGGTGGTTGAAGGTCAATCATCACAGCCTCAGGACATCGCTGCAGGAGTTCCTCAGGGCAGTGTCCTAGGCCCAACCATCTTCAGTTGCTTCATCAATGACCTTCCCTCCAACATAAGGTCAGGAATGGGGATGTTCACTGATGACTGCACAGTGTTCAGTGCCATTCACAACTTCTCAGATAATGAAGCCGTCCATGCCTGCATGCAACAAGACCTAGACGATGTTCAGGCTTGGGCTGATAAGTGGCAGGTAACATTCGCGCCACAGAAGTGTCAGGCAATGACTATCTCCAACAAGTGAGAGTCAAACCACCTCCCCTTGACATTCAATGGCATTACCATCGCCGAATCCCCCACTATCAACGTCCTGGGGGTCACCATTGACCAGAACCTTAACTGGACCAGCCACATAAATACTGTGGCAAAAAAGCAGGTCAGAGGCTAGGTATTCTGCGGCGAGTGTCTCACCTCCTGACTCCCCAAAGCCTTTCCACCATGTACAAAGCACAAGTAAGGAGTGTGATGGAATACTCTCCACTTCCCTGGATGAGTGCAGCTCCAACAACACTCAAGAAGCTCAACACCATCCAGGACAAAGCAGCCCGCTTGATTGGCACCCCATCCACCACCTTAAACATTCACTCCCTCCACCACCGGCGTACCGTGGCTGCAGTGTGTACCATCTACAAGATGCACTGCAGCAACTCACCAAGGCTTCTTCAGCAGCACCTCCCAAACCCGCGACCTCTTCCGCCTAGAAGGACAAGGGCAGCAGGCGCATGGGAACACCACCACCTCCAAGTTCCCCTCCAAGTCACACACCATCCTGACTTGGAAATATATCGCCGATCCTTCATCGTCGCTGGGTCAAAATCCTGGAACTCCCTCCCTAACAGCACTGTGGGAGCACATTCACCACACGGACTGCAGCGGTTCAAGAAGGCGGCTCACCACTACCTTCTCAAGGGCAATTAGGGATGGGCAATAAATCCTGGCCTTGCCAGCGACACCCAGGTCCCATAAACGAATAAGAAAAAGGTCGCCAATTCAACAGCTAGCCAGGGCGCAACGATTCCAGGGCCTTCTTAAAGCAACATTACCGACATGGTATCAGCGGCAGTGGCTCAGCACAGCTAATGACAATGAAAACCACTTTTCCTTTAAACAATGCAACTTCCATCAATGCCGTCTCATCTTTGTCCTTCGGCTCCATTTGTCCTTGGGGGCTGGTGCTATCCACTGCTGATAAATGCAGCAAAAAAAAATTAACGCAAGGGCCGCAATAAGGGAGGAAGGAAGGAATGTGGTGGGATGTTATACTTCTTTGCATGTAATCAGACGCACGCTTATTAAGTTTGACATTGCTCTCAGTACTCGGGCGCTCGCGGGTATAAGAGGATCTTTAGTCTGTGTGTGGGCGTTTGGAGGAACACAAAGGCAAGCTCGTCGGGAGAATTGAATGTGCGTGGGCTTTGCAACAATAACTAAACTTGCAAAGATTGGAGAACAAGAACTGATGGGAGCTGAGAAACACATGGCTGCAATTTTAAAGGGCAATGCCGTGTCGAAACACGCATCTCTCGTTGTACAGAGGTTCTGGGAGTGTCCTTGGATGAAACACCAATGGGGTGAGTGTGTCGGGCCGACAGCCTTTTCTATTCCATGGCACATCAATTAAAATGAATCACTACTAAAATAACCTTTTAAAAACTGTGAACGACTTGCATTGCTGCAGCATCTTTCACCACCTCAGGACGTCCCAAAGCGCTTTACAGCCAATGAAATACTTTTCGAAGTGTTAGTCACTGTTGTAATGTGGGAAATGGGGCAGCCAATCTGCGCACAGCAAGCTCCCACAGACAGCAAGGTGATCATGACCAGACAATCTGTTTTAGTGATGTTGGTTAAGGGATAAATTGGCCAGGACACCGGGGAAGAACTCTCCTGCTCTTCTTCAAAATAGTGCAGTGGGATCTTTTACGTCCATCCGAGAGGGCAGACGGGGCCTCGGTTTAATGTTTCATCCGGAAGACAGCACCTCCGACAGTGCAGCACTCCCTCAGCACTGCACTGGGAGTGTCAGCCTAGATTTTGTGCACGACTTTCTGACTCAGAGGCAAGAGTGCTGCCCACTGAGCCACGGCTGACACGTAGTTTTCATGGTGTGGAGATGCCGGTGTTGGACTGGGGTGGACAATTGTGAGAAGTCACACAACACCAGGTTATAGTCCAACAGCTTTATTTGAAATCACAAGCTTTCCGAGCGCTGCTCCTTCGTCAGGTGAAGGAGCAGCACTCCGAAAGCTTGTGATTTCAAATAAAGCTGTTGGACTATAACCTGGTGTTGTGTGACTTCTCACATAGTTTTCAAAAAGAGAACGAAAATCAGCTTTTTCCCCCAATCTAAAGAAACCACCGCTAACAACAATTAGCTTGTAACTGACCTCGGGGTCGATTCCGACCACTTCCCCACGGGACATACCTGAGCAGTGACCTTAAAGGGGCAGGCCAGGTTGGCAGCTAAACGTTACAAATATGCTGGGGCCCTCAGCCTAGCCGTGAACAGATCCAATATTCCAAGTCAAATAGTAGGCCTCCTTCTGCAAGCAGCTTTGAATTGCCCTTCGCTGCCCCGACTCTTCTGAAGCCCAGAGGGAAAGTGATGAAGACTCAGTGAATCATAGAGATTTGGAAGATTGGCAACAGCAATCCGAAGGCAAGGAGAAGGAAGAAACAAAATGAGTCGCCGACAACCATCAATGCACCAAGAAACCATTTCAACATGAATTTATCCACTTCGGTAGGAAAAACAGAAAGGCAGAGTATTATTTAAATGGTGATAGATTGGGAAATGCTGATGTACAAAGGGACCTGGGTGTTCTTGTACACCAGTCACTGAAAGCAAACATGCAGGTGCAGCAAGCAGTTAGGAAGGCAAATGGTATGTTGGCCTTCATTGCAAGAGGATTTGAGTACAGGAGCAAGGATGTCGTCTTACTACAGTTATACAGGGCCTTGGTGAGACCACACCTGGTGTACTGTGTGCAGTTTTGGTCTCCTTACCTAAGAAAGGATATACTTGCCATAGAGGGAGTGCAGCGAAGGTTCACCAGACTGATTCCTGGGATGGCAGGACTGTCGTATGAGGAGAGATTGGGTCGACTAGGCCTGTATTCACTAGAGTTTAGAAGAATGAGAGGGGATCTCATTGAAACGTATAAAAGTCTGACAGGGCTAGCCAGACTGGATGCAGGGAGGATGTTTCCCCTGGCTGGGGGGGTCTAGAACAAGGGGTCACAGTCTCAGGATACGGGGTAGAACATTTAGGACTGAGATGAGAAATTTCTTCACTCAGAGGGTGGTGAACCTGTGGAATTCTCCACCACAGAAGGCTGTGGAGGCCAAGTCACTGAATATATTTAAGAAGGAGATAGATAGATTTCTAGACACAAAAGGCATCAAGGGGTATGGGGAGAGAGCGGGAATATGGTATTGAGATAGTGGATCAGCCATGATTGCATTGAATGGTGGAGCAGGCTCGAAGGGACGAATGGCCGACTCCTGCTCCTATTGTTCTATTTTTCTATATCCTGTAACTTTAACAACCACATTTGTGCCATTTGTGCGGGAGTGAGTCGGTGGTGAAGGTCTGGATGGTGTGTGCTTGATGAACCAGATAGTCTTTTCCCATCCTTTGCATATGTATACTGACGTTGTATAATATCCACTTGTTGCATTCGCAATACACCTACCTTGCTGATACTGTTCTCCGACGGTTGTTTAATCAGCTACATACCACAGCCCCATCACAGCTTCATCACTTTGATAGATTTGTAATGTTTCTGGCCTTTAAAAATACCTCCCTGTCCCACTAAGTGCCTCCAAATTAAGTTGAAAAATATACATTTTTCGAACTTGGAGACTGTGAATGGGAAGAAGTGTGCAAACTCTGAATGGGTGGTAAAAATGGCCCATGAGCATCCAGAGGCTGACAAGCAATGTCCCCTTTCAGCTGCGCAGCTGACTGGAGCTCTCGCTTGCCGGCTCTATAATAGGAAAATCCGCGCATGCGCGGGAATTTGAATGGGCCGCGCACTCCCCACAAAAAAAATGCAAGGGAGCATTGCTGGCCAGTACTGTGTGTGTGGAGGAAACCGGGCAGATCCCATGTGGAATAATAACAGAAAATGCTGGAAAAACTCAGCAGGCCAGGCAACATCCGTGGAGAGAGAAATAGAGTCAACGTTTCAGGTCGAAACCCTTCGTCAGAACTGAGAAAAAAGGCAGGAAATGAAACAAAAGGCAGTTTGGGGGCTGGGAAATGGGGGAGGGGATGAAAGAAGAGACATTAAGAGATATTCAAGGTGAGACGAGATGGTAATAGGACAGGTAAAGAAACAGACGTACGATAGCAAAATACTGCAGATGCTGGAAATCCGAAATAACAACAGAAAATGCTGGAAAAACTCAGCAGATCAGGCAACATCCGGGGAGAGAAATTTGAGTTGACGTTTCGGGTCGAAACCCTTTTTCAAAACTGGAAAGGAAATAAAATAGATCAAAGGCAGGGCTGCGATCGAACAAAAGAAGTAAAAGAGACATTAAAAGGTATTCAAAACCAGACGAGATGGTAATAGGCCAGTGGAGACAAAAGACAGCTGAGATTAGGTGTGAAGTGTACTGGCAGGATATGAGACAGCTGCCAGGTGGGAGAGAGAAAAAAAAGGAAAGGGGGTGGGGGGGGAAAGGAGGACCCAAAACAAAGGGGTGGAAAAAATTATAAGTAAAAAAGTAATAGGGGCCGTGGTTATGATCTGAAATTGTTGAACTCGATATTGAGTCCGGAAGACTGCAAAGTGCCTAATCGGAAGATGAGGTGCTGTTCCTCGAGTTTACGTTGAGCTTCCGTAGAACAATGCAAGAGTCCAAGGACGGTGAGGTCTGAGTGGGAATGGAGCGGTGAATTAAAATGACAGGCGACCGGAAGCTCGGGGTCACCCTTACGGACTACATTGGGGAGACCAAACGCAGATTGGGTGACCGCTCTGCGGAACACCCCAGTTCAGTCCGTAAGGGGGACCCCGAGCTTCCGGTTGCATGTCATTTTAATTCACCGCTCCATTCCCACTCGGACCTCACCGTCTGCGGCCTCTTGTATTGTTCCACGGAAGCTCAACGTAAACTCGAGGAACAGCACCTCATCTTCCGATTAGGCACTTTGCAGCCTTCCGGACTCAATATCGAGTTCAACAATTTCAGATCATAACCTCGACCCCTATTACTTTTTTACTTATATTTTTTCCACCCTTTTGTTTTGGGTCTTCTTTCCCCCCCACCCCATTTCCTTTTGTTTCTCTCTCCCACATGGCAGCTGTCTCTCATCCTGCCAATACACTTCACACCTAATCTCAGCTGTCTTTTGTCTCCACTGTCCTATCACCATCTCGTCTGGTTTTGAATACCTCTTAATGTCTCTTTTACTTCTTTTGTTTGATCGCAGCCCTGCCTTCGATCTATTTTATTTCCTTTCCAGTTTTGAAAAAGGGTTTCGACCCGAAACGTCGACTCTAATTTCTCTCCACGGATGTTGCCTGGCCTGCTGAGTTTTTCCAGCATTTTCTGTTGTTATAAAGAAACAGACAATGGCTCTAGATGAAGTGTGAAATGCGCTGGCAGAGTGAGAGACAGCTGCCCCGTGGGAGAGAGAAAAAAGGAAAAGGCACAAACCAAAAGTGTGATCCGATGTGGACCTTTCTCCTTGGAGGAGCCCACAGCGCTGTTGGATTTTGGGTCACTTTCTCCACTTCTCCAGGGTGCAGGAACATTTTTTTTGTGCGACCTAATTTTATTTGATGGCCTTTAAGATGTACACGTTGTGTGTGAGCGTAACTAGACAAAGCACAATCTTTAAAAAAAAAAGGCAAGCCAATCATTGGCCTGGAGCTCTAATTGACGAGCAGTCGACTAGCGGCTGCGGTTGCCTGGATGTCCGCAGCGAGTGCTTTAAAGGGAAAGACCAGGTTACCAGCTGAACGTGGCTGCCATATTCCAGGCTCGAGACCACCAAGGAACAGCAGCACAGCGGACTGGTTAGAGTATTTGTTACCTTTAGACTTGGCGATTCCAAAGCACTCCGGGCTGCCCTCCCGCATTCCACCCTACGTAAACTTGAGGTCATCCAAAACTCTGCTGCCCGTGTCCTAACTTGCACCGCATCCCATTCGCCCATCACCCCTGTGCTCGCTGACCTACATTGGCTCCCAGTTAAGCAGCGCCTCGATTTTAAAATTCTCACCCTTGTTTTCAAATCCCTCCATGGCCTCGCCCCCTCCCTATCTCTGTAACCTCCTCCAGCCCAACAACTCTCCGAGGTATCTGCGCTCCTCTAATTCTGGCCTCTTGAGCATCCCTGATTATAATCGCTCCACCATTGGCGGCCGTGCCTTCAGCTGCCTGGGCCCTAAGCTCTGGAATTCCCTCCCTAAACCTCTCCGCCTTTCTACCTCTCTCTCCTCCTTTAAGACGCTGCTTAAAACCTACCTCTTTGACCAAGCTTTTGGTCACCTGTCCTAATTTCTCCTTATGTGGTTCGGTGTCAAATTTTGGGATATTTTACTACGTTAAAGGTGCTATATAAATACAAATTGTTGTTGTGTGCAATTTTAACTGACAGCACACACTGCTTCGTGGATAGTTCTGAAATATGAGCTCTGTATAATCAAGAGTTGGATAAAGTTAAGATGCAGGCAACTGTCTGATGGAGATTTATCATTTTTACCTTTCAAGGCAGAAGGAAGGTGTTACGCAGAGTGACGAAGGTTTGCTTAACTCTCAATTTCCTGCTCGTTGGGCTGCGGGGGCTCAACCTGCCAACACCAGGCTCCCGGAGGCACCACACCCGTCAAGGCTGTGCCCGGAAAGTGATTTAGAAGAGGAAGATCCTGCTTGACTGCAAGTGTCTCTTCTCCCTCTCTCCCACCCCCCGCTCCCAGCTATTAAGTCAAATCAAGAATAATGGACAACGCCGATATTCACAACGTAAAGAATCAGAACAATGCACCCATAACAACCCCAGGTTCAAGGCTGAGCGCTCCTCTGTGGGAGAAAGAGCTGTTCTTGGAGTGCAACAATGCTTGCAATTCTCAAATCCCTTTACGAGGCTGCCACTTATTAAACCCAACTGTTGTTTGCAGTAAAGATTTATGACGCAAAGGAGCTGTTAAATGGGAGAGCGTTTCCTCTTTGCTACCAGCGTATCTGTGGCTTTTATTTTCCACCTACGAGTTGGCGTGGGTTGAACATAAAGCATCCTGCACTGTACTGATCTTTTCTCAACCACTGAACCAAGGGCTGTACATAAATAAAGCTCAGTCCTTACGCATAGATAACGAAGCCTGCCCGGCCCTTGAAATCGGGACGTCAGGCTGGGAGGTATTGTCGGTGATATTAGTAGCTGACTGGTCAACCAGTGAGCCCACTTTGGAACTGCTGTTAAAGAAAGACTTGCATTTATAGAGCGCCTTTCACCACCTCAGGAGGTCTCACAAGTGCTTTACAGCCAATGAACAACAACAACTTGTATTTATATAGCACCTTTAACGTAGTAAAACGTCCCAAGGCGCTGCACAGGAGTATTTTAAGACTAAAAAGTTGACACCGATCCACATAAGGATAAATTAGAGCAGGTGACCAAAAGCTTGGTCAAAGAGGTGGGTTTTAAGGAGCATCTTAAAAGAGGAGAGAGAGGCAGCGAGGCGGAGAGGTTTAGGCAGGGAATTCCAGAGCTTAGGGCCCAGGCAACAGAAGGCACGGCCACCAAAGGTTGAGCGATTATAATCAGGGATGCTCAAGAGGGCAGAATTAGAGGAGCGCAGAGATCTCGGGGGGTTGTGGGGCTGAAGGAGATTACAGAGATAGGGAGGGGCGAGGCCATGCAGGGATTTGAAAACAAGGACGAGAATTTTGAAGTTGAGGTGCTGCTTAACCGGGAGCCAATGTAGGTCAGCGAGCACAGGGTGATGGGCGAACGGGACTTGGTGCGAGTTAGGACACGGGCAGCCGAGTTTTACGTAGGGTGGAATGTGGGAGGCCAGCCAGGAGTGCGTTGGAATCGTCAAGTCTAGAGGTAACAAAGGCATGGATGAGGGTTTCAGCAGCGGATGAGCTGAGGCAAGGGCGGAGACGGGCAATGTTACAGAGGTGGAAGTAGGCGGTCTTTGTTATGCTGCGGATATGTGGTCGGAAGCTCATTTCAGGGTCAAATATGACACCAAGGTTGTGAACAGTGTGGTTCAGCCTCAGGCAGATGTTAGGGAAAGGGATGGAGTCAGTGGCTAGGGGAATTTTGAAGTACTTTTGAAGTGTAGTCACTGTTGTAATGTAGGAAACACGGCAGCCAATTTGTGCACAGCAAGCTCCCACAGACAACAATGTGATAATGATCAGATAATCTGTTTTAGTGATGTTGATTGAGGGATAACTATTGGGCCAGGACACCGGGGAGAACTCCCCTGCTCTTCTTCAAACTAGTGCCATGAGATCTTTTACGTCCACCCGAGAGGGCAGACATTAGTTTAACATCTCATCTGAAAGACGGATGTAGTTACTGTTTTAATGTAGGAAACGCGGCGGCCAATTTGTGCACAGCAAGCTCCCACAGAGAACAAATGAATGACAACCAAAGAATCTGTTTTTGGCGGTATTGATCAAGGGAAGAAGGCTGGCAAGGATCCCAGGAGAACTCCCCTGTTCTGCTTTAAATAGTGACATGGCAACTTTTACATTCAGTTGAGCTGATAGTTTCAGTGTCATTGAAAGGACTGTCTTCTTCTTCTTCTTAGGCAGTCCCTCGGAACCGAGGATGACTTGCTTCCACATTAAAAATGAGTTCGCAGGTGACTGATGAGTCCAATGCGGGACCAACAGTCTCTGTCACAGGTGGGGCAGATGGTGGTTGAAGGGGCGGGTGGGTGGGGGGCTTGGGTTGACGTGCGCTCCTTGCGCTGTTTGCACTTGGCTTCCGCTTGCTCCCGGCGAAGAAACTCGAGGTGTTCGGCGCCTTCCTGGATGCTTCTCCTCCACTTTGTACAGTCTTGGGCCAGGGATTCCCAGGTGTCGGTGGGGATGTTACACTTTTTCAAGGAGGCTTTGAGGGTGTCCTTGAAGCATTTCCACTGCCCACCTGGGGAAAGGACAGTACCTCCAACAAGGCAGCACCGTCTCAGTACTGCACAATCTTGTGCTTGGGTCTTCAAGGGGATTGTGGCATTCTTCCATCTGCTGTGTTAAGCCGTGGCTCAGAGACCACACTCTCGCATCGGAGTCAGAAAGTTGTGGGTTCAAGTCCCACTCGAGAGACTTGAGCACCAAATCCAGGCCAACATTTATGCAGCAGTAAATTTTGATCTATAATACTTAGGCTTCCAAACCAGGATACCCCCAACCTTCCTGGGTCTCTGAGTATTTTTCTGTATTTGTTGAATTACTAGCAAGTTTTTTGGTTACAAACATAGAAACATAGAAGATAGGAGCAGGAGTAGGCCATTCGGCCCTTCGAGCCTGCTCCGCCATTCAATGAGATCATGGCTGATCATCCAAATTCAGTACCCTGTCCCTGCCTTCTCCCCATATCCCTTGATCCCTTTAGCCTTAAGAAATATATCTAACTCTTTCTTGAATATACTTAATGAACTGGCCTCCACCGCCCTCTGTGGCAGAGAATTCCACAGGTTCACCACTCTCTGGGTGAAGAAATTCCTCCTCATTTCAGTCCTAAATGGCTTACCCCTTATCCTTAGACTATGACCCCTGGTTCTGGACTCCCCCGCCATTGGGAACATCCTTCCTGCATCTAGTCTGTCCAGGCCTGACAGAATTTTATAGGTTTCGATGAGATCCCCTCTCAATCTTCTAAACTCCAGTGAGTATAAGCCCAATCGACACAATCTCTCCTCATACGTCATTCCTGCCATCCCAGGTATCAGCCTGGTGAATCTTCGCTGCACTCCTTCCATGGCAAGAACGTCCTTCCTCAGATTATTCTATTTGTCCTCAGGATGTGGGTGGCATTGCCAAGGCAGTATTTATTGCCCATCCCAAGTTGCCCAGAGGGCCTAAAGAGTCAACCGTGTAGTGAGCGACTGGAGTCCTGTGTGGACCAGACCAGGTAGGGATGGCAGGTTCCCTTCCCTGAAGGGCAATCCTAGCAGCTTCCCAGGTCATTTTTTTCCCCTGGGACCGGCCCTCAAATTACCGACTGCAATTTATCGAGTTCAGATTCACAACTTGCCACGCTGGGATTTGACCTCATGGCTTTGGTTGTCGGTCCAAAGCCACGACACCAGCATGTTGTGAAGGGGAGAGGGGAGTGGGGAGGGTGCAGGGTCCCTGGCAATGTTTCAGCATTTGCATGGGATCCCCCAAGAGAACGTGTCAATATTTACAGGTGGTCCCCAGGATCTTGTCAGTATCTTACATGGAACTATGTAGAGATTACAACATGGAATCTGGCCGTTCATTCCAACCAGTCCGTGTTGGTGTTTATATGAACATACGAAAATGACAGGGCAGGAAAAGACCAGCTGGTCCATCAAGACGAACTGCCCAACATCTAGCCTATTCCTACTTTTGCATAGTTTAAACGCCTGTCCTGGTCCTCCCCAATCTGTCATAACTGAAATAATCTATCAATAGGCACGTAATCCAACCCGCTCATATATCCTCTACACAAGCAGTAGCCTTAATCCCCTGTGCCTTAATCCCCTGCTTACTGGAGGGGGACCAAGCCCAGTATAGTTTGAAAGCCACAACTAGAAAGTTAATTATTGAATGTCATGACAGAACTATGAGCGTACAATACCACCCTGTGGCCTTTGAGAATTAGAGTGGATTTTTCAAGCATGAAACCCCGCAGCCAACATCGGCAGTCGCATCAAGGACAGACACAGCCCGAGAAAAGAGAGGCAGACTGCCAGAGGAAACAGAGCAGACAGAAGAGATACAGGCAGACAGGAAAAATGAGGGGAGGTGGGGGGGAAGGAGTCAGTAGACAGTTAGAGGTGGGGGAAAGGGAGCCACACAGGGAAAATGAGACCAAAAGGGGTGAAAAAAAGATAGCTTGAAACAAAAAACGCTTGGGTTGTTCAACTGCCGACCCGGGTTTCCTCTATATTCCTTTATTGACAGGATATATTGACTCACTGTCTACGGTCTCTTTTTTGCACCATTCAAACTTCTGTTTAAGGTGATTAAGGTATTTGAAAGGGCAGATGGAGAGAAACTATTTCCTCTGGTGGGGGGAGTCTGAAACAAGGGGGCAGAACCTCAAAATTAGAGCCAGGCCATTCAGGGGTGATGTCAGGAAGCACTTCTTCACACAAAGGGTGGTGGAAATCTGGAACTGTCTCTTATAAAAGCCGTTGAGCCTGGGGGGTCAATTGAAAATTTTAAAACTGTGATTGGTAGATTTTTGTTAGGTAAGGGTAATAAGGGCTGCAGAACCATAATGGGCAGATGGAGTTAAGATCCTGATCAGCCATGACCTCATTGAATGGTGGAACAGGCTCGAGGGGCTGAATGGCCTCCTCCTGTTACTAGGCCTCAGGATAAAAGAACTACTCAAACACAATTAAAAGACACTCAAGTCAAAGGATGAGAAATGAAGCAATGAAACCCCCGATGAGGCGGGAGGCCTTCCCCCCTGTGGATCTGTATAGGGTCTTCATAGCAGGAGGATTCCTTACCTTGGCCGCTTCTGGTGAAAGCATTTAGAAAAAGAGTGTGTTGGCAACTCGACCAGAAACACCAGGCGGAGGCAGCGTTCCTTCCATGTTCGTGACGTCACTGGATGTAGTGACCAGGAGAAGTCTTGGCCACCCCTAGAGAAAGCCAAGATTCAGCCCGCAGCAATCTTAGGTAATGGGCCAGAGCGACATTCCGAAGAGATCCTGGAAAATACATCTCCGACTCCCGGGTCAGCGACAAAAAAAAACCCAACAAAACCCGTAGATTTACCGCTTTCGCTGTTGAGGCGTGCTGATGTATCAGGGAGGGCGATGGTGAGCCAAACCTCGGTAAGCTTTATTACCAATCAACTCAGGCCTGATGGCATAGTGTGTGAGTCACAATGGCCTGCGGGAATCTCCACATGACACAGACCAGAGGAAACGCAGCTCATCCCAAGGGGCCGACATTCCTGACTTGGCTCATTTCCACGGAAGACCACATGTGGATAAGAAGTGCCGGAGCGTGGGCTGAAAGCACTAACCAAATATGACTGTGTGTTTAGCGTAGCGCCGGAGAGTCGGAACACTCCAAAAGAATAAAAACAAACAAAGAGGAAAATGCCTTCGCCCCCCCCCCCACCGCCCCCATCTCTGTAACCTCCCCCAGCCCCACAAACCTCCCGAGATCTCTGCGCTCCTCCGATTCTGGCCTCTTGCGCATCCCCGATTTTCATCGCACCACCATTGGCGGCCGTGCCTTCAGATGCCTGGACCCTAAGCTCTGGAATTATCTCTCTAAAACCTCTCCACTTCTCTACCTCTCTCCTCCTTTAAAAACACTCCTTAAAAACCTACCTCTTTGACCAAGCCCTGACCTATTATCTGTCCTATATGTGGCTCGGTGTCAAGTTTTGTCTGATAATCGCTCCTGTGAAGCACCTTGGGACGTTTTACTACGTTAAAGGTGCTGTATAAACAAAAGTTGTTGTTAAAGGTAGAAGTGGATTTAAAATGATTAATTGAGCCCCAGCATCTGCTGCTCTTTGTGGGAGAGGGTTCCACGCTTGTACCACCCTTTGTGTGAAGAAGTGTTTCCTAACTTCTCTCCTGACTGGCCTGGCTCTGATTTTAAGGTTTTGTCCCCTATGATAGGAGTGCCAACCAACTACCTCTGTGCTGCTCCACTGCTGGAGCTCATCTCTGCATGCTGCCGACTGACCTGTCTAAATATACAACGGTGGGTATCTATGGGATCGATTCTCCTCCGTGATTCTGCTTGAAATGAGGCAGCAACGGAGAATGAGGCAGATACAGATTATCTAGTAATTATCACATTGCTGTCTGTGGGAGCTTGCTGTGCGCAACTTGGCTGCCGCATTTCCTACATTACAACAGTGACTATACTTTTAAAGTACTTCATCGGCTGTGCTTTGGGACGTCCTAAAGGTACAGCAAGCAATTAGGAAAGCAAATGGTATGTTGGCCTTTATTACAAAGGAATTTGTGTATAAGAGTAAAGAAGTCTTACTGCAATTACATAGGGCCTTGGTGAGACCACAACTGGAGTACTGTGTACAGTTTTGGTCTTCATACCTAAGGAAGGATATACTTGCCATAGAGAGAGTGCAACAAAGGTTCACCAGACTGGTTCCTGGGATAAGGGGATTGTCCTGTGAGGAGAGATTGAGTAGACTAGGTGACATAAGAAAACTCACTACGCACTTGGTTTGAATATAAAGCAAGGCTTTAATCAACTTGTTTCAAAACATGGAGGTCTAGTTATCCTTCACTAGTTCCTGTTTACAAAATGTCCTGGGCAAGCTGGGCCCACGCCCGAGTATTTATTCTCCTTGGACGGTGCCACCAGCTGGCCGTCCAGTGTTATTTCATGAGTCATTCTTCATGAATAATGAGATTCATAACACTAGGCCTGTATTCCATAGAGTTTAGAAGTATTAGAGTTGATCATTGAATCATATAAACTTCTTAAGGGGCTTGACAGGGTAGATGCTGAGAGGCTGTTTCCCCTGGCTGGGGAGCCTAGAACAAGGGGGCACAGTCTCAGAATAAGGGGTAGGACTCAGATGAGGAGAAATGTCTTCACTCAAAGGGTTGTGAAACTTTGGAATTCTCTACCGCAGAGAGCTGTAGATGCTCAGTTCTTGAAGGCTGCAGGAAAAAGTCCAACTAATAGTGCGCCACGAGATGTCCCACTCCAGCAGGATTTGGCCCATTGTCTCCTGCTGCTGAATAAAGGCGGTACCCCCTTTAGCTCTTGCACATTTATTACCACTTCACCTACACAGCAATTCCTAACCCTCACCCCGCACCTAAAAAGAGCCTGCTTAGCTGAATTACTGCTTTAAAACTCGTCCTCACCATCTGTTGGTTGAATATATTGGTTCACTAAATTGATTCCTGGGATGGGAGATTGTCCTGGGATGGGGGGATTGTCCTATGAGGAGAGGTTGAGTAGACTTGGCCTATATTCCCTAGAGTTTAGAAGAATGAGAGGTGATCTCATTGAAACATAGAAGATAGGAGCAGGAGTAGACCATTCGGCCCCTCGAGACTGCTCCACCATTCAATGAGATCATGGCTGATCTCCTTGAATTCCACAGGTTCCCCATTCTCTGGGTGAAGAAATTCCTCCTCATCTCAGTCCTAAATGGCTTACCCCTTATCCATTCAGTGAGATCATGGCTGATCATCCAAATTCAGTACCCTGTCCCTGCCTTCTCCCCATATCCCTTGATCCCTTTAACATTAAGAAATATATCTAACTCCTTCTTGAATATATTTAATGAATTGGCCTCAACTGCCTTCTGTGGTAGAGAAATAGAAACATAGAGAGAAATAGAAACATAGAATACAAAATTCTTAGAAGGCTTGACCAGGTAGATGCAGGGAGGCTGTTTTCCCTGGCTGGAGGGTCTAGATAAGGGGTCGGCCATTTAGGACGAAGATGAGGATGCATTTCTTCACTAAAAGGGTTGTGAATCTTTGGAATTCTCTAACCCCAGAGGACTGTAGATGCTCAGTCGTTGAGTATATTCAAGACAGAGATCAGTAGATTTTTGGATACTAAGAGAACCAAGGGATGAGGGGATAAGGTAGGAAGGTGGAGTTAAGGTAGAAGATCAGCCATGATCGTATTGAATACTGGAGCAGGCTCGAGGGGCCGAATGGCCGGCTCCTGCTCCTATTTCTTAGGTTCTTATGTAAGGCGCTATATAAATGCATGTCTTTCTCTGCAGCTGGGTGAAGTGACGTGCACACCGGTTGGGGGAAGCTTGTTTGCTGTGTGAAAAGTGTTCCAGGATCATTTTTGCAGGTGCTCCATGGGTGGCTGCTCTTTGTTGTTCTCACATGACTGCTAATTAAGTCACATCCTCAGGAATTGCACGTTCCCGTGAAGTGTTAGCGGCTTTGGACTAAAAAAAAATGTAATGTCGCACTTTTCGAAAAAAAAACAAGACAGGAGTGTTAGCCCCCTGTGCCTTCAGCTCGCCGCACAAACACACCAACATTTATCAGCCAACTATACAGCCATCGGGAGCAAAATTTCGATGCTGCATTGAAGCATGATTTCTCATCTAACTGCGGTGAGAAGTCACCAAGTGAATGGTGTTCTCCATTTCAGCAAATAGTGTGACTCCAGCTTAAGGACGCAGCCTGGCACCATTTCACACCCGCTGCTGCCTAACTTCAGCCGGCGCTAAATGAAATTTAACACATAGGTTCTTAAACTGGGGTTCCTGGAACCTCGAGGGGGTCTGCAAAAGGCCCACGACATCAACAGATTTCGGAATCGCTTGACTTATTTCTGTTGCAGTGCGCCAACCCAAAATCTAGCTGGTTTTCTTCGGGTACCTGGCATTGGAGTGTGCCAACGTTTGTCGGGGTTCCCCGGGAGTGTGTCAGTATTTCCAGGGAGTCCCCAGGAGCATATGAATATTTGCGGGGGCCGGGGGGTGTGGTCCCCAGGAGTGTGTCATTATTTGTAGAGGGTAACCGAGATTATTGGCTGTCATGTTTCCTACATTACAACTGTGACTACACTTTAAAAGTACTTCATTGGCTGTGAAGCGTTTGGATGGTCCCGAGGTTGTGAAAGGCATTATAAAGATAGACGTTCTTTATTCATTCTAGGGATGTGGACATCGCTGGCAAGGGCAAAATTTATTGCCCATCCCAAGTTGCCCTGAGACCGACCTTCTTCTATTGGATGCAACTGAGTGACTTGTGAGGCCCCTTCAGAGGACAGTTAACGTGAGACTGGAGTCACATGTACACCAGACTGGGTAAAGAAAGACTTGCATTTCTATAGCGCCTTTTGCAACCTCAGGCTGTCCCAAAGCACTTTACAGCCAATGAAGTACTTTTTGAAGTGTAGTCACTGTTGTAATGTAGGAAACGCGGCGGCCAATTTGCGCACAGCAAGCTCCCACAAACAGCAATGTGATAATGACCAGATAATCTGTTTTTTTTAGTGATGTTGATTGAGGGATAAATACTGGACAGGGTAAGAACAGCAGATTTATACAGGGTTGGGTGGGTTATACTGGAGATTTATACAGGGTTGGGTGGGTTATACTGGAGATTTATACAGGTTTGGGTGGGTTATACTGGAGATTTATACAGGGTTGGGTGGGTTATACTGGAGATTTATACAGGGTTGGGTGGGTTATACTGGAGATTTATACAGGTTTGGGTGGGTTATACTGGAGATTTATATAGGGTTGGGTGGGTTATACTGGAGATTTATACAGGGTTGGGTGGGTTATACTGGAGATTTATACAGATTTGGGTGGGTTATACTGGAGATTTATACAGATTTGGGTGGGTTATACTGGAGATTTATACAGGGTTGGGTGGGTTATACTGGAGATTTATACAGGGTTGGGTGGGTTAACACTTTGTGAAAAACTCATTAGAAAAGAAAGACTTGCATTTCTATAGCGCCTTTCATGACCACCAGACGTCTCAAAGTGTTTTACAGTCAATGAAGTACTTTTGGAGTGTAGTCACTGTTGCAATATGTGCACAGCAAGCTCCCACAAACAGCAATGTGATAATGACCAGACAATCTGCTCTTCTTCGAAATAGTGCCGTGGGATCTTTTACGTCCACCGGAGAGAGCAGACGGGGGCCTCTGTCCAATGTCTCATCCAAAAGACGGCACCTCCGACAGTGCGGCACTCCCTCAGCACTGCGCTGGAGTGTCAGCCTAGATTTATGTGCTCAAGTCTCTGGAGTAGGACTATGAACCCACAACCTTCTGACTCGGAGGCGAGTGTGCTACCCACTGAGCCATGGCTGACACTCAAAAGGACATTAGTGAGAGAGCTGGGTTTTTAACAACAGCTTCAGGGTCACTTTGACTGATAACCAGCTTTTTAAACTGAATTCAAATGGTCAAAACTGCCATGGTGGGAATTGAACCTGCATTCCCTGGACGATTTGCCAAATAACATACCCACTACACTGCCTTGCCTCTGATGTTGGCAATAATATTCATGGGGGGAGCAATGTAGGGGCTTGACAGGGTAGTTACAGAGAAGATGTTTCCCCTCATGGGGGAATCTAGAACTTGGGGGCATAGTTTCAGAATAAAGGGTCGCCCATTTAAAACGGAGATGAGGAGGAATTTCTTCTCTCAGAGGGTGGTGGATCTTTGGAATTCTCTACCCCAGAGAGCTGTGGAGGCGGAGTCAGTGAATATATTTAAGGTGGAGATAGACAGATTTTTGAACGATAAAGGAGTCAAGGGTTATGGGGAGTGGGCAGGGAAATGGACTTGTGCCCAAGATCAGATCAGCCATGATCTCATTGAATGGCGGAGCAGGCTCGAGGGGCCAAATGGCCGACTCCTGCTCCTATTTCTTATGTTATCTTATGTAATGTGATACATGAATATTTGCAGGGGGGTCCCCAGGGGTGCGTCATGCTCTGCAGAGAATCGTTGAGATTGTATTAATATTAATAGTCTCAATGACCCTCTGCAAATATTAATATTTGCGGTGGGGTGGGGTTCAGTGGGAGATGTGAATATTAGCACTGGATCCCCAGAAGTGCACTCCACTGATCCAGCAGCACTAAAATATACCTGCACATCTAGAAACACAATACAGGCAATCAGAAACAAATAAGATACTTCAGCACAACGGTTTTTTCAAGCTTTCACACGAGGGGGCGTTCCGTGAGGATCATAAGATTTTATTTTATCAGTTGTCAGCAACAGAACTTGTGTTAGAATAAATAAAGATACTGAAATCCACGGGACCTCTAGGAACCCCCCTCCCCCCCGCCAAAAAAAAACCTTGTGTTCAAATCTTCGGCTTAAACTCCTCTCCCAAAGCAGAATAACAGAAATGATAAGAGCACAGAAGCAGGCCACTCGACCCATCGTGCGTGTGCTGTCCCACTACATAGGAGAAATTAATCTTTTTTAAAAAGTATATACATTTCGCCAAAGTGTATCATTTTCTCCAAAGTGCATCAATTTCTCTACTGCTCCCACTGCAATATTATATATCTATATACCCTCCAGAATCTCACTGGGAGATCCGGCATGACGATTCGAGTTATTTGCAAGCAGCAAAGTCGAATTGTCACGCTTGTGATGGTATTAAAAAACAGCGCCAAAAATTCTCTTTTAAAAGTCATGCAAATTAAAATGCATTATGATTTCTTGAGCTTGCACCCAGATTCTGAACTGATTTCCGAACACCTCGAGTCTGATTTTTCGTGGGCTGAACTGCACCTGCATTGCAAAAAAAAATCCCCATCCCAATGAAATGGAAACGCCTTTGAAAGTTGCAAGCCGAGTCCTGGGTGTGTGCGCATGCTCCACTAACTTTAGGACAATTATTCCGTGTGCTGAGCAGGGATATCGGACTCTGAATGGACAGTTGCAGCGAGCTGGCTTTCATTGGTAGGTATGTTTCTGCTTACGATTTGACTGAGATCTTCCCCCCGAGATAAGACTTGTATAAATGCGGCCGTGCAGCCAGTAAAGTGGCACATACACACACTCACACTCACACACTCGTCTCTCTGTAAATGCACATTTCAGCTGGTGCGAGAGACGCTGCAGATCAGGACAAGGGGCACAAGCCGAGCTGAGACCATCATCGACAACCGAAGAACCGCCGCAGCGATGTTGTACAAGTCAGCCCTCTTTGCCATCCTGGTGTCCCTGCGACTGGGCGGCTGGTCGGCTGCAGATGAAATAGCCCCACCTGTTGAGGATCAGAACGAGTCACTGGCATCCAGAAGGACGAGACTGTCAGCGCAGAATTCAGGTAAATGCAAGCAGCCTCTTGCTTCTTGGTCTGTTCCTTCAGGGGCTTAATCATCGACTCTTAGAGCGCAGCAGGAGGCCATTCGGCCCGTCCTGCCTGTGCCGGCTCTTTGAAAGAGCTCTCCAATTTAGTCCCACTCCCCAGCTTTTTCTCCATAACTGCTGCAAATTAGTCTCTTCAGGGACCTGTCCAATTGCCTTTTGGAGGTTCCCATGGAATCTGATTCCACCCTTTCAGGTAGTGCGTTCCAGGTCTTAGCAACCCTCTGGGTGAAAAATGTATGGTATCCCCTCCAGTGCCAACGATTTTAAATCTATGACTTCTAGTTACCGACTCACTTAAGATCAAAGCTTTTCCCCACCCCAGGGGGAGACCCTGCTTCCAGTGCCCCTGGCACTTGGCTTCATCCCCCACTCACTCAACCCCCTGTGCCTGCAGCCATTCACGTATTTAAATGCATTTTACAACTTTTTTTTTTAATCTGCTTATTTTTTTAATGTAAAATCTTTTCCCTCTGGGTTTTTACTGAGGAATATTGGTTGGTAGAACTGGGCAGAGATTCGCCGCCAAGCCTGAACTGGGCAATGATTTCCTGGTGAGCGTGTTGCAAGTGAGGTATTTGTTCATAGTTTATGTATTTTAAAAAACCTGCTCATTTTGTTTTCAACATGAAACTGGTATCCTTTCAATGTAAAAACTGTTTTGCCCTTATAATTCAATTGAGTGGATGCATAGAATAAGGTCCTTTTTTTTTTATTTCAAACTTTTGCATAGGATTGTGTTGGGGTGGGTGGTTGTTAAAGGTGAATGCTGACTGGAGAAATGACCACTTTGCTTGTGGAGTGTGTGTGGAGTGTGTGGGTCTGTACACACACGAAGGGCAAGGAGTCAGCTTGCACAGACTCGGCTGCAGCATTGTCGCCTTGTGCCTTGTGTTCTGCAGTACCGAGGGCGTGTGTGTGTGTGCATGCATGCTCACTCCTAAAAGTGCTTCATTGCCAAGGGAAGCCAGGGTGAATCACCAGAGTGGCACAAGACAATTGCTAAGTTTTTTTTTAAATACCAAGTACAGTAATCACCACTCAGTTTGTGATAGAATGGAAAGTGAACTTTGTGCAACTGAGGCAGTGACTTAAGATGACCTGATGAGCCCTTGTATGGATATGACACTGTGGACAATACTATTTGATCCGCATTTGTGCAGCTGTTACAATCCTGGGGATGGAGCTTTCCCTGCGTTAAGTTGGTTTTTTTTTTTGGTGAGTCCCGCTGGATTGTCAAAAAAAAAAGAACAAAATTGAAAAGTAGCTTCTGCGATTTCTGTTCTGCCAAAGAGGCATATTCTATTTTTCTTCCCTGCATTCTATATGGTACTGCGTGGCTGCTTCCAATACCGCGGTCGCTGATGAAACATGCATCGGTTATAGGAGTGTTTGAGAAATCATATCAAACACCCTTTCAAAGCACTGCCCCAGATTTGCAGCAGTGAGTGTGGACACCAGCTACTGGGCTAAATGCAGTCGAAGGTATCGAAAGTGCATTTCACTGTTGTATTTTTGGTCACCACAATAATTCATTTTGGAATACTGATTTAAGCTTTTCTTTGACAAGATCCTTAACACAAAAAGTGTGTCTTCCTTAGTGTCTCGTAGCTTCATATTAAACAGAGGAATTTGTTTTTAGTGTGGCCATTAGGTTTTCAGTAAATCATACTGGCGGTGATGAGAAAGAAAGAAAGAATCTCAATTTCCTAAGCGCTCTTATCATCTCCTCAGGGACATCCCCAAGAGCTTCACATCCGACGAGTTATTTTTGATGTGTAGTCACCGTTATGTCGGTGGCAGCCTTGGCTCAGTGGTAGCATTCTCCAAAGGCTTCCGCACGTAATCTCAGCTGGAAACTCCAGTCTATACCGAGGGAGCGCTGCACTGTCATAGCTGTCGGTTTTCAGATGAGACGTTAAACCAAGGTCCCGTCTGCTCTCTCAGGCGGAAATAAAAGATTCCATGGCACTATTCGAAGAAGAGCAGGGGAGTTCTCCCCAGTGACCAGGCCAATATTTATCCTTCAACTAACACCACCAAAAATAATTGATCTGGTCGTTTGTCTCTATCGCTGTTTGTGGGAGTATCGCTGTTTGTGGGAGCTTGCTGTGAGTAAATTGGCTGCCGCGTTTCCCTATGTTATAACAATGACTGCACTGTAAAAGTACTTAATTGGCTGTAAAGTGCGCTGGGACATCCTGAGCATGTGAAAGGCGCTATATAAATGCAAGTTCTTTCTTAAACTGTGCGGGCTTAAACTAATTTGTTTTCTGTGGCTCGTGGACGACAGTGATTTAAATACAGAGTGGTGGGAGACCACAAGAAATGTCAGGAAGAAGTAACAGAAGCCTGAATTATATGCCACATCCCATCCTGCCCAGTGTGCTCCTTGCGAATTACATATTATATACACCAGTCGCCTCCCGGGGGGGGGGGGGGGGGGGGAGTTAAGATCAAGCGTAATCTTCAGGTGGTGGGTTAGAAGCTGGGTGATTTTCAGACCAGGGCATGCAGGCATAATTCAGTCCCCATTTTAAAGTTGTACGTTCTGTTCTTTTACTCCTATATAAATTGCTCTGTGCACATTTATAATGGTGACTGCCTCTTGTGACACTGTAATTACACCCGAGTGGGCCAAGTGATGCTGCAGTGCCTCCACTGGCAGGAGGGTCTAATTACAGCTGCGCAAGTTTCCATCGACAGTTTCTATCGAACGTGGACATCGTGAAAGTAAAAGCTGACGGGAACTGCATGCAGATGTCAGCTTATTAATAAATAAAAATTCTAAAAATGGTGTGCCTCGTGTGCAATTCCTGTCTGTCACACCTTAACTGTCACACTTCAAAGTATTAAGGAAACAACTTTCCATTAACCCGAAATACCAGAGCCAGAATGTCTGCGGTCTCTGAACTAAGGTCTGCATGAACTCACCCCACGCTTACATGGCACTGTAGTTCAACTTTGCATCCTTAAATGGGACACATAACTACACTTTTCATTCTCCACTCGACTTTGTGAAACAGGGCTAAATGGTCGATTCCGGTTCCTATGTTCACGGTAGAATATTCCTGGTCTTATAAAACAGTGCATTCTCTGGCTTACTGTGAGCACTGCCCTGGGAGATTTAGAACAAAAATGATACATCTCATGCATACCAGTGTCTGTCACACTACAGGTGTCACATTTTCACACATGCAAATTTGTGTATCACACAAAAGATAAATTATAGCGAAAACCATGGCCTGTACTAGGAAGGTCCAACGACAATTGAAGCTACCTTATTAACACAAGAATCGGAATCTCTGTAACATCTTATGAGCAATGCTACTAGAGTTAACTATGTAAAAAGTCTTGTGTAAATCATATTCCAAATGTCACACAGTTCCAAAACATAGGAACGTAGGAACAGGAGGAGGCCATTCAGCCCCTCGAGCCTGTTCCGCCATTCAATGAGATCATGGCTGATCTGCGACCTAACTTCATATACCCGCCTTTGGCCCATATCCCTTAATACCTTAAGTTAACAAAAAGCTATCAATCTCAGATTTAAAATTGACAATTGATCTAGCATCCATTGTCGTTTGCGAAAGAAAGTTCCAAACTTTTACCACCCTTTGTGTGTAGAAGTGTTTCCTAATTTCACTCCTGAAAGGTCTGGCTCTAATTTTTAGACTCTGCCCCCTAGTCCTAGACTCCCCAACCAGCGGAAATAGTTTCTCTCTATCTACCCTATCTGTTCTCCATAATATCTTGAAAACTTTGATCAGATCAGCCCTTAACCTTCTAAATTCTAGAGAATACAACCCTAATTTGTGTAATCTCTCCTCGTAACTTAACCCTTGGAGTCCGGGTATCATTCTGGTAAACCTACGCTGCACTCCCTCCAAGGCCAATATATCCTTCCTAAGGTGTGGTGCCCGGAACTGCTCCCAGTGCTCCAGGTGTGGTCTAACCAGGGCTTTGTACAGCTGCAGCATAACTTCTACCCCTTGTATTCTAGTCCTCTCGATATAAAGGCCAGCATTCCATTAGCCTCTTTAATTATTTTCTGTATCTTTTCATGACATTTTAATGATCTATGTACCTGGACCCCCAAGTCTCTTTGGACCTCCAGTGTGTTTAGCTTTTTACCATTTAGAAAGTACCCTGTTCTAGCCTTTTAGGTCCAAAGTGGATGACCTCACATTTGCTTACATTGAAAAACAATCTTTTTTTTATAAAAAGGCACAACGTCTTTGGCCCGCAGCCTGAAATTTACAAACATTTACAACTGTTCTCTGATTGATTTCAGCATCATAACGAGCTACAGTTACCTGGATTTGTCCATTTAGAGCAGTGGCCTTAAAGGGACAGGCCAGGTTAGCATATCTTAACCAGGGTCTAGCCCCGACATTACCCATGATCAAGGCCACGGGAGCTCCGAGTAGTTTAAAATAAGCACATGTACACATACTTACTTCTCTATCCCATGTCTTTGGCTTGCCCCAGGTATCATGAGAAGACTTGAAACAGCCCTGCTCCGAGACTTCCCTCCACAACCGTTCCCACCAGCCCCCCTCCCTGCTTGGCTTCTGCTCCGTACATTCCTGCAGTGGCATGGCCCAAAGATGTGCCCCCCCACCCCCCCCCCCCCCCCCATGCGACGTGCTGCGAGTTAGGATACGGGCAGCAGAGTTTTGGATGCTACAATATTGTTAAACTTTCAGTGTGGGGGAGGGAGCAGTAGATTATCAAGAAACATAACCATCAGCACTCCTGGCTGGCTTCCCACATCCACCCTACGTAAACTTGAGGTCATCCAAAACGCTGCTGCGCCCTGTCCTAACTCGCACCAAGTCCCATTCACCCATCACCCCTGTGCTCGCTGACCTACATTGGCTCCCGGTTAAGCAACACCTCAATTTCAAAATTCACATCTTTGTTTTCAAATCGCTCCGTGGCCTCGCCCCTCCCAATCTACTGTAATCTCCTCCAGCCCCACAACACCCCCGAGATATCTGCGCTCCTCCAATTCTGCCCTCTTGAGCATCCCTGATTATAATCGCTCAACCATTGGTGGCCGTACCTTCAGCTGCCTGGGCCCCAAGCTCTGGAATTCCCTGCCTAAACCTCTCCGCCTCTCCTTTTTTAAGATGCTCCTTAAAACCTACCTCTTTGACCAAGCTTTTGGTCACCTGTCCTAATAACTCCTTATGTGGATCGGTGTCAAATTTTGTCTTAAAATACTCCGGTGAAGCGCCTTGGGACGTTTTACTACGTTAAAGGCGCTATAGAAATACAAGTTGTTGTTGTTGTCTTTATGACCTCGTAACACCTTACTCCCAATAGGACGTCAAGTCTATCATTAGTGACTAGGGTTGCAAATCTTCCAAGATTGCCCTGGAGTCTCCAGGAATTGAAGATGAATCTCCTGGACACTGCTGTGAGCAACCCAGGAGAAAACTCATTGGGGAATCGAAAAAAAGTGTTTTTAGTTCATATTCCTTTTTGCTTGGTAACAAAAATATTGGAGATGAGGAAGAAAAGACAGAGCCCAGAATCATCCAGTCAGGCAACAAAGAGTCTCTTCGCTTCCCAATTGGCCGTGAGCAGGCGGTGGGGATGGACATGTCAAGCAGCCAATGGCAGGACCTTGGCGGGGGGGGCGGGGCTGTTGGAGGCAGACGGTCATGTGATGAAAGCTCCAGGAATACATCAAACTAGAGTTGGGAACTGTACTGGTGACCAGTGTGTGCAGTCCTTACCTCACGTGAGCGCCGGAAGTCTCGGGTTGCCAACTTTGGTTGAATGTATTCCTGGAGGCTTCATGAGGTGACCTCCAGCGTTCAACTGTCCCGCCCCCACGCTCCCACCATTAGTTACCCAACACGCCCATCATCACAGCGCACCATCAGCCCATGCTAATTTGAAAGCCGATTGGATGATTCTTGATTGTCAGTCAAAACAACCTTTGTTCCTATCTTCAATATTTTTGTAACTAATGAACGAAAATGTTCCAAAAAAAATGAATAAAAAGTGCCTTTTTCTTTTAATAACCCTATTTTTTTTCCCCTAGTTGCTTGCAGCAGTATCCTGGAGCCTAATTTTCAATTCTTGGAGACTCCAGGATAATCCTAGAAGGTTGGCAACCCTACTGAGGTCTGTGGCACTCTTTCAGAGTTAACTTGCAGTTTGTTCTTTTCCCCCCTATAGCCGAAATCATCCGGTGCCTGAACAGCGCACTCCACGTGGGCTGCGGAGCGTTTGCATGTCTGGAGAATTCGACCTGCGACACCGACGGCATGTATGATATCTGCAGGTCCTTCCTGTACAGTGCTGCTAAATTTGACACTCAGGTACGGGGTTAATTGACGCGGCTGTGTGTCGGCCCTATGGGGTAGATAGGTCAGCCTTAGCTCAGTGGGTAGCACTCTTGCCTCTGAGTCAGAAGGTTGTGGGTTCAAGTCCCACTCCAGAGACTTGAGCACAAATAATCCAGGCTGACACTCCAGTGCAGTGCTGAGGGAGTGCTGCACTGTCTTTCGGATGAGAGGTTAAACCGAGGTCCCGTCTGTAAAAGATCCCACGGCCGCTATTTCGAAGAAGAGCAGGGGAGTTATCCCTGGTGTCCCGGCCAATATTAATCCCTCAATCAACATCGCTAAAAAAAAGATTATCTGGTCACTATCACATTGCTGTTTGTGGGAGCTTGCTGTGTGCAAATTGGCTGCCGTGTTTCCTACATTACAACAGTGACCACACTTCAAAAAGTACTTCATTGGCTATAAAGTGCTTTGGGATGTCGTGAAAGGCGCTATAGAAATGCACGTCTTTTTTTTCCTTTATTTTATGTCTTCATCATCTGTGCATTGACCATTATCTGGGCATAAAGGAGAATCCTGGGGGGTGGGTGGAATTTGCACGACCCTTGCAGCCCGTTAATGGAAGCAACATCTAGCGGGTTCCATTGCCAGGTCTGCAATCCTCCCTGCCAGATTTTTCCTTATCCCCTCCACTTAGGTGATGCTCAACTCAACAAGAGCAGTGTTAAATGCGCCAACATTCTGAATGTGAATCAGAGGTCTGTGACGTAAGAAAACTACCAGGCACTTGGTCTGAGTAGTAAACAAGGCTTTAATCAACTGTTTTTCAACATGGAGCTCTAGTTGTGTCCTTCACTAGTTCCTGTTAAAGAATGTCCTGAGTATTTATACTCTCCCTGGACAGCGCCACCAGCAGGCTGCCCAGTATCATTTCATATGTCATTTTTCACATGAATGACAAGATTCATGTCAGTCTGTTTGATGTATTCTATTAATCTGCAACCAATTCCTGTTCTACAAATGGAACCGAAAACCACTGTTGAAAAGTTGAGCCGCAGGATCGCGCCCGAGATTCATTGCACCTTGAACTCCCAACGTAAGCCAAGCCATTTCTAAAGGGAAGTAGATGTAGACGGCCACTGGGGCGGGGCGGGGCGGTGCTGGGGGAGGGGAGTAATCAGAGAAACAGTAGCCCTTTGACTGTTGTTGACAAGCCCAACCCAAGCAGGGAGTTACAGATGACACTGGCGAAGGGCTGGGAACAGGTTGTCCTCCTGGTTCAATCAGGACTGAAAGATTGGGAGAAGGAAAATAATTAAAAAGGAGAAGGAAGAAGGAAAAAAATTGTCCTTGTAATACCTTGCTACAATGGCAATCTTTTGGACCCTGGCTGACTTTAGGCAGGTTGTCCCAAACCAGGTAGCCTTTGAATTGGCTGCTGAGGACTTCAGTTAAGATGTGATCAGTGTTCTCCCCGTGCTTGAGTTCATGGTTTTGAAAAGTCAATGTACAATTTTCCGAAGCATCACTGCATCATCAGTGAATCAAGATGTGTGCACTGGGCTATGGCTACTGCTGAACTTGTTGAAGATTGCAATGCATAGACATGCAAATGCTTCTTGAGTTTAGTTAAGTCTTCTAACTGCAGCAGGAAGGGAAGGAGCGGAAGCACCAGAGAAGGTTAAGACAAGAATTACAGCTTGCCTAGGCAGCTTCTAAGTATAAAATACGATTGTTGTGTAAACCAGTGAAACACGTTGCCTGCAAGCCTACTACAACATAATGTAGGATGCAATGGGCTTGCAAAGAATTCTGTGGTCTACCCATGAAGAGGCTGTCATTTTTCGTTTTCATGTTAGCGTATGTCCTTTGTCCTTTGTTAAAGAAAGGCAAAGGAGACCCATCCTTCCCATTGGTTGCGATGAGTGAATGACCTGGTATGATAGAAACATAGAAGATAGGAGCAGGAGTAGGCCATTTGGCCCCTCGAGCCTGCTCCGCCATTCAATGAGATCATGGCTGATCATCCAAATTCAGTACCCTGTCACTGCCTTCTCTCCATATCCCTTGATCCCTTTAGCCTTAAGAAATATATCTAACTCCTTCTTGAATATATTTAATGAATTGGCCTCTACTGCCTTCTGTGGTAGAGAATTCCACAGGTTCACCACTCTCTGGGTGAAGAAATCCCTCCTCATCTCTGTCCTAAATGGCTTACCCCTTATCCTTAGACTGTGACCCCTGGTTCTGGACTCCCCCGCCATCGGGAACATCCTTCCTGCATCTAGCCTGTCTAGTCCTGTTAGAATTTTATAAGTTTCAATGAGATCCCCTCTCATTCTGCTAAACTCCAGCGAGTACAAGCCCAATCGACCCAATCTCTCCTCATACGTCATTCCTGCCATCCCAGGTATCAGCCTGGTGAATCTTCGCTGCACTCCTTCCATGGCAAGAACATCCTTTCTCAGATAAGACGACCAATGATTTCTTTTGGACACTGGTGCAGTTTCAACTGCGTCTTACATAGTATTATATCAAATTACATCGTAATTACGGCACAAAAACTATGATCTACACGTGGCTCCTCCCACTCTACTTCATCTCACTCCATCAACATATCCTTCTAGTCCTTTCTCCCTTTCTCCCTCATTTGCTTATCTAGCTTCCCCTTAAATCCGTCAATGCTATTCACTTCAACCACTCCCTGTGGTAGCGAGTTCCACATTCTCATCACTCTCTTGGTAAAGAAGTTTACATAGACATAGAGTCATAGAAGATAGGAGCAGGAGTAGGCCATTCGGCCCCTCGAGCCTGCTCCGCCATTCAATGAGATCATGGCTGATCATCCAAACTCAGTACCCTGTCCCTGCCTTCTCCCCATATCCCTTGATCCCTTTAGCCTTAATTAATTCCCCATTGGATTTATTAGTGACTATCTTATATTGATGGCCCCTTGTTTTGGACTCCTCCACAACTGGAAACATCTTCTCTACATCTACCCTATCAAACCCTTTTATAATCTTAAAGACCTCGATCAGGTCATCCCTTAGCTTTTACTTTTCTAGAGGAAAGAGCCTCAGCCTATTGAGTCTTTCCTGATGGTTGTAACTTCTCAGTACTTTGACCGTTCATAGATGTAGACACTGTTACTTGTGACAACCACGGAAGGATAAACTAGTTCAGGAACTGTGTCATGATTTGGGCCATGGAGACGCAAGACTTTTAAGCGCTGGAAGTGAAGTAGACTGGTACACAATGCCCAGCTAACCCCAGAGAACTGAGTTAGGAGGTAAGGTCAGAGGGTCTGCAGCATGAAGAGGGAAGTGAAAGTGAATCTCATAATGTTATATAAGGTAGTAAATGGCTGAGGAAAGGCAAAGCCAGAGCACCATTTCAAGACAAACCATGACCAGAGGAAAAGAGGGCACAGGTTCAAACTAGCAGAAGACAAAATTCAGACCTACTTAAGCAAGTTCTTCGTTATCCATTGATTAACCATTAGGTGGGATGTACGGAGCTCCCCGTCCTTATCGTTCCTTGTTAAATCTTGCCAGGCCAAGTCACTCATGTACTGCATTCAAAACTCAACTCTAACCCCCAAATTAAGTAGAATAGAAACCTGCAGCACAAAAGGAGGCCATTCAGCCCATCGTGCCTGTGCCGGCTCTTTGGTAGAGCTATCCAATTCATCCCACTCTCTTGCTCTTTCCCTGTAGCCTTGCAGATGTTTCTCCCTTCAAATATGTATCCAATTCCCTTTTGAAAGGTATTATTGAATCTGTTTCCACCAGCCTTTCAGGCAGTGCATTCCAGATCAAAACAACGCGCTGCGTAAAATAAATTCCCCTCATCGCCCCCCCGGTACTGTTGCCAATTATCTTAACGTTGAAGGCAGATGAAAGAAACAAACAGCATCTTCACCGCGGGCCAGCAACCAACTGTTACCAAACTGTGCCAGGAGAAAGCACGGTTCAGTTTGGGCCTCGGTTTAGACTATGTGCCTACAAGCCATGGTGATCTGCTGCTCCTCCCAGTCCCAGCGTAGTACAGTTATTTGGCAAGTGCTTTGTGTGACCATGAGGTGTACTTGTAGGTTTGTGCCCCTAAACAGATTAAAGTACAATCAAACGGTCCCCACAACACTTTTTACCGTTGCAAAATCTCACGCACTCTGAGTCACCTTGTGCGAGCACAATAGCACCATGGCGATAGTGCTCAAGTAAATCAGTTACAAAGGAGCGACGTCGAGAGAGCTGGAGGATCACAGACCTGAAGCTAAAGTTGGGTGAAAGCTAGTTCGCTTAGAATGGGAGCAATTGTAGAAAGCAGCAGCCAGTTGCGTGGCTTGTGTGCCTTTCAAGACAAGGCGTTATTGCAGAAGTTCTGAAGTAGTTGCCAAGGGAGGTAATCAATGTAATCCAGGGGCCTTATGTACCCACTCGTAAGAATGAGCCAAAAAGATTTTAAGGGTCTGGAGGACATTGGGGTAATGCATCTCAAGCAGTCTTGGATCTTGGGAGTATGCTTTGGAGAAAACCATCTAAGGACTAGAGAATCTTTCTACTGAAGCCTTTTGAGATTCATCGAATCTCATCTCGTGAAGCTTGTAGTGCCCGTGAGCTTCAACCACTGGTGAAGTGTGGAACAAGCACCATGTAAGGAAACCATCACCGAGCAAGACTGTACATGGGAAGCTCGAGGTAAAGGTGGGACCTATCGGGAGGGTCATATGGTGTTGGAGAGAAAGGACTTCCTTTTGCTGTTTTCTACAGTTAGATGTCTCATTATACTTTGCCAGGGTTAGCAATAACTATTGGTAGAACAAGGAAGGGAGAGGAAGTAAAAAATGTAGAGAAGGATTTCACTGTGCTCCAAACTGATTGAACCAAACCTTCAGATCCAAGTCATTAGTCCTGCATATCTCCGCCAACAGCACACATAGATCTGAATAGAGTGCTGTTGTTAGTGAAGAGTTTGGACCATCGCACTAGGTGAGCTAAAAGGAGGAAGGAATTTGGGACAAAAATACACTACTATTGCTGAAGCCTTTGATTTTACTGTTCTGCAACATGTTTCCAGTTTATTCCTTTTGCAGTTATTTCCAATACACACATCGGCTGTTGCGCAGTGTTCCGTGACTGACCAGTGTTTTATACCATAGGGAAAAGCTTTCGTCAAGGACAGTTTAAAGTGCATCGTTAACGGGATCACTTCCAAGGCCTTCTTCACCATTCGTAGATGTTCTGCTTTTCAAAAAATGATAGCCGACATTCAGGAGGAATGTTACAGGAAACTGGAGATCTGTGCAATGGCAAAACGCAACACCGCGGCAATAACAGAAGTCATTCAGCTCCCCGAACGCTTAAAAAACAGGTACGATATGGTGTCCTGGAAGTGTTTGGGTATCAGAACTCAATCTATGGAACAGGCTCCCGAGGGAGACATAGAAAAATAGGAGCAGGAGTCGGCCATTCAGCCCTTCGAGCCTGCTCCGCCATTCAATATGATCATGGTTGATCCTCTATCTCAATACCATATTCCCGCTCTGTCCCCATCCCCCTTGATGCCTTTTGTGTCGAGAAATCTATCTATCTTCTTAAATATATTCAGTGACTTGGCCTCCACAGCCTTCTGTGGTAGAGAATTCCACAGGTTCACCACCCTCTGAGTGAAGACATTTCTCCTCATCTCAGTCCTAAATGTCCTACCCCGTATCCTGAGACTGTGACCCCTCGTTCTAGACCCCCCAGCCAGGGGAAACATCCTCCCTGCATCCGGTCTGTCTAGCCCGGTCAGTGGAAGCAGTTAGTATTGATTCATGCCAATGCAAATTTGAAACATTTCTTTCACTTCATTGGCCCGTATTTTCCGATCGCAGGCCTGTGATCTGGAAAAATCTGCACCCTTACCTGAGGGCTCCCGGGACGCACACGCTTCCGATCCTGGGCCTCACCAAACGGCAAGTGCGCAGGGCCCACGTATCCCAGGGGCGCATGTAGTTCGCAGCATCCCTGGGATCACGTGGGCCATGGGGAGCCAATTACAGAAGGGAATCTCCCTTCATACATTTGACGGGAAGACCTGTCAAATATATGAATGGAGATCAATGAAAAAATAGTAAAACTTTAAATACATTTTTAAAAAACCATCACATTTTTTAAATGACTTGAAACTACAATAAATTAAGTATATTAAACAAAAATTAAACTTTTTGAAAAAAATAATAAGTATTTTACGGGACTAAAAATAAACTTACCTTTTTAAAAATATTTTTAAATGATAAATCCGTGAAAAAAAAAATTTTAAATCTTTTTTCAACTCTTATCCTGGTAAAAGCAGGCCTTACAATTCTTACGCCTGGTAAAAGGTGCGAGGGTTTTCTGCGGGCGGAGGGTCTCCAGAAAGCGGAACTCTCCGCCTGCAGAGGCCCTTCTCTGGGGCAGCTGTGCGTGCCTGAAACCGGCATTTCCGATGTCCCTACGGGTGGGTGCACAGCGCGCACCCACCCGTAGGCATCGGAATATCCGGCCCATTATGACTAATTTGAGACATGACATGTGGAGAGTGTAGCGTGCTTGGGAGGAAAAGGTGACCTTGGGCCTGTGGCTCTCCACCACTGGGGGTTTCCCCGCATCTTGTCGGAGTCTGTTGTAGACTAATTGATAGAGAATGATTGCTATTAAAAATTAACAACTCCATTATTGTTGTATAATGAGACTACTAGGATGATAGAAGGTGAGCTATATGGGCCTTGGTCTTTTTTTGTCCAGCGCTTCCTATGACTGAAAGAAAAATATAGTTTGACTCATCAGATAGCGACCTGAATATTTTCTGTGCCAGATCCTAGCTGTGGGGCATCATAACTCTAAATATCCATCCCACTTTTCTTGAAATGGCCTTGTATGTCATCGCTGCATTATAAAACCAAATAAAGCTCCCGTTCTTTGAACTCTTCTCATTTTTAATTAAATAATCATCATCGTTATTGGTCAACTATTGTCAGAGTTCCAGTGAATGTCCTCCAGACCTCTTTAATAAGGCAGGGGCTTGAACCCTGGTTATAGTGTTTTGGACAGTCCCTGGTCACTCTTTCATTGACAGTACAAAATCCAGGCCGACGCTTCCCCATGCAGCGCTGAGGGAGTGCTGCATTGTCTGGAGGTGCCGTCTTTCAGATGAGATGTTAAACCAGGGCCCCGGCTGCTCTCTCAGGTGGACGTAAAAGATCCCACGGCTACTATTTTGAAGAAGAGCAGGGGGGAGTTCTCCACAATGTTCTGGCCTATAATTATCCCTCAACCAGTGTCACTAAAAAAACAGATTACCATTGCTGTTTGTGGGTGCTTGCTGTGCGCAAATTGGCTGCTGCATTTCCTACATTACAACAGCGAGGACACTTCAAAAGTACTTCATTGGCTGTAAAGCACTTTGGGATGTCCTGAGGTCATGAAAGGCGCTATATAAATGCAAGTCTTTTTTCTTTTTGTTCTGTGCCGCAGCTGTGTCATGGCTTTCAGGTTGTGGCGCCTTTGGCTAATTGCAGGATTAGCTCATCCAACTCTTGATAGCATTTCCCCCATCGAGGGTCCTGCTCCCCTGCCATCCACCCAAAGCCATTGGCAATTTCTGGAGGAGATCAGGTTACTTAACCAGCACTCGGCGTTGGCCAGTCACTGGTAGCACCGTCTACTGTCATTACGGTAACCAGATTTAACACCTGACCTGACTGAAGTGGGAGACATGTGATGGCATTCTGGTAAGAATAGGCTGTCCGTAACTGTACATGAACTGCTGCAGCTCCAGTTTGCTGTGTCCGTCCCTACGATTCTCCTGTACGAGACTTCGTTGGCAATCCTGCCTCAAGATAAGATGACCAAAGTGCTGACAGTAATGTCTTTCTATGAGCCCTGGTAGTCAGTTACAGCTCTAGGGAGAGAATTGCAGCAAAGCACATTTAAGTCAACTTATCACAACAGGAAATATGGCTGCATGTTGCCTTAGACTTTTGGCCGAAGAAAGTCATTTCCAAATACACTTTGGCTCAGTGGTCGCACTCTCGCCTCTCCAGCCAGAAGGTCGTGGGTTCAAGTCCCACTCCTGGACTTGAGCACTTCATCTCGGTGACACTTCAATGCAGTACCCAGGGAGTGCTGCGCTGTTAGCGGGGCCATCTTTTGGGTTAAACCGATCCCCTGTCTACCTGTTCAGGTGGACGTAACGCACTATTTGAACACGATCAGGAAGTTCTCCCCGGTGTCCTGGCCAACATCTGTCCCTCAACCAATATCAACAAAACAAATTAACTGATCATTTATATCATGGCTGTTGGTGGGACCTTGGCTGCTGTGTTTCCTAGTGACTGCACTTCAACAAGTAACTCATTGGCTGTGCAGCACTTTGGGACATCGCGAGGACAGGTAGGGCTCTACGTGGTTGCAAGTTCTTCTAAACATTTAGGGGGGAAAATTCAGTATCGCCCCTTTTGGGGCGCCATTATCGGCCGTGCGCAAAGTTTAGCGCCTGGCGCTAATTATCGCCTCCGACGGCAAACTTGGCTTTTATCGCCCCTGGAGGTGATTGGAGCGCTAAATCAGGCACTTCACACCTGTCTTAAGGTGCCAAGGCCGAGGGGCGAGGCGCTACCTCAGCGCTGGCGAAGCAAGGAAGGGCAAATCAAAATGAACCTGCAAAGTGCTGCTCAGTACTCAAAACTCCTTCACACAGCGTTGAATCTCTCCAGAAGTCTCTCTCTCTCTCTCTCTCTCAGAATGTGTGGTGCAAAAATGTCACCAACAAAAAAAGGCAGGAAGCGGTCGCCTTTAAATAGCGCTCCCCCAGTCCCTTTCTGACAGCATAACGCTCCCCTCAACCTGTCGTTGCTAGCGGCAAACGGTAAGGCAGGAGGCGCCACTCAATATCTGGTCCGGGGCGCTACCGGCTGACGTCACGATCTGCGGGCGCAGGAGATCGTGGCGGTCGTGTTTAGCGCTGCCGCAAAATAATCTAGTTAATTTCGTGAGCGGCGCAAACATCGCCGCGCCCGGGCGCTAGTTGCTTTGCTCCCCATTAGTGCCCTCTTAAAGACTTGTATTTGACCTTAACTTCTATTGAAAATTGAGATGCCTAGGTGAAGGATCAAGGCCTATTTTCTAGTACTGAAGTTGAAAGATGAGCAGGTGAAAGTTCTCTGTGATAAATTTCTCTCTTCATTTGTGCCGTTGCCGCCAGGTATTACAACAAGCTATTGAGGAGCCTTCTTGAATGTGACGAGGAAACGGTGAACAGCATCAGGGAGAATATGATGGCGAGTTTGGGATCGCACTTCTCCGGCTTCGTTCACCTGCTCCAAAGTGACCGCTGCCTGCCATCACCGCAGAGGGGGAGCTTCAACAGCCGCTCATCCGGCGAACACCAAAAACTGCGCGTTTTCATCCGAAACCTCAATGGCAACGAGGCGCCCTCCCGCCTGGCCCCAAAGCCGACATCGGGTGAGAATGAGTGATAATGGGGGTGGGTGGAGGGCGGAGGAGGGAGGGCTGGGGTAGAAGAGGAGGCCTGTAACCTGTCTGCAGAACCGAGGTGTTCCCAGTGTAATCCTTGAAACTGGTACTGTGTTCATATCATGACAGCTAACAGGGAGAGCTCTTTAAACCGGCAACGTGTATCCAAATGTCAGAGCATCTTTTTTTTTCTTTAGAAACACAATCCAAATCAGACTTGGCTTGGGTCTAGTCCAGGTCAGGTGCCATTAACATCTCAAAACTCCACATAATCCCCTTCATGTTTGACCTTGGAATTATTAGCCTTCCGTCTGTAGCGGAAGGTTTACACAAATCCAACAACCCAACGGAGCCAAGGATAGAGGGTCACTTTCGTTTTATGAATGAACAAGCATTCTTGACGAGCAGTCACTTGGACCGAGCTCTTTATTGGCAGTATGTGTGAATGAAGACTTACTCTGATCATATGACATTCCTCAGTCTGGTATCTGAGCATGGATGCTAGCAGGTTTATTCCGAATAGGTCTGAGTATCTCTGCTTGAAACAGCAGACAGAGGAATGTCATATGGAACACATTAAGCGCTCAGTCAGCAATGGTGCCAACAGCCAGTCCTTGGCTCGCCTGCTTCGAGGCTTCTGCTGGAGGCGGCAGATCACCGCACTCGGACAGTTAGGTTCAGGGTTTGTTCTGTTTGGGGAAAGCTCTTTGGGGGCTGATCTCACCAGGTGGACAGGTGATTTAACTCCGTGCTACAGGTGGAGGCAGCCATGTACATCAGCATTCGCTGTCTTACACCTCCAAGAAGAGAAAAACCCTGTTCCAAACCAATTTTTTTTATCAGAGATTGGGTGGCACAATCTAGTAGAACATTGTCCTTTTCTCTTTGGGAGTTTCGGTTCAGGCGATTAGATTAAAAAAATTCCCTCTCTGAAGACTGCAAGGGTGTAGTCTTAATCCAGTTCTCACTACTCGTAAATCCAGACCCCTAACCGGCAAGAAGGCTGGTGCGGGAAGTACATAGATACATAGAAGATAGGAGCAGGAGTAGGCCATTCGGCCCCTCGAGCCTGCTCCGCCATTCAATGAGATCATGGCTGATCATCCAAATTCAGTACCCTGTCCCTGCCTTCTCCCCATATCCCTTGATCCCTTTAGCCTTAAGAAATATATCTAACTCCGTCTTGAATATATTTAATGAATTGGCCTCCACTGCCTTCTGTGGTAGAGAATTCCACAGGTTCACCACTCTCTGGGTGAAGAAATTCCTCCTCATCTCTGTCCTAAATGGCCTACCCCTTATCCTTAGACTGTGACCCCTGGTTCTGGACTCCCCGGCCATCGGGAACATCCTTCCTGCATCTAGTCTGTCTAGTCCTGTTAGAATTTTATAAGTTTCAATGAGATCCCCTCTCATTCTTCTAAACTGCAGCGAGTATAAGCCCAATCGACCCAATCTCTCCTCATATGTCATTCCTGCCATCAGGTATCAGCCTGAATCTTCGCTGCACTCCCTCCATGGCAAGAACATCCTTCCTCAGATAAGGCAACTAAAACTGCACACAATACTCAAGGTGTGGTCTCACCAAGGCCCTGTACAACTGCAGCAAGGGATCCTTGTTCCTGTACTCGAACCCTCTTGCTACGAAGGCCAACATACCATTTGCCTTCTTAACCGCCTGCTGCACCTGCATGCTTACCTTCAGCGACTGGTGCACAAGGACACCCAGGTCTCGTTGCACTTCCCCTTCTCCCAATCTATTGCCATTCAGATAATAATCTGCCTTCCTGTTTTTGCCACCAAAGTGGATAACCTTGCATTTATCCACGTTATATTGCATCTGCTATGCACCTGCCCAATCACCCAACCTGTCCAAATCATCCTGGAGTTTCTCAGCATCCTCCGCACAGCACACACGCCCACCCAGCCTTGTGAAAGCATTACACTGGGGGCTGTCCTCTTACTCATGGTTAAGGCACATTGCAAGCCAAGGGTAAAAGGAGATTTAATTTGCATCTAATACACAGTATAATATCCTGCAACAAACCTTAGCATGTAGCATTGCTGACCAACCCATTACTGCAGCTTGGCAAAGAGGACCCAGAAACAGTGAAATACTGGTTTTAGAGTGGATTTAAATGCTAATTAATCACTTGCCCCAACTATATCTCTCTGTGGTTGCAGGTTCTGGATAATGTCCAATCCCATCGCCAACACCTTGACGTTAAGAAGCAACAAAGATCACCCTTCTAAATAAAACAATTTTTTTTAAATGACACACCAAACATTTTAAGCTGATTTTCTTTCCACTGACGTCTTTTAAAACGCAGAAAGCACGAGAAGGCGGCGGAGTGATCTAATCCAGGTGTTTAAGATGATAAAAGGGATTTGATAGGGTAGATAAAGAGATGATGTTTCTTCTGGTGGGTGTAATCTTAATATTAATATCGGCAGGCCCACGTCTTAACAGCTGATTCCACAGAGATAGTCACTACAGCACCAAAATACATCAATAGGAAATGTATCACACCAACAGCTTCATACAGATAGGATCACAGTGCTGCTTGCAACCACCTAGCCGGCCAAGATTTCACAGACATTGAAGAAAAGGGTGAAAAACGAGTTGATTACAGGCACAAAAATAAAGTCTTGCAAGTAGTTGTGTGCAGTGAACTCATTTTAGCCCGAGCAAAAAATAAAAACGTTTTTTTTTTTCAACTCCACAACATCTCTGTTGTATCTACAGGAAACTTTTTTTTTATCCGGCACGGACGGTACCGACGTGGTGCCGGTTCATCAAAAATTCCGGATAACCGAACGCTATAGTGAAAGATACGGAGCTGAGAGCTCCGTATAAAGCAACAAACCCTGTTGCTTAGCAACAGCTTCAGAACAATGGGCACAAGTTGCAAGCGTCTCTGTAGCTTAGCAACAGCTGCAGCCACACCCTTGCACAGCAACAAATGGAGTAAAAAAAGTAATAAAAGTTACCTGAACCTACTCCTGAATTTTGCCGGTTAACCGGTTATTTAGGTGCCAGTAAATCGAAAGTTTCCTGTATATGTTGCACTCATCCTCCCTCAAATCTTCCTGATCCATCCATTATCTCCCAGTCCCGGAGATGGATAGTTAAGCTGCTGCCAAGGCTATGCTAATGCTGCTCAGTAACCGGCTCCTTGGGAGATGTCTACGAGGCAATGTGGGACCTTCCCATAACTCCTTGGCAGAGACTGGGAACTCACAAAGTGTTGGGACATCTGGGAGCGTGAGTGCTTGTTCCTGCTCATCCGTTGGAACTCCAACGCCCTCTATCTACCCTGTCACCAGGAGGAGCAATTGCTCCTGACACATTGCCCCTGGCCACAAAGGGACTGGATGAAGCAAGAAGATAGTGAAAGATACAATAATGAATCTGCAAATAAAAATGCTGGGAAGCTTCCTTTAGTCGTTCAGTTGACCAAAAGTAACCCATTATAGGATGAGGGGTACAACGAACCACTTAAACAATTCTTTTACATCAAGCTGAAGCAAGCTAACTAACACATATATGAGGGACCTGTGGCAATGAGGTGGTCACCATCAGTCTGATAGTGTTCTAGTTTTGCAAAGAAAGTATTAAAGGAAAATAATCAGTCACACTAATCTTGTTGGGGAGAGGGGGTGAGGTCCTTTACAGTCCAGGCTGGGGTAAATCTTTTTTTAAAAAGCAGACATTATTTTAAAGTTTGTAGTGGTTGTTCCTGTAAGCTGGCCAATAATATGACAAATGCCAGGGACCATGTGAGGGGCCATCCATAATTGCCTTGTTGTTTCGTCAAGAGTATGAAATACTCTGATAGCCCACTCCCCCAACCAATCCCTCCACCCCCACCAAGAAAACTGGTTGTGATGGTTGAGCAGGGTGTTAACCACCTCCAAAACCCGCATCAGTGCCCCATGCAGCTCACTGCTGTTTGCGGGATCTTGCTGTGTGAAAGATGGCCGAACCAACAACAGCCACTGTGCTTCAAAGCGACTCATTACACAGGGAGCGCCTTGGGTTTCTTGAAGAGACGTAATAAGGTGCTTGTTTTTTTTAAATGATCATTTAGGAAGAGAAAATCACTCCCCACCCCACCCTCCACCCCTCCCAAGTACCAATGTGTAAATTATGGATGGTCCCTAACTCACTGAGACACCAACTTGTCAGGTGGACTCCAAACCCATTTCTATAATTATATGTTATTTATTTTTAATTCCAAACATTGTACTCAGTGGTCTGTTTTTCTTGTGCCCTGATTCCTGATGCATCAGCTGCACGATTTCTTACTGTGGGTCAGTGTTTTGCACTCAATGCTTCCTGAATGTTGTTCTGTTTTGTAACTATATGTTTATAACTTAAGCATTAAAGTTATAATTACACTCATTAATATGGCAAATAAATGTGTGGTGTTTGATTACATCCTTTCATGTTGGGCTCTGGTGCAATGACTTTCTTACATAGATTATAGGACTGTAGGATTTCCTAGATTGAAAAAGCGGTCTGTCCTGATAGTAGCCTCCTCAGCTCCTTCCCTCTCCCCCCTCCTCCAATTCACACCGTCATACGAAGATGGGAAGCGCTGGACGAAAATAGACCACGGTCAATTCGCCTTCTACCATCCTGGGAGTCGCATGATCCAACGATAATATAGTCATTGACTGATCACAGTGATCAATCTCTATCAATGAGTCTACAACAGACCCAGACATGAGGCGAGGAAAACCCCCAGTGGTGGAGAGCTTTGGGAACCATAGGTCCAAAGTCTCCTGTCCCTCCCGAGACTTACCACATGTCATGTCTCGAATTGCTAATTACCAGCCAGCCACTTCCTAACGGATTCCATGGTTTTGACTCTGTGTTACGCTGCTGGGGAGGTGATTCCACTTATCGACCACTTGGTGTAAGACTGACTCACTGGTCAGTAGGCGAGACTCTGCTAGTCCCATTGTAAGGGTGACGCACTGGCCGCGCAGCAAGGAATCTCAGATTGTCAGAGTAGGAATTCAAACCACTGAGGGTCCGGTGGGATATCTGGTGTTTTTCAGGAAGTAACGGCTGTAGTTTATCCTTGACCCCCTGTCATGGGATGCAGGTGATTCCTCTGCGTCACCTCTGGAATCAATGACCTTGGCAAGAACAACGGGACAAGTTGACCTAAACCTTAAAGTGATCTTAAGGCTGTTACCATCCCCCTAATGACCCACACTAATGTTGGACCTGACATCCATTGTATACAGATGGCAGATTGCTGAGTGCAAGGCACGGTGAGTTAATATGCCAACATGCATCTCCATTGCTGCATGGGTTAATTTCCCTCAGGGTGACTTGCCATCCATCCACTGAGCAATGAGAGAGACAGACAGAGAAAGAGAGAGAGACCTTCATTATCAAAGTCTTGGGTGAAGCAATGTGCTTCACAGTTCCTCAGCTGTGGCTCACTGGGCAGCACTCTCGTCTCTGAGTCAGAAGGTTGTGGGTTCAAGTCCCACTCCAGAGACTTGAGCACAAAAATCTAGGCTGACGCTCCAGAGCAGTAATGAGGGAGGGCTGAGGAAGGGTTTCGACCTGAAACGTTAACTCTATTTCTCTCTCCACGGATGTTGCCTGGCCTGCTGAGTTTTTCCAGCGTTTTCTGTTGTTATTTCGGATTTCCAGCATCCGCAGTATTTTGCTATCATAGTACCGAGGGAGTGCCGCACTGTCGGAGGTGCCATCTTTTGGATGAGACGTTAAACCGAGGCCCCGTCTGCCCTCTCGGGTGGAGGTAAAAGATCCCAGGACACTATTTCTTAGAAGAACAGGGAGTTCTCCCCGGTGTCCTGGGCCAATATTTATCCCTCAATCAACATCACTAAAACAGATGATCTGGTCATTATCACATTACTGTTTGTGGGAGCTTGCTGTGCGCAAATTGGCTGCCGCGTTTCCCACATTACAACAGTGACTACATTTCAAAAATACTTAATTGGCTGTAAAGTGTTTTGAGACGTCTGGTGGTCGTGAAAGGCGCTATATAAATGCAAGTCTTTCTTTCGTTCTGAACTCTTCTCTTTCCCATTCCCTCCCTCCTCCCCTCAGCTCATTTCTACAATGGCTCCAGAACAGCCACACACCCAGAGAGAGAATGAAAGAGGAGAGAGAGAAAGAGAGAGAGGGAGGAGACACAGACAGAAAGAGGAGAGAGAGAAAGAGGAGAGAGAGGAGACAGACAGAGAGAGATAGAAGGAAAATCAACTCATGGACCTGCCAACTATAATGTAGCGAGCAGCATCAGCCAAGGGCTCGGAGCATGGCTCACTAGCTTAAAATCAAATGACACAACAGCCTCGAGCGAGAGAGAGGAAGCGAAAGGAAAACTAACTGCAGCCTTTGAAAAGTATGATTGCCCGATGTTTTGCTCGATTTCCAGTTTTGAAACGGTTACTGGCTGAGCCTCCCACCCACCCAAGGGTGCGTTCAATCCTCAGTATCTGACTGGCACCCAGGCCTGCTGTAGTTGGCCCGTGTGTGACAGTAGCTGTGATAATCGGTGTAATAGATGTACATAGACAAGCGATTACACCCACATTCAGTCACTGGAGTTAGTCCAGAGTTGGCCATAAGCCAAGGCAAATACTGATCTGCTTTGTAGGCTTGTGGAAGTGCCAAACGAGCAGCCTGTTGTGACACTGGAACCCGGGGCAGAGAGAGAGAAACAAGGCACATTAACGCAACAGTTTCCATGCCCGCCCCCCCTCTCCCCGCTCAGCGAGGGGTCTGCGCGACCTTTTCCTCTCGGACATCCTACGTGAGACGGTGCAGCGCTTGGCCAGACGCCAGGCTACGTTTTGCTGGTGGTTCCTCGCGCTCAGCCTGGGGGGATCTGTCCGGAATGCGCCACCAATTGTTGCATGGCTCCCAGCCAAACTCAGAGGGCCTGGGATTGTTGTTCTTTCTCTTTCTGTGCTCGATGTCGCTTGCAGCACGGAGGCAGAGATTTCCGGCCTGCCTTAGTGTTCCAATTGTGTTGGAAATCCATCCTCAGCCTTCTCCGGTGGCTCGATGGGTTAGTAAGTTGCTGAGCCTCGTACAGGTCAAGAGAGTTCAGGTCTGGTCTGTGCTGGGTCAGCAGGGGAAGGGGAGATCTAGGGCGTACCCACATAATAACAGGGCTGGGGAACTCATTCTAAGCTAAGCGCTTTCGGACAATGATATGATGCCATTTATAGGCAAATTCTTTACTTCCTACCCCTTGATGAGAAGTTAAACCGAGGCCCCGTCTGCTCTCTCCAAAGGTTCACCAGACTGATTCCTGGGATGGCAGGACTGTCGTATGAGGAGAGATTGGGTCGACTAGGCCTGTATTCACTAGAGTTTAGAAGAATGAGAGGGGATCTCATTGAAACGTATAAAATTCTGACAGGGCTAGACAGACTGGATGCAGGGAGGATGTTTCCCCTGGCTTGGGGGGGGATGTCTAGATCGAGGGGTCACAGTCTCAGGATACGGGGTAGGACATTTAGGACTGAGATGGGGAGAAATTTCTTCACTCAGAGGGTGGTGAACCTGTGGAATTCTCTACCACAGAAGGCTGTGGAGGCCAAGTCACTGAATATATGTAAGAAGGAGACAGATAGATTTCTAGACACAAAAGGTACCAAGGGGTATGGGGAGAGAGCGGGAATATGGTATTGAGATAGAGGATCAGCCATGATCATATTGAATGGCGGAGCAGGCTCGAAGGGCCGAATGGCCGACTCCTGCTCCTATTTTTCTATGTTTCTATGTTTCTCTCAGGTGGATGTAAAAGATCCCACGGCCACTATTTTGCAGAAGAGGAGGGGAGTTCTCCCCAGCATCCTGGCCAATATTTATCCCTCAATCAACATCACTAAAAACAGATGATCCGGTCATTATCACACTGCTGTTTGTGGGAGCTTGCTGTGCGTAATTTGGCTGCCACGTGACAACACTCCACCTCATTGGCTGTAAAGCGCTTTGGGATGTCCCGAGGTGGTAAAGGGTGCTGTAGAAATAAAAGTTCTTTTATATCCCTGACGGGGGCGGGGGGGGGGGGGGTGGTTCGGGGGGGGGGGGGGGGGGGGGGGGGGGGGAGGGATTGAGTCAGTCTTGAACTCGGATCACCGACCAGTGGTCCCCTGAACTTGCGAGTGCGCGTCTGGACATGTTTGGTGAGGAGAGTGCGAGGTTCGCGTCTCAAACAGCCCCGTGAATTAACTGTGGTTGATCATGAACGTCGGGTGAGTCTGTTATAGAGTCATAGAGTGATAGAGTTATACAGCACAGAAAGCGGCCCTTCGGCCCATCGTGTCTGTGCCGGCCATCAAGCCCTGTCTATTGTAATCCCATTTTCCAGCACTTGGTCCGTAGCCTTGTACGCTATGGCATTTCAAGTGCTCATCTAAATGCTTCTTGAATGTTGTGAGGGTTCCTGCCTCTACCACCCTTTCAGGCAGTGAGTTCCAGATTCCAACCACCCTCTGGGTGAAAAAGTTTTTCCTCAAATCCCCTCTAAACCTCCTGCCCCTTACCTTGAAACTATGCCCCCTGGTTATTGACCCCTCTACTAAGGGGAAAGGTTCCTTTCTATCTACCCTATCTATGCCCCTCATAATTTTGTACACCTCAATCAGGTCCCCCCTCAGCCTTCTCTGCTCTAAGGAAAACAGCAAGTTATCAGGAGACAACTGAAAACCCAGGATAAGACAGTGTCCTTCCTTCAGGGCAAGAGGTATCAATATTTTGAATGGTGATGGTGGGGTCGCCAATCCTCTAGGACTGTCCTGGAGTCTCCAGGAATTGAAGATTAATCTCCGGGATGCTACTACAAGCGACCCAGGAGACAAAGCCTCGGGTCCTTGAGCAGAATTGTGTCTTTTCCTTTTTTTCAACACTTTCATGTTTTATAGATGTGGGAAACAAGGCTGTTTCACCAACAGTCGTGACTCATCCAATCTGGTAACAATATTTGCGGGGAGGGAGCGGAGGCGACTGTCAGCGGCCGGGAGACCTGGGAATGCCGGGAAAGGGGGAGGTTCTGTCGAATTTAGAATGTATTCGGTTTACCGCAGAGAAAGCCTGTTGTACTAGGCCACAGATGGGGAGGGAGGGAGGGAGGGAGAGGGGGAGAGGGAGGGAGAGTGGGAGGGATGGAGGGAGAGGAGAGAGTGGGAGGAGAGTGGGAGAGAGGGAGATGGAGGGAGGGAGAGAGATAGAGAGATTGCGGCGGGGGTGGGAGATCGCAGGCGGGGGTTTGGAGATTGGATCGCTCGGGGTGATGGAGTTGTGGCGAGGGAGGCTGATCACAGCAGGTTATGTTGAGGGGCCGGCTGGAAGCTCTCCTGCTCCTCCTGGACCACCAGCCCTCACCTGGTGGATCCGGCGGCTCCCGCCTCCCTTCAGCTGCCGGCATTCTCAAGCCTTGGGAATAATGACCGACCCGCCTCTCGAGAGCGGGTTATTCGCCCGAGCCCCAAACCCGCTCCGGTTAAACCGGAAGTTGGCACATTAATTCAATTCAATTCAATTCAATTTTATTTGCCATATGTAACTAGTACAATGGAATGCTTACTCCCCGTCGGGACACGTCAGCTATTCTTACAGCGCCATGTTCAGAAAGTCAATTCAATGGAATCCAGTGGCAGTGGGAGCACGATGTCCCTCAGCCGCTCCGTCCTCCTCGTCACCGCGGCCTCCTCCTCACGGTTGCCGGCTCGGCTCCACGTGTGGTGGCCTGCTTCTCCCGCTCACCCTCTGGCCACCATTCCCGGCTCCCCTCCTCCCAGTCAGACTGCGAGTCGTCGTGGCTGCTGCTGCTGCTCGATGCGCTGCGCTGCCTCCGCCCGACTCGCCGAACACATCCTCCAGTCGCCGTGGCCTCCACCTCACCGTCGCCTGCTCCGCAGTCCGACGGCCCGGGGCCTGCTTCTCCCGCTTCTGGTCCGGCCTCTGGCCACCATGCTCGGCTCCCCTCCTCCCAGTCGGAATGTCTGCCCACTGAGGAGCTGCCGGCCGACGGCTCTAGCGGGTCGACGTGGCTGCTGCTCGATGCACTGCGCTGCCTCCGCCCGACTCGCCGAACACCTCGCTCCGGTTGTGGGAGCGAGCGGCGAGAGCGGGCCGCCCGAAGCAGGGAGAGCGCGCTAGCACCGGACCGTCTCGGTCGCCATCTTGACTCTGTCACATTCGCGGTGGGTTGGTGTCGGGTTTCCCGTTCACCCACCAGTGTCCTGCCAATCCCGGGGGTGGAGGGGGGAGCGGGGGGGTGGTTAAAATCCCCCCCCCAAAAAAAGTCAGTTCCCTTTCCAATTGGCCGTGGGATGGCAGGGCGCTGGAGGATGGACCAATGGCGGGAGTGTGTGGGGGTTGGGGGCGGGGCGGTTCACAGTCATGTAATGAAACCGCCAGGAATAATCCTGGCCAGAGTTGGCAACCCTGCATGAGGGGTGTCGCACTTTGATCTCTGGAATCAGTTTCCCTCACAATTCGGCGTGGGACAGCCCGCATGTGTCGGGAAGGCCATCAGATTATTAGAGGCAAAACTTAAAATAGAAGCAAAAAAAACATGTATTTATACAGCGCCTTTAACGTAGTGAAACGTCCCATGGCGCTGCACGGGAGCGTCATCAAACAAAATTTGACACCGAGCCACATAAGGAGATATTACGACAGGTGAGCAAAAGCTTGGTCAAAGAGGTCGTATCCTAAGGAGCGTCTTAAAGGAGGAGAGAGAGGTGGAGAGGTTTAGGGAGGGAATTCCAGAGCTTAGGGCCCAGGCAACAGAAGGCGCGGCCGCCAATGGTGGAGCAATTAAAAGTGGGGATGCTCAAGAGATCACAATTGGAGGAGCGCAGAGATCTCAAAGGGTTGTAGCTCCAGAGGAAGTTACAGAGATAGGGAGGAGTGAGACCATTGAAGGATTTGAAAACAAGCATGAGAATTTTTTTTAAGTAGTTTGATTTGATGTCACCTCCTGACGACCCAAAAAGCCCTACATTTCACAGAATTATTAAAGCTTTTTTAATGATACTACATACAGCAACGGTGTCTCTAACACAGAACTTAAGTGTTTAGTCCACCCTCTAACCTCATGTCTCGTCTTTGCCTGTTAACCACAACAAGAGCAGTACAAAAGAACTTCAGATTTCCCATTAGCTCATTTCCTTTGAAGTGCAAACAGGGACAAAATATATCAAAAAAGGTACACTTTCGTAATTAAATCAAGCTGAAACCGCAGAGAATGTCTTCTGCTCTGGATTTACACCCCCTTGTGAGTCAATGACCGCAAATGTATCTCTGCCTCCTTCCTGCGATCAGATTTAACTGTTTCTAACACCAAGATAGACTGAGAGGATATAGAGGGGGTGCAACAAAGGTTCACTAGACTGATCCTGGGATGGGGCGATTGCCCTATGAGGAGAGATTGAGTAGACTGGGCCTATATTCCCTAGAGTTTAGAAGAATGAGAGGTGATCTCATTGAAACAGCTTAAATTCTTAAAGGGCTTGACCAGGTAGATGCAGGGAGGATGTTTCCCCTGGCTGGAGAGCCTAGAACCAGGGGTCACAGTCTCAGAATAAGGGGTCGGCCATTTAGGACTGAGATGAGGAGAAATTTCTTCACTCAGAGGGTGGTGAATCTTTGGAATTCTCTACCCCAGAGGGCTGTGGAGGCTCAGTCACTGAGTATATTCAAGACAGAGATCGATTGATTTTTGGATACTAAGGGATCAAGGGATAGCCAAGGCGATGGGTCCAGACAACATCCCGGCTATCGTACTGAAGACTTGTGCTCCAGAACTAGCCGCGCCTCTAGCCAAGCTGTTCCAGTACAGCTACAACACTGGCATCTACCTGACAGTGTGGAAAACTGCCCAGGCATGTCCTGTCCACAAAAAGCAGGGCAAATCAAATCTGGCCAATTACCGCCCCATCAGTCTACTCTCAATCATCAGCAAAGTGATGGAAAATGTTGTCGACAGTGCTATTCAGCGGCACTTACTCACCAAAAACCTGCTCACTGATGCTCAGTTTGTGTTCTGCCAGGACCACTCAGCTCCAGACCTCATTACAGCCTTGGTCCAAACATGGACAAAGGAGCCGAATTCCAGAGGTGAGGTGAGGTGAGAGTGACTGCCCTCAACATCAAGGCAGCATTTGACCGAGTGTGGCATCAAGGAGCCCTAGTAAAACTGAAGTCAATGAGAATCGGGTGGTAAATTCTCCACTGGCTGGTGTCATGCATAGCACAAAGGAAGATGGTTGTGATTGTTTCATCAATGACCTTCCCTCTATCATAAGGTCAGAAGTGGGGATGTTCGCTGATGATTGCAGTGTTCAGGTCCATTCACAACTCCACAGATAATGAAGCAGTCCATGCCCGCATGCAACAAGACCTGGACGACGTTCAGGCTTGGGCTGATAAGTGGCAGGTAACATTCGCGCCACAGAAGTGCCAGGCAATGACTATCTCCAACAAGCGAGAGTCTAACCACTGCCACATGACATTCAACGGCATTACCATCGCCGAATCCCCCACCATCAACATCCTGGGGGTCACCATTGACCAGAAACTTAACTGGACCAGCCACATAAATACTGTGGCAACAAGAGCAGGTCAGAGGCTAGGTATTCTGCGGCGAGTGTCTCAACTCCTGACTCCCCAAAGCCTTTCCACTATCTACAAGGCACAAGTAAGGAGTGTGATGGAATACTCTCCACTTGCCTGGATGAGTGCAGCTCCAACAACACTCAAGAAGCTCGACACCATCCAGGACAAAGCAGCCCGCTTGATTGGCACCCCATCCACCACCTTAAACATTCAGTCCCTCCACCACCGGCGTACCGTGGCTGCAGTGTGTACCATCTACAAGATGCACTGCAGCAACTCGCCAAGGTTTCTTCGGCAGCACCTCCCAAACCCGCGACCTCTTCCACCTAGAAGGACAAGGGCAGCAGGCGCATGGGAACACCACCACCTCCAAGCCACACACCATGCTGACTTGGAAATATATCGCCATTCCTTCATCGTCGCTGGGTCAAAATCCTGGAACTCCCTCCCTAACAGCACTGTGGGAGTACCTTCACCACACGGACTGCAGCGGTTCAAGAAGGAGGCTCACCACCACCTTCTCGAGGGCAATTAGGGATGGGCAATAAATGCCGGCCTTGCCAGCGACGCTCACATCCTAGGAACGAATAAAAAAAAGAGAAGGCTGAAAGGAGATCTGATAGAGGTGTTTAAAATCATAAAGGGTTTAGACAGAGTAAATAAAGAGAAACTGTTTCCAATGGCTGAAGGGTCGGTAACCAGAGGGCACAGATTTAAGGTGATTGGCCAAAGAACCAGAGGCGACAGGAGGAAAAACGTTTTTACGCAACGGTGAGGATTTGGTCTGCACTGCCTGATAAGGTGGTGGAAACAGATTCAATAGTAGCCTTCAAAAGTGAGTTGGATAAATACTTGAAGGAGAAATAATTGCAGGGATCTGGGGAAAGAGCGGGGGAGTGGGACTAAATGGATTGCTCTTCGAAAGAGCCGGCGCAGACTCGATGGGCCGAATGGCCTCCTGCGCTGTGCTGTTCTATGATTCTATGATGGGATTCTCTGCGGTTTGTGGCTCCCCTGTGAAAGGGTCTGAGTGGGCCACCACAAAGAGTGGAGGTGGAGCGGGTGGCGGGGGAGGGAGAGACAGCGAGGGCCACATACTGAGTCACGAGTTGGTGTGAGTCAGCCCTCCGGGAATGGAATTAGCGAGAATCGTATCTGAACAGTCAGCACTGTGGTTCCCCACTCAAGCCTGGCAGATGTCAGAGCACGAGAGTTTGGAAATTTGGGTCGTTTGTGACCTGTGGGGGGGGCGGTCAAACCACGGGGCCTGAAAAGGGAGGCCTCGTGGCACGATAAGATCTGAGGTGACATTGCAGTGATGTGGACCTCCTCCATTATGACCAGAGAATGTCATTGCATTGCTCCATATGTTTCTGTGGAGTGGGGGAGAAGCACAGAGAGTATTGCGACACTCAACATGCGAGTCACATTGCAGTGGAATCTATCTTAGACGACTGAAGTGCTTGTCTTCCTTAAATGACGGGCACTGTAAATACTGTCCTACACGGTGCGGGGTATGTTCTGTCTAACCCAGTGCGCGTGTAATCTGCCGGCACTGTATATAGTTCCTGCGGTTTGTACCGACGATTGACAGAGTGATTATCCTGATTTGCATCGAAGGGGCAAAGTGTAGGTTCAAGGATCACAAGTGCAGGACTGCCCCCACCGGTCACTTCTGTCAAGTGAGACTTGGAAAATGTATCCTTTTTTTAAAATTCATTTACAGACGTTGGGTAGTCAATATAAAATTAATTACTGTCAACAAAGTTGTAACACTGCCTGGGATGAAGATTCTGTGGAGACAGGACTCTTGTTTTCAATTCCCTCCATGTCATCGCCCCCTCCCTATCTCTGTAACCTCCTCCAGCCCTACAACGCTCCGAGATCTCTGCGCTCTTCCAATTCTGGCCTCTTGCGCATCCCTGATTTTAATCGCTCCACCACTGGTGGCCGTGCCTTCAGCTACCTGGGCCCAGAGCTCTGGAATTCCCTCCCTAAACCTCTCCGCCTCTCTCCTTTAACACGCTTCTTAAAACCGACCTCATTGACCAAATATTTGGTCATCTGACCTAATTTCTCATGTGGCTCGGTGTCAAATTTTGTTTGATAATCGCTCCTGTGAAGCACCTTGGGACATTTTACTACATTAAAGGCACTATATAAATGCAAGTTTGTTGTTGTTGTTGATTGGGTGAATCTTGGTTTCAGACCAGTGAGAAGTCTCTACATAGGAACTAGGAACAGGAGTCGGCCATACGGCCCCTCGAGCCTGCTCCGCCATTCAATGAGATCATGGCTGATCTTCGACCTCATCTCCATTTCCCTGCACCATCTCCATATCCCTCGATTTCCCTAGAGTCCAAAAATCTATCGATCTCAGCCTTGAATAGACTCAATGACTGAGCCTCCACAGCCCTTTGGGGCAGAGAATTCCAAAGATTCACCGCCCTCTGAGTGAAGAAATTCCTCCTCATCTCAGTCCTAAATGGCCGACCCCTTATCCTGAGACTGTGCCCCCTAGTTCTAGACACTCCAGCCAGGGGAAACAATCTCTCAACATCTACCCTGTCAATCCCCTTCAGAATCTTATGTTTCAATGAGACCAGCTCTCATTCTTCTGAACGCCAGTGAGTATAGGCCCAGTCTACTCAATCTCTCAAACTCGCTACCACAAGGAATGATTGAGGCGAATTGTATCGATGTATTTAAGGGGAAGGTAGATAAGCATAAGAGGGAGAAGGGAATAGAAGGGTACACTGATGGAGTGAGATGAAGAGGGGTGTGAGGAGGCTGGTGTGGAGCATAAAGAGCGGGATAGACCCGTTGGGCCGAATGGCCTGTTTCTGTGCTGTAAAATTCGATGTAATTCTATTTACAGGAGAGCAGCTTCCAAATGCGGAGTTATTACCCGAGGGAGAGTCAGCACCGTCAGGCCCCGGGCTAGCGGGGAACGACAAAACAGAGGAAAATTGAAGTGAGAAATCCACAGCAGTGGTGGAACGAGGGCTTTGCATTCAGTTAATGCCTGATCTCACTATTTGTTGGCAACCAGCTCTGGCCAGCTGCCCCGCACAGGGAGAAAGGGAATCAGGACAGAGTCACCCTGTATCACTCTCAGGTGCCCTCTTGTGACACCCTTCAGAAGAGCACCAACAAAGACCTGGCAGGGAGTCAATTTAAGAAAAGAAAGAGTGGATAGGGAGGAACTGTTTCCCTTAGCAGAAGGGTCAATAACCAGGGGGCATAGATTTAAAGTAATTGATCGGAGGTTTAGAGGGGATTCGAGGAGAATTTTTTTCACCCAGAGGGTGGTGGGGGTCTGGAACTCACTGCCTAAAAGGGTGGTAGAGGCAGAAACCCTCATCACATTTAAAAAGTACTTGGATATGCACTTGAAGTGCCGTAACCTACAGGGCTACGGACCGAGAGCTGGAAAGTGGGATTAGGGTGGATAGCTCTTTGTCGGCCGGCACGGACAAGATGGGCCGAATGGCCTCCTTCTGTGCTGTAAATTTCTATGATTTCCCCCGCAGGCAGCGTCCAATCCAACAATGAATCTTTTTTCTGAGCCAGCAGATTGCCCAGCACTACTGACCGTCGCCACAGGGTGGCAGCGTTACACAGCGGATGATCGGCCCCCGAGTTCCTGGTGCTGTTTCTGGCTCCTCACAGCGAGTGCTGCACTGGCTTGTTCACCAGCTCACACAGCGCCACGTTAAAGGGGCCTCCCCAGCTCAGGGACCGAGGGTGCGATGCAGGAGGAGAGAGGGCCAAGGAGCCAAACTTTGCAGCGGGTGTGAGAGGGAGTGGAGCAGTTGATATTTCATTAACATTGATGATAAAATCAATAATCCAAGTTAACGGTGGCATCTTGTCTATTGAACAGGGGCCTGTGCTGCCCAGAAATAAGCTAACACGAAGATGTATGAGGGTGTTGTGAAAGTGCCTGTCCCTGTCCCTGTCGGGGTTTGTGGTCACTTCTAGCAACAGAATGAAGATTAAGTCATTCACAGTGCATCATAAACCCCACACCTGTCCTCCACCTCTCCATGCATCTTCAGAGTGTTCCCAAACCCATTCATTACCTGTCTCTCTGTGGGACAGGAATCCACATTCTGGGCCTGATGCGATCAGTTCTCTCTCCCTCTTGTTCTGTTCACACCTATTCTGGAACTGACCGAATCGTCAGGTCCAATTCTGGTGAAGTGTTCCCACATCAAGCTTCGAACCTGTCTTGTTGCTGCTTTGCCCCCTGCACTTGACTATATCCCCCTGATCACCCCTGGCCGCCCTTGTGTCCTTTCATGGGGTTTAATTCGCTGAGCCCCAGGAGTTGAGCATTCTCCATTTCTCCGGGCTGATTCCCAGGGATTTTACACAAAAACACTGACCCTTATAATCCCTCTGTCTGTATCCCTGACCATTCCCTGTCTGCATCTCTGACCATTCCCTGTCGGTATTCCTGACCATTCCCTGTCTGTATCCCTGACCATTCCCTGTCTGTATCTGTGACCATTCCCTCTGTCTGTATCCCTGACCATTCCCTGTCTGTATCCCTGACCATTCCCTGTCTGTATCTCTGACCATTCCCTGTCTGTATCTCTGACCATTCCCTGTCTGTATCCCTGACCATTCCCTGTCTGTATCTCTGACCATTCCCTGTCTGTATTTCTGACCATTCCCTGTCTGTATCTCTGACCATTCCCTGTCTGTATCCCTGACCATTCCCTGTCGGTATCTGTGACCATTCCCTGTCTGTATCCCTGACCATTCCCTGTCTGTATCCCTGACCATTCCCTGTCGGTATCCCTGACCATTCCCTGTCTGTATCTCTGACCATTCCCTGTCTGTATCCCTGACCATTCCCTGTCTGTATCTGTGGCCATTCCCTGTCTGTATCCCTGACCATTCCCTGTCTGTATCTCTGACCATTCCCTGTCTGTATCTCTGACCATTCCCTGTCTGTATCCCTGACCATTCCCTGTCTGTATCCCTGACCATTCCCTGTCGGTATCTGTGACCATTCCCTGTCTGTATCCCTGACCATTCCCTGTCTGTATCTGTGACCATTCCCTGTCTGTATCCCTGACCATTCCCTGTCTGTATCTCTGACCATTCCCTGTCTGTATCTCTGACCATTCCCTGTATGTATCTCTGACCATTCCCTGTCTGTATCCCTGACCATTCCCTGTCGGTATCTGTGACCATTCCCTGTCTGTATCCCTGACCATTCCCTGTCTGTATCCCTGACCATTCCCTGTCTGTATCCCTGACCATTCCCTGTCGGTATCCCTGACCATTCCCTGTCTGTATCTCTGACCATTCCCTGTCTGTATCCCTGACCATTCCCTGTCTGTATCTGTGGCCATTCGCTGTCTGTATCCCTGACCATTCCCTGTCTGTATCTCTGACCATTCCCTGTCTGTATCTCTGACCATTCCCTGTCTGTATCCCTGACCATTCCCTGTCTGTATCTGTGACCATTCCCTCTGTCTGTATCCCTGACCATTCCCTGTCTGTATCCCTGACCATTCCCTGTCTGTATCTCTGACCATTCCCTGTCTGTATCCCTGACCATTCCCTGTCTGTATCTGTGACCATTCCCTGTCTGTATCCCTGACCATTCCCTGTCTGTATCCCTGAACATTCCCTGTCTGTATCTGTGACCATTCCCTCTGTCTGTATCCCTGACCATTCCCTGTCTGTATCCCTGACCATTTCCTGTCTGTATCCCTGACCATTCCCTGTCTGTATCTGTGACCATTCCCTGTCTGTATCTCTGACCATTCCCTGTCTGTATCTGTGACCATTCCCTCTGTCTGTATCCCTGACCATTCCCTGTCTGTATCCCTGACCATTCCCTGTCTGTATCTGTGACCATTCCCTGTCTGTATCCCTGACCATTCCCTGTCTGTATCCCTGACCATTCCCTGTCTGTATCCCTGACCATTCCCTGTCTGTATCCCTGACCATTCCCTGTCTGTATCCCTGACCATTCCCTGTCTGTATCCCTGACCATTCCCTGTCTGTATCCCTGACCATTCCCTGTCTGTATCCCTGACCATTCCCTGTCTGTATCCCTGACCATTCCCTGTCTGTATCCCTGACCATTCCCTGTCTGTATCCCTGACCATTCCCTGTCTGTATCTCTGACCATTCCCTGTCTGTATCCCTGACCATTCCCTGTCTGTATCTCTGACCATTCCCTGTCTGTATCTCTGACCATTCCCTGTCTGTATCCCTGACCATTCACTGTCTGTATCTCTGACCATTCCCTGTCGCTATCCCTGACCATTCCCTGTCTGTATCCCTGACCATTCCCTGTCTGTATCCCTGACCATTCCCTGTCTGTATCCCTGACCATTCCCTGTCTGTATCCCTGACCATTCCCTGTCTGTATCCCTGACCATTCCCTGTCTGTATCCCTGACCATTCCCTATCTGTATCTCTGACCATTCCCTGTCTGTATGTCTGACCATTCCCTGTCGCTATCCCTGACCATTCCCTGTCTGTATCCCTGACCATGCCCTGTCTGTATCCCTGACCATTCCCTGTCTGTATCCCTGACCATTCCCTGTCTGTATCCCTGACCATTCCCTGTCTGTATCCCTGACCATTCCCTGTCTGTATCCCTGACCATTCCCTGTCTGTATCTCTGACCATTCCCTGTCTGTATCCCTGACCATTCCCTGTCTGTATCCCTGACCATTCCCTGTCTGTATCCCTGACCATTCCCTGTCTGTATCCGTGGCCATTCCCTGTCTGTATCCCTGACCATTCCCTGTCTGTATCCCTGACCATTCCCTGTCTGTATCCCTGACCATTCCCTGTCTGTATCTCTGACCATTCCCTGTCTGTATCCCTGACCATTCCCTGTCTGTATCCCTGACCATTCCCTGTCTGTATCTGTGGCCATTCCCTGTCTGTATCCCTGACCATTCCCTGTCTGTATCCCTGACCATTCCCTGTCTGTATCCCTGACCATTCCCTGTCTGTATCTGTGGCCATTCCCTGTCTGTATCCGTGGCCATTCCCTGTCTGTATCCCTGACCATTCCCTGTCTGTATCTGTGACCATTCCCTGTCTGTATCCCTGACCATTCCCTGTCTGTATCTGTGACCATTCCCTGTCTGTATCCCTGACCATTCCCTGTCTGTATCTCTGACCATTCCCTGTCTGTATCCCTGACCATTCCCTGTCTGTATCTGTGACCATTCCCTGTCTGTATCCCTGACCATTCCCTGTCTGTATCCCTGACCATTCCCTGTCGGTATCCCTGTCCATTCCCTGTCGGAATCTGTGGCCATTCCCTGTCTGTATCCCTGACCATTCCCTGTCGGTATCCCTGACCATTCCCTGTCTGTATCTGTGGCCATTCCCTGTCTGTTTCCCTGACCATTCCCTGTCGATATCCCTGACCATTCCCTGTCTGTATCTGTGACCATTCCCTGTCTGTATCCCTGACCATTCCCTGTCGGTATCCCTGACCATTCCCTGTCTGTATCCGTGACCATTCCCTGTCTGTATCCCTGACCATTCCCTGTCGGTATCCCTGACCATTCCCTGTCGGTATCCCTGACCATTCCCTGTCGGTATCCCTGACCATTCCCTGTCGGTATCTGTGACCATTCCCTGTCTGTATCCCTGACCATTCCCTGTCTGTATCCCTGACCATTCCCTGTCTGTATCCTTGGCCATTCCCTGTCTGTATCCCTGGCCATTCCCTGTCTGTATCCCTGGCCATTCCCTGTCTGATCCCTGGCCATTCCCTGTCTGTATCCCTGGCCATTCCCTGTCTGTATCCCTGGCCATTCCCTGTCTGTACCCTAGCCATTCCCTGTCTGTATCCCTGGCCATTCCCTGTCGGTATCCCTGTCCATTCCCTGTCGGAATCTGTGGCCATTCCCTGTCTGTATCCCTGACCATTCCCTGTCGGTATCCCTGACCATTCCCTGTCTGTATCTGTGGCCATTCCCTGTCTGTATCCCTGACCATTCCCTGTCGGTATCCCTGACCATTCCCTGTCTGTATCTGTGACCATTCCCTGTCTGTATCCCTGTCCATTCCCTGTCTGTATCTCTGACCATTCCCTGTCTGTACCTCTGACCATTCCCTGTCGGTATCCCTGACCATTCCCTGTCTGTATCCCTGACCATTCCCTGTCTGTATCCCTGACCATTCCCTGTCTGTATCCCTGACCATTCCCTGTCTGTATCCCTGGCCATTCCCTGTCTGTATCTCTGACCATTCCCTGTCTGTATCACTGACCATTCCCTGTCTGTATCTCTGACCATTCCCTGTCTGTATCCCTGACCATTCCCTGTCTGTATCCCTGACCATTCCCTGTCTGTATCCCTGACCATTCCCTGTCTGTATCCCTGACCATTCCCTGTCTGTATCTCTGACCATTCCCTGTCTGTATCCCTGACCATTCCCTGTCTGTATCCCTGACCATTCCCTGTCTGTATCCCTGACCATTCCCTGTCTGTATCCGTGGCCATTCCCTGTCTGTATCCCTGACCATTCCCTGTCTGTATCCCTGACCATTCCCTGTCTGTATCCCTGACCATTCCCTGTCTGTATCCCTGACCATTCCCTGTCGGTATCCCTGTCCATTCCCTGTCGGAATCTGTGGCCATTCCCTGTCTGTATCCCTGACCATTCCCTGTCGGTATCCCTGACCATTCCCTGTCTGTATCTGTGGCCATTCCCTGTCTGTTTCCCTGACCATTCCCTGTCGATATCCCTGACCATTCCCTGTCTGTATCTGTGACCATTCCCTGTCTGTATCCCTGACCATTCCCTGTCGGTATCCCTGACCATTCCCTGTCTGTATCCGTGACCATTCCCTGTCTGTATCCCTGACCATTCCCTGTCGGTATCCCTGACCATTCCCTGTCGGTATCCCTGACCATTCCCTGTCGGTATCCCTGACCATTCCCTGTCGGTATCTGTGACCATTCCCTGTCTGTATCCCTGACCATTCCCTGTCTGTATCCCTGACCATTCCCTGTCTGTATCCTTGGCCATTCCCTGTCTGTATCCCTGGCCATTCCCTGTCTGTATCCCTGGCCATTCCCTGTCTGATCCCTGGCCATTCCCTGTCTGTATCCCTGGCCATTCCCTGTCTGTATCCCTGGCCATTCCCTGTCTGTACCCTAGCCATTCCCTGTCTGTATCCCTGGCCATTCCCTGTCGGTATCCCTGTCCATTCCCTGTCGGAATCTGTGGCCATTCCCTGTCTGTATCCCTGACCATTCCCTGTCGGTATCCCTGACCATTCCCTGTCTGTATCTGTGGCCATTCCCTGTCTGTATCCCTGACCATTCCCTGTCGGTATCCCTGACCATTCCCTGTCTGTATCTGTGACCATTCCCTGTCTGTATCCCTGTCCATTCCCTGTCTGTATCTCTGACCATTCCCTGTCTGTACCTCTGACCATTCCCTGTCGGTATCCCTGACCATTCCCTGTCTGTATCCCTGACCATTCCCTGTCTGTATCCCTGACCATTCCCTGTCTGTATCCCTGACCATTCCCTGTCTGTATCCCTGGCCATTCCCTGTCTGTATCTCTGACCATTCCCTGTCTGTATCACTGACCATTCCCTGTCTGTATCTCTGACCATTCCCTGTCTGTATCCCTGACCATTCCCTGTCTGTATCCCTGACCATTCCCTGTCTGTATCCCTGACCATTCCCTGTCTGTATCCCTGACCATTCCCTGTCTGTATCTCTGACCATTCCCTGTCTGTATCCCTGACCATTCCCTGTCTGTATCCCTGACCATTCCCTGTCTGTATCCCTGACCATTCCCTGTCTGTATCCGTGGCCATTCCCTGTCTGTATCCCTGACCATTCCCTGTCTGTATCCCTGACCATTCCCTGTCTGTATCCCTGACCATTCCCTGTCTGTATCCCTGACCATTCCCTGTCTGTATCCCTGACCATTCCCTGTCTGTATCTGTGGCCATTCCCTGTCTGTATCCCTGACCATTCCCTGTCTGTATCCCTGACCATTCCCTGTCTGTATCCCTGACCATTCCCTGTCTGTATCTGTGGCCATTCCCTGTCTGTATCCGTGGCCATTCCCTGTCTGTATCCCTGACCATTCCCTGTCTGTATCTGTGACCATTCCCTGTCTGTATCCCTGACCATTCCCTGTCTGTATCTGTGACCATTCCCTGTCTGTATCCCTGACCATTCCCTGTCTGTATCTCTGACCATTCCCTGTCTGTATCCCTGACCATTCCCTGTCTGTATCTGTGACCATTCCCTGTCTGTATCCCTGACCATTCCCTGTCTGTATCCCTGACCATTCCCTGTCGGTATCCCTGTCCATTCCCTGTCGGAATCTGTGGCCATTCCCTGTCTGTATCCCTGACCATTCCCTGTCGGTATCCCTGACCATTCCCTGTCTGTATCTGTGGCCATTCCCTGTCTGTATCCCTGACCATTCCCTGTCGGTATCCCTGACCATTCCCTGTCTGTATCTGTGACCATTCCCTGTCTGTATCCCTGACCATTCCCTGTCGGTATCCCTGACCATTCCCTGTCTGTATCCGTGACCATTCCCTGTCTGTATCCCTGACCATTCCCTGTCGGTATCCCTGACCATTCCCTGTCGGTATCCCTGACCATTCCCTGTCGGTATCCCTGACCATTCCCTGTCGGTATCTGTGACCATTCCCTGTCGGTATCTGTGACCATTCCCTGTCTGTATCCCTGACCATTCCCTGTCTGTATCCCTGACCATTCCCTGTCTGTATCCTTGGCCATTCCCTGTCTGTATCCCTGGCCATTCCCTGTCTGTATCCCTGGCCATTCCCTGTCTGATCCCTGGCCATTCCCTGTCTGTATCCCTGGCCATTCCCTGTCTGTATCCCTGGCCATTCCCTGTCTGTACCCTGGCCATTCCCTGTCTGTATCCCTGGCCATTCCCTGTCGGTATCCCTGTCCATTCCCTGTCGGAATCTGTGGCCATTCCCTGTCTGTATCCCTGACCATTCCCTGTCGGTATCCCTGACCATTCCCTGTCTGTATCTGTGGCCATTCCCTGTCTGTATCCCTGACCATTCCCTGTCGGTATCCCTGACCATTCCCTGTCTGTATCTGTGACCATTCCCTGTCTGTATACCTGACCATTCCCTGTCGGTATCCCTGACCATTCCCTGTCTGTATCTGTGACCATTCCCTGTCTGTATCCCTGACCATTCCCTGTCGGTATCCCTGACCATTCCCTGTCGGTATCCCTGACCATTCCCTGTTGGTATCCCTGACCATTCCCTGTCGGTATCTGTGACCATTCCCTGTCTGTATCCCTGACCATTCCCTGTCTGTATCCCTGACCATTCCCTGTCTGTATCCTTGGCCATTCCCTGTCTGTATCCCTGGCCATTCCCTGTCTGTATCCCTGGCCATTCCCTGTCTGATCCCTGGCCATTCCCTGTCTGTATCCCTGGCCATTCCCTGTCTGTATCCCTGGCCATTCCCTGTCTGTATCCCTGGCCATTCCCTGTCTTATTGCGGAGGAACCGCAGGTTCGCCCCTCCTGCTCCCGCTGCCGAGAGCCGCCAGTGACTCATTGCTGAAGAGCTGCCTCGGTCTCTCTCTCTCTCTCTGACTATAGATTCTTTCATTCTCTCTTACTCTCTCGCTCTGTGACTTTCTCTTTCTGCCTCTCTGACTGTAGACTCTTGTGACTTTCTCTCTGACACTCTCCCTGATATTTTCTCCCCCTCGCTGACTCTCTGTTCCTGCCTCTTTCTCTTTCAGTGTTTCCCTGTGTGTGTTTCTGTCTCTCAATGTGCCTGTTTCTCTCAACCTTGACACCTCTGCATGTGTCAATGTCCTTCATTCGCTTTGTCTCGTGTTTCTGACTGCCTGTTTCTCCAACACTCAATGTCTCTGTCTCCCTGTTTATTTTACCATGTGTGTATATCTCTGCCTGTCTGTCTCGTTTGCTCTCTGTCCCCCCTCTCTTTATATTTCTGTCTCTGTCTCTCTCTCTGTCTCTGTCTCTCTAAGTCTCTCTCTCACAGCATCTCTATCTCTCTCTGTCTCGCTAACAGTCTCTCTATCTGTCTCTCTCTCTCATTCTCTCTGAACAGTCTCCCTATCTCTCTCTTTCTTTCTCTCTCTGTCTAACAGTCTCTCTAACTCTCTCTCTTTAGCTATCTCTCTCTCTCTGTCTCTCTCACAGTCTCTCTATCTCTAACAGTCTCTCTATCTGTCTCTCTCTCTCATTCTCTCTCTGTCTCTCTAACAGTCTCCCTATCTCTCTCTTTCTCTCTCTCTCTGTCTAACAGTCTCTCTATCTCTCTAACAGTCTCTCTATCTGTCTCTCTCTCTCTCGCTCTCTGTCTCTCTCACAGTCTCTCTGTCTCTTTCTCTCGTGCCCTGACACCCACTACACTCTCGAGGGGAACTCGCCGCTTTGTTGAGGAGACGCCTTCGCTGTTAACGTGACACCGTTGTTTAGAATTCTACAAAACAAGCTAATGCGGAGCCGTTCACCTGTTTAAGAAAAGGTTCTTGCAGGCATTGGCCTGATTGGTGTGGAATGAAGCTCGGTGCATCCTGTGTGTAACACTTTCTGACAATAATCGGCTCACCAGGGCCAGTCCTGGGCTTCTGAAGGGTGGGGGTGAGATTCACGAACCAGAGCTGGCGGGTCTGACCCGGCGCTTCTCTCCCAGATATTCCCATGGCCGGGGAATGGGATGAGGTGTTAATGGGAGATCGCCCGAGAAATCTTTCAGCGACTCTCGGTTTCCCGGGCGCTTGTATTTTGAAAATTGCAGAATCCTGGAGCCCACAATCACTGAGCAATAGGAACAAGTGGAGGCCATTCAGCCCATCGAACCTGTCCCACCATTCAATCAGATCAGGACTGATCTGCACCTCAATCCCATTTACCCGCCTGTCATGGAATCATAGAATGACACCGCACAGAAAGAGGCCATTCGGCCCATTCTCGCCACTATCTCGTCCTTGTCCAATTGTAGGAGACCTGACAGGACCCGAGAAACATATAAAACCACTTGTGAATTCTGAGATACCTGAATGAAACGAGATGGAAGGCGGCGTCTGTGTGTTTCTCAGAGATTTCATCCTTTATTGCCAAAATATTATAAATTGCTGCATATCCCTCGATACCCTTAACCAACAAAAATCTGTCAATCTCGGTTTTGAAAGCTCCGATTTCCACCCCCCCCCCCCCCCCCCCAGCATCCAGAGCCTTTCGGGGGGGGGAAGAGTTCCACATTCCCACGGCCCCTTGTGACGGGACACAGACACAGCCCCGAGAGCTTGTGCTAACTCGGCATTGCCCACATCGTTTCCTAATCGAAATCAAATAAATCGATACTTTCATTAAGTCTTGAATTTGAGTTCACATATCGATTTCTTTCCATTTATAGAACGAATTCTATCGAAAGATATCGTCAATTGAAATTACAATGGGATTAAAAAGTTAAATATGAAACAAGATTGGGGTTAGTTTAGTGTGCCCTTATTTTAAGATTATCTCGATTGGCTGGTTGGTAACAAGAGCTCCGATACCACAAATAAATCGATTTTTATTCTTCCTCAGAGTATCTCAGAATGTTTACTGATTAGTGAAAGCGGCTAGTTGTTCCTTCTCGACTGTTTGGCCCTATAATCGGAAGCGGGGGCTGGGGGCATAAGAGAAGGTCGGACGATGCAATGCAATCTCCCGTTCGACCATCTTTCACTGGGAGGTTATTTTTAAACTTAATAAACTGTGAAACAACAACAACTTGCATTTATATAGCGACTTTAACGTAGTAAAAGGTCCCAACTCGCTTCACCGGAGCGATTATCAAACAAAATTTGACACCGAGCCACAAAAGGAGATATTAGGGCAGGTGACCAAAAGCTTGGTCAAAGAGGGAGGTTTTAAGGAGCATCTTAAAGGAGGAGAGAGAGGTAGAGAGGCGGAGAGGTTTAGGGAGGGAATTCCAGAGCTTAGGGCCCAGGCAGCTGAAGGCACGGCCACCAATGGTGGAGAGTTTAAAATCGGGGATGCTCAAGAGGCCAGAATTGGAGGAGCGCAGATATCTCGGGGGGTTGTGGGGCTGGAGGAGGTTACAGAGATAGGGAGGGGCGAGGCCATGGAGGGATTTGAAAACAAGGATGGGAATTTTAAAATCAAGGCGCTGCTTATCCTGGAGCCAAAGTAGGTCAGCGAGCACAGGGGGTGATGGGCGAACGGGACTCGGTGTGAGTTAGGACACGGGCAGACGAGTTTTGGATGACCTCAGGTTTACGTAGGGTGGAACGTGGGAGGTCGGCCAGGAGTGCGCTGATAGCTTGTTGAAACTGAACATGAAAACCCAACACAAAGCATATTTATCATGTGTCACACTGAAAAGGCTGGTGTCTCCTTGTCTGAGACACTGGTTATACCGGAGGTCTTTATTGGTGTTTAATCGCCTGGCTCTACTAAAATATTAACTGAGAATAAATCATATCTCAGACACCCTTTGGAACTGGCTGGTCTTTATTTAAAGCTGTTTGACTCCAATACTCTTTCAAAGCATTCTGGGACCTATAAATAATCTTAGTTCAACCTCTTGGTGTTAGCGACTGATAAATATTAGGGATTTTAATCTCCGGGCATGGGGAAAGAGTCAATTATAAATATGGTGATCAGCTGTGACTCAGTGGGTAGTTCTCTCGCCTCAGAGTCAGAAGGTTGTGGGTTCAAATCCCACTCCTTCTTCTTCTTCTTAGGCAGTCCCTCGGAACCGAGGATGACTTGCTTCCACATTAAAAATGAGTTCTCAGGTGACTGATGAGTCCAATGTGGGACCTACAGTCTCTGTCACAGGTGGGGCAGATGGTGGTTGAAGGCGCAGGTGGGTGGGGTGCTTGGGTTGACATGCGCTCCTTGCGCTGCCTACACTTGGCTTCCGCTTGCTCCCGGCGAAGAGACTCAAGGTGTTCGGCGCCTTCCCGGATGCTTCTCCTCCACTTAGTGCGGTCTTGGGCCAGGGATTCCCAGGTGTCGGTGGGGATGTTACACTTTTTCAAGGAGGCTTTGAAGGTGTCCTTGAAGCGTTTCCTCTGCCCACCTGGGGCTCTCTTGCCATGCCGGAGCTCCAAGCAGAGCGCTTGTGGGTTCAAATGCCACTCCAGAGACTTGAGCACAAATCTAGGCTGACACTCCAGGGCAGTGCTGAGGGAGTGCTGCACTGTCAGAGGTGCCACCTTTCGAGTGAGATGTTAAACCGGGGCCCCGTCTGCTCTCTCAGGTGGACGTAAAAGATCGCGTGGCACTATTTCGAAGAAGAGCAGGGGGAGTTCTCCCCTGTGTCCTGGGGCCAATATTTATCCCTCAACCAACATCACTAAAACAGATTATCTGGTCATTATTACATTGCTGTTTGTGGGAGCTTGCTGTGCGCAAATTGGCTGCCGCGTTTCCCACATTACAACAGTGACCACACTTCAAAAAGTATTTCAGTGGCTGTAAAGTGCTTTGGGACGTCCTGAGGTTGTGAAAGGTGCTATATAAATGCAAGTCTTTCGATGTTCAGCCAAGAGTTAACTTGCTCTTGACAAAGGGTTTGACCTGAAACGTTGACTCTATTTCTCTCTCCACGGATGTTGCCCGGCCTGCTGAGTTTTTCCAGCATTTTCTGTTGTTATTTTGCATTCTCCATGAGCTGAAATGGGAACTGAAATGCATTTTGTATCTACATCAATATTCCATTGGTTTGTTATTACATAACAAGTGCAAGTTTGCAAACGTTCCCCTTTTAAGAATCTCTTGTGGGATTGAAACCCGACTCAATATGTTTGTGCTCAAATCAGTGAGGTTGCCTACAACTCATCAATCTGCTGGAAGTGATGACAGTGTTTGTTTTACATGAAGAGAGCTCAAGTATTACAAAGTCGCTTGCCAACAAAAGGAGGATAACTTGTTATGGCTGAAACGTTAGAATGTATATTGTTACTCTCGATGTAAATATTTAACCGCGTTTCTTAAATGCTTGGTTGTGAATTTTGCCGAGTCCGAGGGGTTATTTACAGCTCCATTTTACACTGCGAGAGAGAGAACTTGCATTTATATAGCGCCTTTCACATCCCCAGGATGTCCCAAAGTGCCTTACAGCTAATGAAGCCAATAAAGCAGAGAAGGACAGAGGTTGTATTGTGACTTTAAGATATTCGTGCACAAAGATCATAGAAATTTATGGCACAGAAGGAGGCCATTCGGCCCATCGTGTCTGTGCTGACCAAAGAACAGCTCCGCCACCTCATCCCACCTTCCAGCTCTCGGTCCATAGCCCTGTAGGTTACGGCACTTCAAGTGCATATCCGAGTACTTTTTAAATGTGATGAGGGTCTCTGCCTCGACCACCCTTTCAGGCAGTGAGTTCCAGACCCCCACCACCCTCTGGGTGAAAACATTTCTCAACTCCCCTCTAATCCTTCCACCAATTACTTTAAATCTCTGCCCCCTGGTTATTGACCTCTCTGCTAAGGGGAATATGTCCTTCCGATCCACTCTATCTCTCGGCCCCTCATAATTTTATACACCTCAATTGAATCTCCCCTCAGCCTCCTCTATTCCAAATAAAACAACCCCAGTCTATCAGTCTCAAGCTTCACAGCCTGAAGACCAGAGTAAGGTTTCTTGAATTTACAATTTACTCGATTGAGAGATCACCCAAACCTCTCGACCCCTCCAATCTGATTTTTAAAATGGGCGCGGTTATAAAAAAAAGTCAGAGAAAGTCACTAAACACCCAGCTCATCCCTGCTTCATCCCTGCCCAATCTCAGGGGACAGCCAGGGCCTGGGAAAGGTGTAATCCCACTTCTGCACTCTAAGGCACCTTCAATGAAAAGAGATAAAAGCTAATGTCTCTGTTTCCCAGAGATCTCATGCTTTATTCAAACATCAATCTTAAACCACACGCCATGGGTACGAGCTTGGCCACACCGTGACCTTCTCTCTATGTAGAAAAAACAGGTACACATTATCAATTGCTCTCACTTTATTCCCATCCGCGACATGCAGCCAATGTTAGGCTTCAGTGTGAGAACTGTACCAATCCTTTTCAAATTCTTCTGGGGGGGGAGGGGGAGCTGCCAATATTGACCCACTTCCCACAGACAGACAGACAGACAGACAGACACACACACACACACACACACGGCACACAGAGGAATAGCACTCTGTCATTCAACACATGCTTCTGAGTCAGAAGGTTGTGAGTTCGAGCCCCACTCCAGAGACTTGAGCACAAAAAGCTAGGCTGACACTCCAGTGCGGTGCTGAGGGAGCGCGGCACTGTCGGAGGTGCCGTCTTTTGGATGAGTCGTTAAGCCGAGGCCCCATCTGCTCTCTCAGGTGGACATAAAAGACCCCATGGCCACTATTTCGAAGAAGAGCAGGGGGAGTTATCCTGGGCCAATATTTATCCCTCAATCAGCATCACCCAAAAAAACTGCAACAAATGATCTGGTTATTGTCACATTTCTGTTTGTGGGAGCTTTCTGTGCGCAAATTGGCTGCTGTGTTTCCCACATTACAACAGTGACTACACTTCAAAAAGTACTTCATTGGCTGTAAAGTGCTTTGGGCCGTCTGGTGGTCGTGAAAGGCGCTATATAAATGCAGGTCCTTTTTTTTCCCCCGCATGCTCCTTTAACACACAGTTGAAATAAGGTCAGTGTTGGTCAGACGGCACAGGCGAGAGGCGGATACTAATCCGGTGGAGGCCCAGGTTAGAAACAGGTGGAGATTGAGAGCAACACGCGGATATGCGGCTGGTCCAGTCCAGCGTTTTGGGTTTTTTCAGCGAGAGACCCTTGGGCTGTGTGATGCTCCCCCTTTGACTTGGGCTGCAGGGCTCCTCCGGGTCACTTTGTGCCTTCAGTCCCTCTCCGGAGAGCTCCCCAGCAACATGGCTTGTTAAAAAAGATATATAAAGCAGGCTTTGAAGGTGAATGGGGGAACGATCTGGGCCGAATGATACCGAGCGGAGTTAGGGGTCCTCACGAGAGAATTTACAGGACTTGAGAGAGAGAGAGAGCGGCGCAAGGCTGGAGAAACACAGGAGGGAGGTTAACCGCGACATTGGAGCCACGCCGCCTCTCCCACCTTTCTGTCCCCGGCTCCCAGCACCAGCTGAATAAGCAGTCACCAGCACATAAGAACATAAGAAATAGGAGCAGGAGTAGGCCAATCGGCCCCTCGAGCCTGCTCCACCATTCAATAAGATCATGGCTGATCTGATCCTAACCTCAAATCTTCTATCACTCTGCATCCACCCGAACCCATGTGATCTCCCGGGAGAGGCGAAAAACCAGATAAAGACCCAATGGCCAATTTGGGAGAAAAAAATCTGGGAAATTCCTCTCCGACCCATCTAGGCGATCGAAATTCTTCCAGGAGATCACTCTGTCCCTATATTTTCTACAGCACAGCCCGGAGACCGCAGCAGGAGAGCCCGGATCTCCACTCTGAAGTTGGGTTCAGGAGGCAATGGGTGAACAGCACTGTCCTGTGCTGCTCGGTGAAGTTCAGCCCTTTTCAAAGGGTTCTGTGTGTGGGTGGGGGGTGGTGGGTGTTCCGGCGGCACTGACACACACACCTGCGACCCTCCGCTCCAACCTGGGATGGCGGTGCTGGCGACACTCAAAGGGAAACCATGCCCACAGTGCAAGACTTTTGTTCATAATAGCATGGTAGTCACAGATTCATTACGGCACAGAGGAGGCCATTCTGTGCCGGCTCTCTGTAGAGCAATCCAGTCAGTCCCATTCCCCCGCTCTATCCCCGTAGCCCTGCAAGTTTATTTCCCTCCAGTGCCTATCCAGTCTCCCCTTGAAAACATTGAGTGTCTCCGCTTCCGTCGGCAGCGAGTTCCAGGTCCTCACCACTCGCTGCGTAAAAAGTTTTTCCTCATTGCAAGACTTTACATAGAATGACATATGTTAGGAGAGATTACACAAATTGGGCTGTATTCCCTAAAATTTAGGCGGTTAAGGGGTGATCTGATTGAAGTTTTCGAGATATTAAAGGAACTATTTCCGCTGGTTGCGGATTCTCGGACTAGGGGCAGAGTCTAAAAATTAGAGCCAGACCTTTCAGGAGTAGAATTCGGAAACACTTCTACACACAAAGGGTGGTAGAAGTTTGGAACTCTCTTCCACGCAGGACAACTGATGCTCGATCAATAGTTAATTTTAAATCTGAGATTGATAATTTTTTGTTAACTAAAGGTATTAAGGGATATGGGCCAAAGGTGGGAATATGGAGTTAGGTCGCAGATCAGCCATGATCTCATTGAAAGGTGGAACAGGCTCCAGGGACTGATTGGCCTCTTCCTGTTCCTATGTTCCTATAGGATATACGGCACAGAAACAGGCCATTCGGCCCAACCAGTCCATGCCGGCGTTTATGCTCCACTCGAGCCTCCTCCCGTCTTTCCTCATCTAAATCTATCAGTATAACCCTCTATTCCCTTCTCCCTCATACACTTGTCCAGCCTCTCCTTCAATGCATCGATACTATTCACCTCAACCACTCCCTGTGGTAGCGAGTTCCACATTCTCACCACTCTCTGGGGAAAGAAGTTTCTCCTGAATTCCCTATTGGATTTCTTGGTGACTATCTTATATTGATGGCCATGCTCTAGTTTTGCTCTTGCCCACAAGTGGAAGCACTCTCTCTGTGTCTACTCTATCAAAACCTCTGATAGTTTTAAAGGCCTGAAGACATTATGTAATAATAGTCAGAAACAGCATGATAGTCAATTAAAGAAAGACTTGTATTTATGTAGCGCCTTTCACGACCACCGGACGTCTCAAAGCGCTTTGCAGTCAATGAAGTACTTTTGAATGGAGTCATGATTGCAAGACTTTGTTATTAATGCAGAGTCAGAAACAACATTCAATACATGTGGGGAAATATATAGAAATGGAATGATCAGATTGCCCAGTTTGATAACGATATGCGCAGAAATAATATACACACAGACCTGGAATAACTGTTTTAACAACATTATCACCAGCCCGCAAATATGCTCTTTCAACCCTGCGAGGAGTCAGTGCGTCATTGGACAAGTTAGTGATGGTGCGGAGGATTTAGACATATCAGAAAGGACCAGTTTCAGATCTACACCAGGCAGTGGGCATTAAAGGTGGCTCGAGATTACAGCCTCTTGCCTTCCTCAGTCTCGATCGCAACCCAAGCATTTCATCTTGGCGCCGAGTCCTTGTCGCTATCAACAAGCCCCCGAGTGTAATGTTACTGCTTGTTTGTGTGTCTTTCTCCACTAATAGTCTGTTTAAATGCGACATGTAACTCCCTGTGAGCGGAGCTCTCGCCCTGACCGCCAGCGCCTCCATCCCATCCCCAGCACGGCTCGAAGGCAGTCCCTCCTGAGCAGTGTCCAAGACCTGATGTCCAAATCTCAATTCAATGTTGTGATCGGGTCCTCCCACCCTCGCTGTTGCTTCTCTCGAACACAATTTTTTTGGCCTATTCAAACGCCCAGCGAGAGAGCACCCACTGTAGGAACAGCGATTGTTCGGGGTCTAACAAGTAAAATGACGGGTTGAGAAGACCAAATCTGTTTTATGGTGAATTTGGGGCACTTGGGCGAGTGTGGATTATCTGTGCTGTAAACTACAAAGGCACCGAAAAAACAGCTCCCGTGTTAGAATGGAAGGTGAAGGGACAGGGGGAGGGGGAGAGAGAGAGAGAGAGAGAGAGAGAGAGAGAGAGAGAGAGAGGAGGGGAGGGGGGGAGGAGGGGAGAGAGAGGAAGAGAGGGGAAGAGAGGGGAAGAGAGGGGAAGAGAGAGGGGAGAGAGAGGGAGGGGAGAAGGGAGAGAGAGGGAGGGGAGAGGGGAGAGAGAGGGAGGGGAGAGGGGAGAGAGAGGGAGGGGAGAGAGAGGAGGGGAGAGAGAGAGGGGAGAGAGAGAGGGGAAGGGAGAGGGGAAGGGAGAGGGAAGGGAGAGGGAGGGGAGAGGGAGGGGAGAGAGAGGGAGGGGAGAGAGAGGGAGGGGAGAGAGAGGGAGGGGAGAGAGAGGGAGGGGAGAGAGAGGGAGGGGAGAGAGAGGGAGGGGAGAGAAAGGGAGGGGAGAGAGAGGGAGGGGAGAGAGAGGGAGGGGAGAGAGAGGGAGGGGAGAGATAGGGAGGGGAGAGAGAGGGAGGGGAGAGAGAGGGGAGAGGGAGGGGAGAGGGAGGGGAGAGGGAGAGGGAGGGGGAGAGGGAGGGGGAGAGGGAGGGAGGGGGAGAGAGGGGAAGAGAGGGGAAGAGAGAGGGAGGGGGAGAGGAAGGGAGGGGGAGAGGAAGGGAGGGGGAGAGGGGAGAAATAAATGGAAGGGAGAACGAAAGGGAAGGGAAGAGGGAGACAGGAGAAGGAAAAGATAATGTAGACGGGGAAGGGGTGGGGAAGGGAAAGGGTGGGAATGTTTACCCAGTTTTGGACCTTGTTTGACCGGGACACTGGATTTCACCTCCTTATTTCCCATTGCTCTGGCGCCTTGGGATTTCGAGTCAGTAAAAGCCCAGCAGGCCCGGGATGTTTCTCGGTGACTATCTTATATTGATGGCCTCTAGTTTTGCTCTTCCCCCCGAAATGGCCTCCTTCCGTGCTGTAACTTTCTATGATTCTATGATTTAACTCAACACCAAGGGTTCAGATGTAACTGGTGGGACGGTGCAGGAGGGATTGCTGGAATATAACTGCTGTCGGAGCACCTCGCCCTGTGTGTGTGCATTGTTTGATAGTCAACCTTGCTGCTGAAATCTAGGCAACATTATCCTTTAACACTCTTTAAACACATTACTCTTTAAACCGTTAGCTTAATGCTTACAGCAAACATAGACGCAAAAACGGGAGCCACTTCCACATTCTCACCACTCTCTGGGTAAAGAAGTTCCTTCTGAATTCCCTATTGGATTTCTTGGTGACTATCTTATATTGATGGCCTCTAGTTATGCTCTTCCCCACAAGTGGAAACATTCTCTCTGTATCCACTCTATCAAAACCTCTCATAATTTCAAGACTTCTATTAGGTCACCCCTCAGCCTTCAAAAGAGACCCAGCCTGTTCATCCTTACCTGATAGGTATACCCTCGCATATCTGGTATCATCCTTGTAAATCTTCACTGCACCCTCTCCAGTGCCTCTATATCCTTTTTATAATATGGCGACCAGAACTGTACGCAGTATCTAAGTGTGGTCCAACCAAGGTTCGATACAGGTTTAGCATAACTTCACTACTTTTCAATTCAATCCCTCTAGAAATAAACCCTAGTGATTGGTTTGCTTTTTATGGCCTTTTTAACCTGTGTCGCTACTTTCAGTGATTTGTGAATTTGTACTCAGAGGTCCCCAATTAGATTCGTATTTTTTAAATAATATGTGACCACCCTATTTTTCTTACCAAAATGTAATACCTCACATTTATCTGTCTTGCATTTCATTTGTGAATGATATGCCCATTCTTCAAGTTTATTAATGTCTTCTTGTAATTTGTTGCAGTCCTCCTCAGTATTAACTATCCGCCCCCCCCCCCTCATTTGGTGTCATCTGCAAATTTAGAAATTGTGTTTTTGAATCCAAAGTCTAAATCGTTAATATTAATTGTGAACAGTAGAACACCACCACCCACCTTCCGCCACTGTGAATAGCTACCCTTTACTCCTACTCTCTGCTTTCTGTCCTGAAGCCAGCTAGCTATCCAATCTGCTACTTGTCCCCTGACTCGGCATTCTCTGACCTTATTCTTCATTAGTCTATTATGTGGTACCTTAATCCAAGGCCTTTTGAAATAATCATATTCAAATTTGCGAGATTTAACTAAATCAGGCAGACTTGGATTGGAAGTGAAGTGTAAGTAAGTTGAATAATGCGCGGCACAGATCCGCCCTCTCCAAACCAGCACCATTCAGACAATGACTGCGGAACTCATCTGTCACGTCTCCAACCTGTATTTTTTGTTCTTGTCCAAGAGGCCAGTGAGTTCAGTGACTCCTTCTTAAAGTAAACCCAGGAAATGATCTGACAACCCCTGACACACGACGTCTCTCTGTTACATTTCAAAGTCCAACCCTTCTACACCCCTCCCAGTGTCCCAGACCCCGAGGGCTTGTCTTGGATTTAACTGGTTCCAGTCAACTTGAGACCCCTTTAGTCGGGTTTGGTCCCTCCGATGAGAGGGTGAGTGTGACAACACAATTAAAAGGGATTGAATCTAAAGTCAAGGTTACTTCAATGCCACCAATACTTGTTGGATTTTTTATAAAGCGTTCAAATCTTTTCCCCATTCTTAAAACATGCCCGCATTCTTAAAACACGTCTGGTATTAATCAGGGTGGCGGTGTGGGGTTAGACTGTGACAGTCTCCCTGCTCAATGTGATTCAGGGGCTACTGTTAGTCTCTCGCCCCTCTGTGTTTGATCGCTATCCTTTTCCTCTTATCCTTGACCCAGAATATTAATTTTCAGAAGTGGGGTGTGCGTTGCCAAAAGCCTATCTTTACTGTAACAAAACCATGCAAAGTTGGCCAGAGGTCCTATATATGGAGAAGGGTTCTTCCCCCGTGCTCAGCACTCATGGCTTCAGTACTTGTTGGACCTCACTGGCAGACACAGGCGGCCCGGTCAGGACATCTCGGTGTACCGTCTAGATTAAAACAAAATCAAACCAATCTGTGTGCAGGTTTGAGAGCAAACTACTTGCCTAGGAGGAAAGGCGTGGAGCTGACTTCAGGAGTGAAAACATTAAATTAAATTAAATTAATCTAATGGCAAGACTACAGAAGCTGGGGTCGTTCTCCTTAGAGCGGAGAACGTCAAAATGATGAAGGGTTTTGATAGAGTAAATGAGAAATTGTTTCCAGTAACAGGAGGGTCGGTAACCAGAGGACACAGATTGAAGATAATCGGTAAAAGAGCCAACGGTGAGACGAGGAGATTTTTTTAGGCAGCGAGTTGTTGTGATCTGGAACGCGCTGCCTGAAAGAGCGGTGGGAACAGATTCAATTGTAACTTTCAAAAGAGAATTGGATAAATACTGGAAGGGGAGACATTTACAGAGCTCTGGGGAAAGAGCAGGGGGGCAGTGGGACTAATTGGAGAGCTCTTTCAAAGAGCCGGCCCAGGCACGATGGGCCGAATGGCCTCTTTCTGTGCTGTAGGATTCTATGATTCTCAGGCGAGATTGGTTTGTTTGAAGTGTCCAGCGGCACCTTGCACCGGTTTGGAAATATGCTGCAGCTCTCTCAGTAAGCAGCAATGTGTTAAAGGAGACACCTCACCCCTTCCCTGTCAGGACACTGTCACCAAACACCATGAAGGAGTTTTGCTTTTTGGGGTGGTGGGAGAGCGGGGTGGGGGGGCAGGAATTTTAATTGAATTGGATATCCGGCCCTAAACGCGAATACCGCCGAGATAACGAGAGCCTCTTACTATCAAGGTTCAAGAGGAGCGCTAGTTAATGGAAATTACCCAACAGTTTAACAGCTCCCCAGTGAGGTCACAGTCCTTGTATACAGTGCTCTGACAAATTGGGCCACAGTTAACGTGAAGCCTCGAGAAAGGTAAACAAGCCTTACCCTTAAGAATCGTCTTATCTGCTGCGAAGTTTTATAGCACTAACACAAAGTCACGGCACACTCCAACTGAGCTGTGAGGAAGGCAGATATTGGTCACTGATCTGAACGCGATGGGAATCCAGGGTCTGAGGGCCTGAATCACACTGAAGGTGGCCAACAGTGGGACTCAGATTCTTAAAACATCCACTGCTTCAAAAACTATCGACTTGAACCAAAACTTTGGGCTCACGTGGAGGTCAGGGGAGCACAACCTCCAAAGGCCATGGAGGGTTTAAAGAACAACAACAATGGGCATTTAGAAATTGAGATAAGACACGAGGGCAACTTGAACCGAGGCTGGTTGTTTAGAAGGACTATTATTCTTCAAAGCAGCTGGTGTTGTCCAGTTAATAACATCGATTCACGTATCCAAACAGCATCTTCGCTTCAATTAAATTTTGGTGCAACTGCAAAAATGAATAATTTTAATTAAAAATGTTCATGTTGCCTTCTGTTGCCTAGGCCCCAAGCTCTGGAATTTCTTACCTAAACCTCTCCGCCTGGCTACCTCTCTCTCCTCCTTTAAGACGCTCCTTAAAACCTACCTCTTTGACCAAGCTTTTGGTCACCTGCCCTAATTTATCCTTGTGTGGATTGGTGTCAAATTTATTGTCTTAAAATACTCCTGTGCCGCGCCTTGGGACGTTTTACTACGTTAAAGGCGCTATATAAATACAAGTTGTTGTTGTTGTTGTTCATTGGCTGTAAAGCACTTGAGACCTGCTGGGCGCTATATAAATACAAGTTGTTGTTGATCTTTTTGTTAATAGGTTTTGATAGAGTGGATAGAGAGAGAATGTTCCCACTTGTGGGGAAGAGCATAACTAGAGGCCATCAATATAAGATAGTCACCAAGAAATCCAATAGGGAATTCAGGAGAAACTTCTTTCCCCAGAGAGTGGTGAGAATGTGGAACTCGCTACCACAGGGAGTGGTTGAGGCGAATAGTAGGGATGCATTTAAGGGGAGGCTAGACAAGCATATGAGGGAGAAGGGAATAGAGGGATATGCTGATAGTTAGATGAGGAAAGACGGGAGGAGGCTCGAGTGGAGCATAAACGCCGGCATGGACTGGTTGGGCCGAATGGCCGGTTTCTGTGCCGTATATCCGATGTAATCCTCTGTAATATTTCTCTCTCCAGCTGAGGTCTGGTGCATTCTGCCCAATCCTCCCCTAAAAGCCAGTTCAGTTACAAACCAGTACAAAGGCGTTGACTGACCTACCGCCCCTTGCTCATTGCCAGGGTGGCCCAGGATGGCAGCTCGCTCCTGGTCTGACAAGGCAACTCAGCCGGTGCCACCCTTGCCCGAATCTTCAGCTCGTAGGCAAGAGCCTGATTTATTTCAGCGTTTCTCTCAGATCCTGAAACGTCCGCCTCTCCCCCCACACAGAGAGATGTCTGAGCAAGCCCGTCTCTTGCTGTCTGAGCTGTCAGTGCACAAGAGCCATTGATAAGTTAAACAAACAGTGATCGAGCTCTCGTTTGCAGACACCCAGTTAAAAAGCTGACACACACCAAAGGCGAAGGGGGTGGAAGTGCCCTTGTTCACAGTTTCTCCTGAGTTTAACACTCTCCAGAAACTCCGACTACACAGATTAGCTTATACTATATTTATCTCCTCTTTTTATATTATATAATTTGCAGATACACACAGTTAGATAGTAATCTTGCATATAAATGCATTATCCACACACACACATACGATATCTCATATATTACAGAGTATTTACAGCACAGAAACAGGCCATTCGGCCCAACTGGTCCGTGCCGGTGTTTCTGCTCCACACGAGCCTCCTCCCACCCCTAACTCCATCTCAGCCCATCAGCATATCCTTCTATTCCCTTCTCCCTCGTGCGCTTATCCAGCCTCCCCTTAAATGTATCTACACTGTTCGCCTCAACCACTCCCTGTGGCAGCGAGTTCCACATTCTCACCACTCTCTGGGTAAAGAAGTTTCTCCTGAATTCCCTGTTGGGTTTATTAGTGACTGTCTTATATTGATGGCCACTCGTTCTGGTCTCCCCCACAAGTGGAAACATCTTCTCTACGTCTATCCTATCAAATCCTTATATATATATATATAATATACACACACACTCATACTTACATACACAGATTATATATGTGTGTATGAGAGATATTTTGTGTATATACATTAACAAGGCATTTATATGCAAGATTAATGTGTGTATATGTAATATATATTTTACCTACATATATATACTTATTTAAGTAATATATATCGGATATTTATTTAAGTTATATGTGTCTGTATCGCATACTTATTTAAGTTAATTCTGCATTACAAGTATTGCTTTCACATTGCATTTTTCTGTACAATTTCTTTCCATTCTGCATACAATGACTTTCTATTCTGCCCCTTGTATTTAAACATACTGTCCCCATTGTCTGACAGATAAACATATACACACGGGGCAGTACGTTTAAATACAAGGAGCAGTCTACACTCTGCAAATACTTGGCAGTTAAAACCAATGTTTGTTCCAAACATTAATTGTGTTTCGCCGCACTGCTGCCTCTGCTTAAAACACACAACCCGACGACACTGAATTGAGCTCGTTTCTATTTTCTCTTTAATCCTCTTTACCTGTGGATCCACTCTTCTGCTAACTCCTATTGCAAACCGAATTAACACCAAGTTTACAATTCCCAGTTTCCCAACCCTTGCCCATTCTGTGCAGACCGGTCGGTGGAGTCACTGTATAATTATATTTAAAAAAATAATAATTCTGGACTACCTGTTCGGAAATAATCACTAGAAGGTTCAACCACAGTCACAACCAATAATTGCAAAGGGACTCTCTCAAAGCCTCAGAGAGACTCGCTCCATCAGTGTGCTTGCTAAATCCAATGTGCCTGCCACTGCACTCAATGTATAATATAATATAACGAGTATATAATTCCAATTAGCATTTCAAGATCATTGTAGGAAATCTCAAAATGCTCCCCCGCCTCCCAGTAGATTAAAGACCACGGGTCGCTATATAGGTTGTAGAATGCAGTAACCTCACACCACACATGTACTCAAAAGTCTTACCATCTTTCTAATTGCTACTGAATGTACTCGGTCAAACCAGGACTTGTACAATTAGTCAGTCGCTTTCCTCCAATTGAGGGTTTCTGGTTAGACATCTACTTGCTTTCCAAAATAGGACAACTTACTTTTTCTTTTGCATGTTTAACAATGTTGCTGGTGTGGGTGGGGTGGGGGTGAATTCTCCAGATTTCACAGGGATTGGGGTTGAGACACCGCGGGGAGTGGGGGGGGGGGGGTGGATATTGAGACACGTGTCCACCCGCCAGCCAATAGGACATCCAAAGTGACAAGGTAAACCCACTCGACATTCAGAAACGTCACGCCGTGCAATGGGGGAGCTAAACTCGGCCCAAAGAGGCTCCATTTATTCCCTCGGTGCATTCACATTTTTCTCCTTGTCCTGCAAATAGCAGGTGCCATTAATCTGGCCGTGCTCCTCGGTAGGACCTTGCTTTCAATCCAGGGTTCACCTGCCGTGTAATCTGGACAATCCCTGGCTCCCTCCCTCTCCCTCCACCACCCCCTCAGTTCAGTAATTGTGCCTTGTTCTTTTTTATGTGTGTGTTATTGTTGCCATGATGCTACCCAGTCCAGTCACCTCGACGCCATTTTCTGTCAAAGACATTCTCAAGTTGGAACAGCAGCGGCTGTCTCCGGGACAGAAGGTCCAGGGCCTGCCGGCAACTTGCACACACTTCCCACCGCGGCGGATAGACAACCAGGACTCCCTCCGAGTGCGGCAGAAGGCGGGCAAAGAGTCCGCACCTTCAGGTCACTCCGAGCTGATCAAGACTTCTTGCAACAGCCCGACAGAGCAGGAGGAGGAACTAGAGCCAAGCGCCGACCAAAGTAGGTGGAAGAAAGCAAATATCGATCAGGAAAAAATATCTCAAGATACATTTTAGCGATTATATTCACCGTTACAAAACTTGGCCGTGGAGCTGGACCTTCACTATAAATATTGAGCAGATCTGTGATTATTTTATCCACTTGTCTGTGCCTTTGTGAAGTTGGATATCGATTGAATGGGTATCTGAGTTAACAGCGACATAAATAACCGGGCTCCATAATAATGTTGTAAAGACCCAACACGAGTTTAAAAGCTAAACGCGTTAACCTGAGTGACGCCGTTTTACTCTGCACCTTCTCAACTGCAATATGTACAAGAGTGCAATAGGCCTGTATTTCCAAGAACATGCAAATTGTCATTCCACCAGTAACACTCACAGTGGGCTGGCAAATCAATGTGATTAACATAAACACAGAAAGCTGCAACCGTTTGATACACATATTTACACAATTCTTCTGTGCAAATAATCCCGGGCTGTTTTGCTCTCTCTCACACACATCAGTTACAGACCTGGCCCGGCTCCATTCGGGATATTTCAGACCAGTTAGAGAATCCCAGAAGCTGTTTTTGAGACTAAATTCACTACTTTTACTGCAATTACATAGGACATGTCTTGATAAAGGTAAATGGCAAGGGGTTGTTTATGTGGGTATTTCTGTGGGCGATTTAACAGCAAGTAGAGTTAGTAATTGTACAATACATAAAGTTTGACTAAACTAATTCGACCTGAATATTGTGGAGAGTTAGTAATTGTATAATAAAGTTTTACTAAATTATTTCTACCTGAGAAGTTTAGAGTTAGTAATTTTACAATATATAAAGTTTTAGATAAATTCTTCTGCCTGAAATTTTACATAAAAGAATAATTGTGCATTAAAGAAAGTTTTAATTAAATTATTTGCAGTCGCAATTTTACCCAAAAAAGCGGTAAATTGGATAGTAAATAGCATTTTACTTAAATTATTCCTGCTTGAAATTTTATACCACACAGAATAGATGTATTTTTTTTACTTGAACTTATGTGTGAACTGTGACGCGGAATGGAATAAATAAATGCACAATATTGACGGACTATTTCTGCCTGAAGTTTCACACACAGCGGAATGTATTTATTCTGTTTTGTGTGAAAGAGGTACAAAAAGAGTGATTTTTCAGGCTGTAAATTTCAGCTTACAACATCACCGCGGCCAATGCGAGGGGTTACCGCCAAGGGTGAAAGACTTTTAGTTGCTCCGATATTTTTAGAGCCCGGTGCAGTTTAGTCTCTGGCCTTTACTTTGCTCCCTCGCCTGGGGAGCAGCAGGTGATGTTAGTACTGGGAAGGTAAGTGTCTGGTTGGTCCTATTTTGCACAAGAATGCAGAGTTATATTAACAACAACTTGCATTTATCCAGCGCTTTTAATGTAGTCAAACGTCCCAAGGCGCAACCCAACCTGACACAAGGAGCTATTGGGACAGGTGATCGAAAAGCTTGGTGTGGAAGAGTTTGGTTTTAAGGAGCGTCTTAAAGCAGAAGAGAGAGGCGGACGGTGTGAGGTGTTCTTAAAGCTGTGTGCCCATGAACAAAAGCAAGCTTGCGTAAATAATTCAATTAAAAAAACTATAATACAGTATCCATCACATCTGAACAGAACACAAAGCAAGGGACGGGCGCTGTGTGTGTGTGCATTCGTGCAACGAGCACTTTTATAAACTAGAGATACAGGGGCGATTATTGCCAGTCCTTCACCGAAGTGACATGGTTTTTGAATTGGCGAAACCCGTCACTTCAGAGCTCCGGGGAGGAGGGGAGGTTGACTTTCCGCCGGAGCTGTCGATTTATTTGGAACTGCCGAGAGAGAGGGGGAAAAAAATGACTTAACATTTCTACTCCCCGCAATTTGGACGCGCGGTTTAATAGCACTGGAGTCTGAAACTGTATTCCGCGCCGGGTCCAACGCTCAGCCCGTTTGGTCCCAGTTCCTCGGGCGAAAACGTTCCTTTTCGAAAGCGAAGGTTAAACTAACAGCTTGTGACAAACGGCTGAGATCCATCTTGTCCAATTGTGGGCTCGGCCCCAGTATAACTGGCGCAGATTCCTCAAGCAAACATAAGATTATTCTTTGCATTTAACCTCCATTCGCACACGGGGAGACATAGCGAGCGAGAGAAAGGAGCCTCTCCGCTTCATTCTGTACAGCTTATCAAGCTCCAGCTCAAAGCATGAACAATTACCCTCCGCGGGTGTTTAAAGCAATTGCATTTCAAAAGGAAACAGCCGATTTGTAATTTGCAAAAGTAGGTTGGCGTATTTAATATTGCAATTAGGCCTCAACGGAATCACAGCAAATATTTAAAGCCTAGAATCCCTGAATTTACTGTGGAACAGGTTTGTTTAAAAAGCCTCAGAGTCCCGGAATTAAACAGTGAAAAGTTCTCATTTTTAAGAGACTCAAAGTACAAATCTCAAACTTAACTTTAAAAATATATATACTTAAAACGCGTTCAAATTCACAGCAGAATGACCGCGGACCCCACGGAAATAAATTGTTTACTCGACGAAACAGAAGCTGAAATTTCAAAAAATGTGTTTAGTGTTCCAGCCATTAACTCCTGTTGTTAAATAAATATATATATATTTTTCAAATATTTATATTTTACAATATTTCGTTTCAAGAACCACACAACGACTTAGCCCAACTCCCAGTTGTTTAAATACTTTTCCCGAACTACACCCAGTTAATAGTTGGAATATAATCGAGGCGGATTAGATTGCGTGGAGTCGGCGATTGCAATGGAAAATATATCGGCATAATTGCCTATAGAATTTAAATATTAACTATGTTGATTCTGGGAATATTGCGTGGGGATGGCGGGCTTGTGATGATCATTGAAGCGAGTGAAGGATCCGTGCGGATTTGGTAATGAGGAATGACTAGAATATTGGAATATGTTAAAACCCTACTCTCTCTCTATCTATCTCTCGCTCTCTTCATTAATATTCTCAATAAGCTCCTCTCGCTGGCTGTACAGCCGGGATGAGTATTGCGGTTTAAAAATTCGAATTATTTTCAGAAATCGGGCGTAAATAAGGTCAGTTCCACACTTCTCCAATAATTTGAATGAACGTACAGTGTGTTGGCGGCTTTTGACACTCGCTAAACTTACACCAAGTCCCGGCTATCCTGTCAGATTAGTCCCGGGTCCCGGGTCCCGGCACTCACAAGTCTCCCGGTAACACACCGCACAAGTGCTCAGAATCGCTCTCTCATATATACACACACACATTTGATATATATATATATATATCAAATGTATAATATATATTCGTAATAAATTAGGAGCCTGAAGAGTTTTTCGATAATATTATCTCTCAAATTTATATATCAATATCATTTGCCGATAATCTTATCGAAATAGGTTTTACTTATTACGAATTCTTCACCTGACGGGAACATATTTGTTCTTCCTTCTGAAGTGTTACTCTCCAGCTCCCCTGTGAATATTTGGAGGGGTGAGTGGAGAGACTGTGGTTGAAAAGCGCCCTGCGTGAGTTTCGCTAATTTGAAGATGTGCATGTGGTATTTTGTTAAAGTTCTGGGCAAACAGGGCAGGAAGTGCGGTGTGTGCGGACTAGTGTAACTCATTTAAAGAAGGACACAGCTCGAGTTTGTAGCCTTTGAATGCGGCACTGTAATCGATTCATCGCCAATAACCACTGCCAGTGCAGCGCTCACGGTAACCCTGCAACTTTCCGGAGAGAATTCGCACCTTATATTTGAATAATTAAACTCCATCGTGTTTCAGACAACACCGCGGCTCAATTGTTGAGTCTGGTTTATTTCACGCAATCTCTGACAGGGAGGGGGGCGGGGGCGGTTGCTCTGTGTGAGTTGGCGGGTTTGAGAGGCTGGGAGTGTGATCGGATGAGGTGGACCTGGGACGGAAATGCTCACTGAAACACCCACAGAGAATGCGGAACTCGCTCCCACAGGGAGTGGCTGAGGGGAATAGTATAGATGCATTTAAGGGGAAGTTAGATAAACACACGAGGGAGAAAGGAATAGAAAGATATGCTGATAGAGTTAGATGAAGTAAATAGGGTGGGAGGAGGCTGGTGTGGAGCATAAACACCGGCATCGTTTCCTATATTGCAACAGTGGCTACACTTCAAAGGGAACCTCATTGGCTGTAAAGCGCTTTGGGACGTCCTGAGATCTGAAAGGGGCTATATAAATGCAAGCCTTTCTCTTTTTTATAGACCTGAGCTGTAAATACTATGTAATTCTATTTCCCTGCAGTTTTCAGCTTACTGCACTTTCAATAAGGAGCAACCGCTTCCAATGGGCAGTTGTGACTGATATGTTTTGGGTTGGAGCTGGGCAGCGAGTCTATGTGAAAGGGTCAACAGTAAGCGGAGTAAATGTCCCCAACCCTCTTTCCTCTCCATTGCAGAAAACGGCGCCGTCCGGGACTCCTCGGTGAGCGAGAGGAGGAGCGAGAGTGCGGGGCGGCCCAGGCAGCGGCAGAGGAGGAGGCCTCGCGTTCTCTTCTCCCAAGCCCAAGTCTTGGAGCTGGAGCGGCGCTTCAAGCAGCAGAGGTACCTGTCGGCCCCGGAGAGGGAGCACCTGGCCCGCCTGTTAAAACTCACCTCCACCCAGGTCAAGATCTGGTTCCAGAACCGACGCTACAAGTGCAAGAGGCAGAGGCAAGACAAGTCCTTGGAACTCGCCGGCCAGCCCGCACCTCCCCGCCGGGTGGCGGTGCCAGTCTTGGTCCGCGATGGACAACCTTGCCTCGGGGGCTCCCAGGCCTATTCCGCCCCTTACAACATCACGGTCAACCCATACCCTTACAACGCCGCCGGCTACTTCGCCGGTTACACCGGCCCTTCTTACAACACCGGCTACAGTTGTAACTACATGGGAACCCCGGGCGCGCAAGCGACCGTCACCGCCAGTCACATTATGGGAAACCTGACCCAGCCCAGCCAACCAACACTGCAAGGAGTCCGTGCCTGGTAAAAACAGACTCCAAATTCCTCCTCTTAAGACATGGACTTTGATCTGAAGCAAGAGGTAGACCTTCAGGAGAGAGGAGGTCCCAAGCTAAACAGAAGGAGGGTTCGGGCAACTATTAAGAAGGTCAAGAAACCCTTGGTGCATTTATATTTAATATATTCGCTCCTCGTAACCTCGAGAAGGTTAAATAATAGTTACTGAGAACTGACATAAAGGAGGATGGAGAGGTGAGGAACCAGCCTGAAAGATGAGAGAACTCGCTGGGACTAAGGCAGAGATGATCTCTTGTGGCTTTGGGTCATCAATCTTCACACCCAAACTATCTCCCCGTTCCTCCCCCTTCACAAAGAACTTCTTGTCCCAATCCCGCTTCTCCCAGTCGGCCAGTAACGAAACTTTCTCTCCATTTTAAATACGTCGTTTCATCATTAAGAAAAAACGGCGCGAACTTTGTAAATATTTCAATACCTGCTCTTTTTTTTGATGATAAATGAACTCTGTCTAATATTTCGAGTCGATTTTTCAAATCGTCGGTCGGTCGAGAAAGCTCACCCTTACCTCAAGTGTGTCCGTGTTTTGCACACCCTCTGTGCCATTAAAATAAAAGGGACATTTAACCCGGAACCTTGCATTACAAATGAACAGAACAACCCAGGTAGAGCTACTTGTGCTGTGAGTGAAGTCGGTATTTTATAGGGGCAGGTGCAACACTTTTCAATATTGATGGCCGATTGCACAGGCTGCTGTTTTTGTGTTCAATTTCAGGTTACAATTATGGGGGGGGGGGCGGGGGGGAAGCAAAATATTTCTCACTGAATACCCTAACAATTTATAGAATTAAAACGTAACCAGCGACGATGAAGGAACGGCCGATATATTTCCAAGTCGGGATGGTGTGTGACTTGGAGGGGAACTTGGAGGTGGTGGTGTTCCCATGCGCCTGCTGCCCTTGTCCCTCTAGGTGGAAGAGGTCGCGGGTTTGGGAGGTGCTGCCGAAGAAGGCTTGGTGAGTTGCTGCAGTGCATCTTGTAGATGGTACACACTGCAGCCACGGTACGCCGGTGGTGGAGGGAGTGGATGTTTAAGGTGGTGGATGGGGTGCTAAGTTATCAGTGCATAAATTAATTTCCCAAATTTAAACCTAGACTCGCATTTAATAAATTTACTATAAGAATGATGAGGGGAACCGATCACTAACTCATTAACTCCACCGAAAAGCAATGCAGTGTACAAGACTGTAGCTTTATAGAAAGACTAGTACACCGCCCGCCAGGTATTTAGATTCTTGTGAATTATTTTGCATAAATATGCAGATTTTAAATACAGATTCCAAATATTAGATTAACAGAGAGTTCCCGTGCGAACGCCTGGCACAATTTGGAACCATTTCCCCCCAGCACGGTAATCTAAACCATTATCCCATGCTTCCAGCGGGAGCTTGGTGCTATATTCATGGATTGAACGGATAGTTCAGTCAGTAGATGGAGGTGTCCCGGGAGAGCTCAACATATCACTGTAGGTGGGCAATAGCGAGTATTTTAAAATAATATGTAGGTCACATGGAGGTAACCCTCCTGTCAAATTTATTCAGTTGACACAGCTCTGTGTTTGTCAGGACGGCAAACAAGCTGGAATTATTTATAAAAATATATATAATTTTACAAATAATTATAAAATAAATTATAAAAACATTATTTGTATGCAGATATAAATAGGACAGCAAACGACTGGAATTATATATAAAATATATATATTTAATTATATATATACACTCACAGATTTATAATTCATTATAAATGCATTATTTCTATGTATATAGATAAATTTATAAATAATTTGCAATAAATACATTATATATAGCATATTATATATATGGCAAAAGAACCAGAGGCGACAGGTGAGGATTTGGAACGCACTGCCTGATAGGGCGGTGGAAACAAATTCAATAATATGCCTTCAAAAAGGGAATTGGATAAATACTTGAAGGAGAAAATATTGCCGGGATATGGGGAAAGAGCGGGGGAGTGGGACTAACCGGATTGCTCTTCGAAAGAGCCGGCGCAGACTCGATGGGCCGAATGGCCTCCTTCTGTGCTGTAACCATTCTATGATTACATACATAGGATTACATAGGATATACGGCACAGAAACAGGCCATTCGGCCCAACCAGTCCATGCCGGTGTTTATGCTCCACTCGAGCCTCCTCCAATCTTTCCTCATCTAACTCTATCAGCGTAACCCTCTATTCCCTTCTCCCTCATATGCTTGTCCAGCCTCCCCTTAAATGCATCTACACTATTCACCTCAACCACTCCCTGTGGTAGCGAGTTCCACATTCTCACCACTCTCTGGGTAAAGAAGTTTCTCCTAAATTCCCGATTGGATTTCTTGGTGACTATCTTATATTGATGACCTCTAGTTATGCTCTTCCCCACAAGTGGAAACACTCTCTCTGTATCCACTCTATCAAAACCTTTCATAATTTTAAAGACCTCCATTAGGTCAGCCCTCAGCCTTCTTTATTCAAATGTAAGAAATCACACAACACCAGGTTATAGTCCAACAGCTTTATTTGAAATCACAAGCTTTCGGAGCGCTGCTCCTTCTTCAGGTGAAGTGGAGAAATGCATAAAGACACAGCTTATATAGTCAGAGAATCATGTCAGATGTTTACAGGTAACCTTTCCAACTGCCATTTATCGCACCTCGGCAGAGAGATAATCACAGCAGTCAAAGGTGTGAATGGTGTCCAAACAGGTCAGTCAGGGAAACATTACATCAAAGAACAATGAGGTGGGGTCACAAGGGGTCAAATATTGCAGATGCTGGGGTCTGTATGAAAAACAAAAAAAGACAAAAAACATTTTTTTTGGCTGGAAATCACAGCAGGTCCAGCCGCATCTGTGTAGAGAGAACAAGCCAATGTCGACTCGAGTCTGGATGACCCTGCATCAGGTGGGGTTACATGTAGCGTGACATGAACCCAAGATCTCGGTTAAGGCCGTCCTCATGGGTGCGGAACTTGGCTATCAGTTTCTGCTCGACGATTTTGCGTTGTCGTGTGTCTCGAAGGCCACCTTGGAGAATGCTTACCCGAAGATCGGAGGCTGAATGTCCTTGACTGCTGAAGTGTTCCCCGACTGGGAGGGAACACTCCTGCCTGGTGATTGTTGCGCGGTGTCCGTTCATCCGTTGTCACAGTGTCTGCATGGTCTCGCCGATGTACCATGCTCCGGGGCATCCTTTCCTGCAACGTATGAGGTAGACAACGTTGGCCGAGTCACATGAGTATGTACCATGTACCCAGGGCATCCTGAAACCCATCGTACAGGGAACCCCCAGCTTCTGTCGCGACACTACAGACTTCTTACAGAAGCTCAGCACCCACGGACCAGTTGAACCAGGAACACTCCTCGCCACGATGGACGTCTCGGCACTCTACACCAGTATCCCCCACGATGACGGCATCGCTGCGACAGCCTCAGTACTCAACACCAACAACAGCCAATCTCCAGATGCCATCCTACAACTCATCCGCTTCATCCTTGACCACAATGTCTTCACCTTCGACAACCAGTTCTTTACCCAAACACACGGAACAGCCATGGGGACCAAATTCGCACCCCAATACACAAACATCTTCATGCACAAGTTCGAGCAAGACTTCTTCGCTGCACAGGATCTCCAACCAACGCTATACACCAGATACATCGACGACATTTTCTTCCTATGGACCCACGGCGAAGAATCACTGAAAAGACTACACGATAACATCAACAAGTTCCATCCCACCATCAAACTCACCATGGACTACTCCTCAGAATCAGTCTCATTCCTGGACACACGAATCTCCATCAAAGACGGACACCTCAGCACTTCACTCTACCGCAAGCCCACGGACAACCTCACGATGCTTCACTTCTCCAGCTTCCACCCTAACCACGTTAAAGAAGCCATCCCCTATGGACAAGCCCTGCGAATACACAGGATCTGCTCAGACGAGGAGGAACGCGATGGACACCTACAGACACTGAAAGACGCCCTTGTAAGAACGGGATATGACGCTCGACTCGTCGATCGACAGTTCCGACGGGCCACAGCGAAAAATCGCATAGACCTCCTCAGAAGACAAATACGGGACACAACCAACAGAGTACCCTTCGTCGTCCAGTACTTCCCCAGAGCGGAGAAACTACGCCATGTTCTTCGCAGCCTTCAACATGTCATCGATGACGACGAACACCTCGCTAAGGCCATCCCCACGCCTCCACTACTCGCTTTCAAACAGCCGCCTAACCTCAAACAGACCATCGTTTGCAGCAAATTACCCAGCTTCCAGGAGAACAGTGACCACGACACCACACAACCCTGCCACAGCAACCTCTGCAAGACATGCCAGATCATCAACACAGATACCATCATCACACGTGAGGACACCACCCACCAGGTACATGGTACATACTCATGTGACTCGGCCAACGTTGTCTACCTCATACGTTGCAGGAAAGGATGCCCCGGAGCATGGTACATCGGCGAGACCATGCAGACACTGCGACAACGGATGAACGGACACCGCGCAACAATCACCAGGCAGGAGTGTTCCCTCCCAGTCGGGGAACACTTCAGCAGTCAAGGACATTCAGCCTCCGATCTTCGGGTAAGCATTCTCCAAGGTGGCCTTCGAGACACACGACAACGCAAAATCGTCGAGCAGAAACTGATAGCCAAGTTCCGCACCCATGAGGACGGCCTTAACCGAGATCTTGGGTTCATGTCACACTACATGTAACCCCACCTGATGCAGGGTCATCCAGACTCGAGTCGACATTGGCTTGTTCTCTCTACACAGATGCGGCTGGACCTGCTGTGATTTCCAGCCAAAAAAAATGTTTTTTGTCTGTTTTTTTGTTTTTCATACAGACCCCAGCATCTGCAATATTTGACCCCTTGTGACCCCACCTCATTGTTCTTTGATGTAACGTTTCCCTGACTGACCTGTTTGGACACCATTCACACCTTTGACTGCTGTGATTATCTCTCTGCCGAGGTGCGATAAATGGCAGTTGGAAAGGTTACCTGTAAACATCTGACATGATTCTCTGACTATATAAGCTGTGTCTTTATGCATTTCTCCACTTCACCTGAAGAAGGAGCAGCGCTCCGAAAGCTTGCGATTTCAAATAAAGCTGTTGGACTATAACCTGGTGTTGTGTGATTTCTTACATTTGTCCACCCCAGTCCAACTCCGGCATCTCCACACCAGGCCTTCTTTATTCAAGAGAAGAGACCCAGCCTGTTCATCTTTTCCTGACAGGTATACCCTCGCATTTCTGGTATCATCTGTACAGATTCTCTCTGTGTATATAACGAAATATAACTTTCAAGAAAGCGCACATTATTGATCCAGTAGAAAATGGTGCAAAAACGACGCGAGTCACTTGTTACCTGATTTCTAAATTCCAGTTTAACACAGGGTGAATATGATTCGCCTCAGATGGCGAATGAGTGCGGCTGGCTGGGAGCCAGTTCCCCAACAGATCTCTCTCTCTCCCCCTCTGATCCACCAGTCTCCAATCCAAACACTTCACACGTTTGAACAAGGCCAAGCTCTGGGTCAGCAGCCTTGCTGCACAAATATCCAGTGCAAGGCTCGCTTGTTTGGCCCGCTGGGCGCAGATCATCTCGGTGAGCAGCCTGCGGGTTTTATAATATTCTTTCCGAAATAAGATTCTTCTGAATTATTGATTCGATTCAATTTCTAACTATGTTAATCATATTTAGGTAGGGAAAATCAATCCAATATTCGGACTACTTAAAGGATATATTATACCATGCTAGGCTATATATATTATATTATATATTTAAATCAGGGTCGAAATAATACATAAACTAAATAAATAAAACTCAGATATTAAGAGTCACGAAAGCGCTACTGAAATTTTTTTGAACCTAACTATTGAATTTTGCAAAATTCCCTTCAAACTTTAATTGCCCCATCTTAACATAACATCCCCGTTTAATTATTAACTAGGATTTAGATACTGCCTTTAAGCAAAGCGCTGCCTATAGATCAGTCTTTTCACTCTCTGCTTATAGAGTCACATTGTACATTTAAGAAATGGCCGTTCACTGGTGCACATTGCAAGTAGCTGGGACCACCGCCCTCTAACCCCGGTTATGGGTTGTCTTGTAGGGCGACAGACTGGAGGGACGCACCGCTTATTGGGGATGTCTTCATAAACCAGCCTTCGGAAAGGGTTCTATTGATTTATTTCTTTTGAATATCATGCATTTGAAGAAAAATGTAATTGAAAGCAAATCAAGGAGAGGGACGGAGTCTTAATTAAACTGGGAGTTGTTTTTTTATATAAGAACGCAAGGATCATTCAACGAATTGATGGACAAACCAGTCTGTCTGGTCAAACTGCTAAATTAATGAAAGGAGTATTGTTCTAATATTGTCAGCTGTGGCTTGGTTGGCAGCACTCTCGCCTCTCAGAAGGTTGTGAGCCCCACTCCAGAGACTTGAGCTCAAAAATGCATGCTGACACTCCCAGTGCAGCGCTGAGGGGGTGCTACACTGTCGGAGGTGCCGTCTCTCGGATGAGATGTTAAAACGAGGCCCCGTCTGCCCCCTCCGGTGGACATAAAAGATCCCATGGCACTATTTCGAAGAAGAGCGGGGGGGGGGGGGGGTGGAGTTCTCCCCGGTGTCCTGGCCAATATTTATCCCTCAATCAACATCACTAAAAACAGATTATCTGGTCATTATCACATTGCTGTTTGTGGGAGCTTGCTGTGCACAAATTGGCTGCTTCATTTCCTACATTACAACAGGGACTACACTTCAAAAAGTACTTCATTGACTGTATAGCTCTTTAAGACGTCCGTTGGTTGTGAAAGGTGCTATATAAATGCAAGTCTTTCTTTTCTAATATGAGTTTTTCACTAAAAAAGTGTTAACCAACCCAACCCGCTGTATATCTCCAATATAATCTATCCAACCCTGTATAAATCTCTAATATAACCTATCCAACCCTGTATAAATCTCCAATATAATCTATCCAACCCTGTATAAATCTCCAGTATAATCTACCCAACCTATTGTACATATCTCTAGTATAAGCTGCCATACCCAACCGCGGTTTATATCTAACATTAAGGTTTTTTTAAGGCAGGTTAAGTCTACTGAATTGGTGCTTTTTTTATCGGTTCCGAATGATGTGAAGTGGATAGAGTGCCGGAAGTGGCGCCTTTGCCGAGAATTGACTTGGTAAAGTGTGCGGAACACAAGCCACACCAAGCATGTACTCAACCTCACCCAATCCCTCAGACGGGACCCTCAGAGTCTTATCTTCCTGGCCCGGCCCCTATTCGCATCTTTTAATGGCTCGGCAGTGATAACATGAGGGAAGTAATTGGAGTGCAAAGTAAATACGGCACCTGCGATCGATAAGCAAGGAAAACACTTTCCTGCTCCGTCCACTGCCGGCCGGGGCTGGTGACAGGACTGAGGCGACAGACTCGGAGCTCAGTCAATAGCAGAGGCGACAGAGTGGCTGGCAGAGTCCCCCCACCCATCTCCTCTCCTCTTCCATTGAGTTTACAGAGAGGGCGGGGTCTCTCACACACACTCAAAAATAAAATCCGTTTGTCTCTTTTAAGCCCATATCTGATCAAGTCAGGCTCAATTAACTGGGATGTCAAAACACATTATATCAGCATCATTGCCGCGTCTCTCTCCCACTATTGCAACCCAGCCCGGTGTTCCTGCTCTCATTCAGGCGGCTGTACATTCCTTAACATGAATACAAAAGCACAATTCTCGGTCAAGAGCTGTGACAATTTAGTTCACCATTTTCGGGGTGTGAGGTTATTTTTTTAATGCGGTTTCACAACAGAATTTGCATTTCTATAGCGCCTTTCACGACCTCCGGACATCTCAAAGCTCTTCACAGCCAATGAAGTACTTTTTTTGAACTTGTAATGTAGGAAACGCAGCAGCCAATTTGCGCACAGCAAGCTCCCACAAACAGCTTCTTCTTCTTCTTCTTAGGCAGTCCCTCGGAACCGAGGATGACTTGCTTCCACATTAAAAATGAGTTCTCAGGTGACTGACGAGTCCAATGCGGGACCTACAGTCTCTGTCACAGGTGGGACAGATGGTGGTTGAAGGGGCGGGTGGGTGGGGTGCTTGGGTTGACGTGCGCTCCTTGCGCTTGCTCCTGGCAAAGAGACTCGCGTTCGGCGCCTTCCCGGATGCTTCTCCTCCACTTTGTGCAGTCTTGGGGCCAGGGATTCCCAGGTGTCGGTGGGGATGTTGCACTTTTTCAAGGAGGCTTTGAGGGTGTCCTTGAAGCGTTTCCTCTGCTCACCTGAGGCTCTCTTGCCGTGTTGGAGCTCCGAGTAGAGCGCTTGTTTTGGGAGTCTCGTATCGGGCATGCGGAGGATGTGGCCCGTCCATCGGAGCTGATCGAGCGTGGTCAGAGCTTCGATGCTGGGGATGTTGGCCTGAGCGAGAACACTGACATTGGTGCGCCTATCCTGCCAATGGTTTTGCAGGATCTTGATGAGGCAGTGTTGGTGATACCTCTCCCATGCTTTGAGGTGCCTGCTGTACATGGTCCATGTCTCTGAGGCATTCAGCAGTGTGATAATGACCAGATCATCCGTTTTAGTGATGTTGGTTGAGGGATAAATGTTGGCCCCAGGACACGGGGGAGAAATAGTGTCCTGGGATCTTTCACATCAACCTGAGAGGGCAGACGGGGCCTTGGTTTAACGTCTCAACTAAAATTCGCCACCTCTGATAGTGCAGCACTCCCTCAGCACTGCACTGGGAGTGTCAGCCTGGATTATGGGCTCAAGACTCTAGAGTGGGGAGTTGAACAACAACTACTTGCATTTATATAGCGCCTTTAATGCAGTAAAACATCCCAAGGAACGTTGTCAAACAAGGTTTGGCACAACCTTCTGACTCAGAGGGGAGAGTGTTATGCACTGAGCCACTGCCAGCACCTGAAACCTATGAAAATGGAGGTAGCTGTCTGTGCGGGAGCCACTGAAAAGGACAAGAGATTTTCCACAGAGAGTCTGCAGTCAGCAAGCAGCCCTGTCACTGGTGCAATAACTGAAAGGTCTAGGCAAATATCAGAGAAAAGCTCGATCCAATAGTCTGAATATTAGATACAGCTTACATGGAGAGGGGAAATCAGCAGAACCATGACTGAGTTAACCCCTTCCCATTAAAGTAACCTCGGGACGATCCAAAGTGCTTCACAACCAATGAAGTACTTTTGAAGTGTAGTCGCTGTTGTAATATAGGAAAGGATCAGAGAGCACCAACATAAAGCACTAGGGTTTATTTCTAGAGGGATAGAATTGTAAAGTAGGGAAGTTATGCTAAACCTGTATCGAACCTTGGTTAGACCACACTTGGAGTACCGTGTACAGTTCTGGTCACCATATTATAAAAAGGATATAGAGGCACTGGGGAGGGTGCAGAGAAGATTTACAAGGATGATACCAGAAATGCGAGAGTATACATATCAGGAAAGGATGAACAGGCTGGGTCCCTTTGCTCCAGAAAAGAAAAGGCTGAGGGGTGACCTAATAGAGATCTTTAAAATTATGAAAAGATTTGATAGAGTGGATACAGAGTGAATGTTTCCACTTGTGGGGAAGAGCATAACTAGAGGCCATCAATATAAGATAGTCACCAAGAAATCCAATAGGGAATTCAGCAGAAACTTCTTTACCCAGAGAGTGGTGAGAATGTGGAACTCGCTACCACAGGGAGTGGTTGAAGCGAATAGTATGGATGCATTTAAGGGGAGGCTGGACAAGCATATGCGGGAGAAGGGAATAGAGGGTTATGCTGATGAGGAAGGATGGGAGGAGGCTCGAGAGGAGCATAAATGCCGGCATGGACTGGTTGGGCCAAATGGCCTGTTTCTGTGCTGTATATCCTGTGTAATCCTATGTAATAAAGGGGATCTTGACATTTTATTAAAAGCACAGACCAGAACAGAACCCCTATCTGCTGATGCAGTGATTTCAAAAAACAGAAGTGATCAAGAATTGTAGCAAAATAAAATCCTGCAAGTGTAACCAATGTGGCTTCAAGTTGAAAATTTCCGTTCTATTTCCAGTATTTTCTAATTGCCAAGGCTCCCCAGGGTCGATTCTCATAGTGCCCTGTGCAAAGTGTGGTCGGGTTCCATCTTTACCCATCTGGGCATTAAGCATTGCCTCATCTGAACACGTGAAGGAAAATCTGGCGAGGTGACTCGCACCCCAGTAACAGAACCCGCACAGGTTTACCTTCAATCGCCCAGACAGTGCTCGACACCCAGGAGCTGAAGATAGAATATCCACCCAAATATCGGCAAACAGTCCAGAAATAGATTGGCCTTGCAAGGAACATTATATTTAAAAAAAACAGATTATCTGGTCATTATCACCTTGCTGTTTGTGGGAGCTTGCTGTGCACAAATTGGCTGCCGCGTTTCTTACATTACAACAGTGACTACACTTCAAAAAGTACTTCATTGGCTGTAAAGCACTTTGGGACACCCTGAGGTTATGAAATGCACTATATAAATGCAAATGCATTCTTTCTTTACTTTCTATGGGTTCAAACCCATGACCTCTACCACCTAGAAGGACAAGGGCAGCAGGCGCATGGGAACACCACCACCTCCAAGTTCCCCTCCAAGTCACACACCATCCTGACTTGGAAATATATTGGCCGTTCCTTCATCGTCGCTGGGTCAAAACCCTGGAACTCCCTCCCTAACAGCACGGTAGGAGTACCTACACCACACGGACAGCAGAGGTTCAAGAAGGCAGCTCACCACCACCTTCTCCAAGGGCAATTAGGGATGAGCAATAAATGCTGGTCCTGTCAGTGATGCCCACATCCCATGAACAAATAAATTTTAAAAAAGTCCCACTCCAGGACTTGAGTGTGTTAACTAGGTTGACACTCTATTTGCACGATCAAGGGGGTGCTGCATTATCAGAGGAACCATCTTTTGGATGAGTTATTAAACCAAGACTGTGACACTAGCAGAGGGTTTTATCTGGTTGAACATGTCCCTCAACCAACACTGCCAAGGGAAAGACTTTTGTTCAATTGTCTGTGGGATCTTGCTGTGCGCACATTGGCTGTCATGTCTGCCGACACAGCTGTGCTTCAAAGTAATTCGGTGTATGTGAAGCACTTTGGGATGTTTGGGATAAAGTGAACACAAGTCTCCATTGCTTGGTGTGTGTGTGTAAGGTGACAACAAGATGGTGCGATGCTTACCCTAGTCGAACAACCTCCTGAGGCTCTGGGGTGGATTTTAATAGACCCCGCACCACCAGTGGGGCCTGGCGGGAATGGACAAAGAGTAGAATTGGGGAATGATGTAAAATTGTGAGTTGAATGCCGGTGACCCCCAACCACTAGCAACACTGGGTCTCGCAAACAAAGAATACCCTTCACTGTCTGGCCTTGCGCACAAAGCATGAGAGAAGTATTATGGGATGTCTGGCACTCAGAGTTTGGTCCTACGAAGAGCAATATGATAATAATATCTGGAGTACAGAACTGTGTACTGTTATGGGCACCACACCTTAGAAAGGATATATTGGCCTTGGAAGAAGTGCAGCACATGTTACCAGGGCTCCAAAGGTTAAATGATGAGGAGAGATTACAGAAACTAGGCTTGTATTCCCTGGAACATAGAAGGTTAAGGGGTGATTTGATTTGAGGTTTGTAGAATTTTAAAAGCATCGCACCATCTTTTGAAAGAATTTTGATAGAGTAGACAGAGAGAAACTGATTCCGCTGGTGGGGGAGTCTAGGACAAGCAGACATGACCTTAAAATCAGGCCATTCAGGAGAGAAGTTAGGAAACCCTTCGTCACGCAATGGGTGGTCGCAGTGTGGAACGCCCTCCAACAAAAACAGCAGATGCTGGGGCTCAAGTAATCATTTAAAATCTGAGATCGATAGATTTTTGCTCAACAAGGGTATTAACCAAGGTGGGTGGATGGAGATAGGATGCAGATCAGCCATGATCTCACTGAATGGCGGAACAGGCTCAAGAGGCTGAATGGCCGTCTCCTCTTCCTGTGTTCCTACTTCTGTTGGATCTATATATAATCTACCTCTACACATGTATATATAGTTCAAGAGATCGACTGAGCGAGATTGAGAGAGATCGAGAGATCATAGGGAGAGATCAAAAGGATACAGACAGACAGACTACAATTATATTGTAACAGTTGACAAAACTGGCTCGAGGGGCTCCATGGCCAACTTCTGTTCCTATATTCCTATGACCAGATAATCTGTTTTAGTGATGTTGGTTGAGGGATAAATATTGGCCAGGACATCGGGAGAACTCCCTGCTTTTCTATCAATAGTGCATGACCTTCTGACTCAGAGTGGTACCAACTGTGCCTAGCTGACATACGAGAACAGCGCCATCACGGTTATTTGGCCAAACACATTGCAAGGCACTCCACTGAGAAAGAAGTGTAAGGCTTTGGGCAAGATACGATATTTGGGGCCAAGAGAAGAGATCGTGGTCAGAAATAAAATACCCAGAGAATAAGTCGGGCCAACAGTAATATTAAGAAATCATTAAATCCAATATTTGATTTTCACTGGAGATCCTGAGGGTGAAACACTCTCTAAACAGCAAAGGGCGCAAATCACCATCTTTGTTGGGCTTTTTGCCTCCCAATTTTGCCTTCATAGACACGTTGAGTGAGTGGGCAAATACATGGCAGATGTAGTATAATGTGGATATATGTGAAGTTATCCACTTCAGAAGGAAAAACAGGAAGGCAGAATATTATTTAAATGGTGATAAATTGGGAAATGTTGATTTACAAAGGGACCTGGGTGTCCTTGTACACCAGTCACTGAAAGCAAACATGCAGGTGCAGCAAGCAGTTAGGAAGGCAAATGGTATGTTGGCCTTCATTGCAAGAGGATTTGAGTACAGGAGCAAGGATGTCTTACTACAGTTATACAGGGCCCTGGTGAGACCACACCTGGGGTACTGTGTGCAGTTTTGGTCTCCTTACCTAAGAAAGGATATACTTGCCATAGAGGGAGTGCAGCGAAGGTTCACCAGACTGATTCCTGGAATGGCAGGACTGTCGTATGAGGAGAGATTGGATCGACTAGGCCTGTATTCACTAGAGTTTAGAAGAATGAGAGGGAATCTCATTGAAACGTATAAAATTCTGACAGGGCTAGACAGACTGGATGCAGGGAGGATGTTTCCCCTGGCTTGGGGGGGGGGGGTCTAGAACGAGGGGTCACCGTCTCAGGATATGGGGTAGAACATTTAGGACTGAGATGAGGAGAATATATCTTCACTCAGAGGGTGGTGAACCTGTGGAATTCTCTACCACAGAAGGCTGTGGAGGCCAAGTCACTGAATATATTTAAGAAGGAAATAGATAGATTTCTAGACACAAAAGGCATCAAGGGGTATGGGGAGAGAGCGGGAATATGGTATTGAGATAGAGGATCAGCCATGATCATATTGAATGGCAGAGCAGGCTCGAAGGGCCAAATGGCTGACTCCTGCTCCCATTTTTCTATGTTTTTATGTCCTGAAGCTACAAACTCATGCTCGGACAACACATGTCCCAGCTGGAATCAGGATCTTAATGGGGATGGGGAAAGGGGAGAGAGGCAAACAATATGGTTTCATAACCTTCTCTGTATGTCTGTTTTACTCGATGTCAATTCTACAAACAGATTCCTGTCAACACTGAATGCTTCAGCATTTAAACTGTTGCCCTGTTGTGACCAGCCAAGATGTTTGTGCTCATTGTGTGTTTAACATTAATTCTTCCATTGCAACAGTCATTACACTTCAAAATGTACTGTAAAGTGCTTTGGGACGTCCTGAGGTTGTGAAAGGAGCTGTATAAAAGTCTTTCTAACTGAAGCTGTGATTGTAAATGAACCTTTAGCTGAAGTTAATTCCCAACCCTGGTCAATCCTAATGATGACATATCTATAAGCACATTTCTGATTGTAGAGCTTCCTCTGTTTTGTAGGCCTTTGAGAATCTTACCTCAGAGGAAAACACTGCAGCCAATTTGAGAGGCTAGTGCAATACTTGGGAGGACACAATGTGGTCCTCTAATGACTTGTGGCCACTTTGAACAAGATCGGTAATACAGAGCAGGCAGTGAACAGTACACCCTAAATACAAAGAAGAAATGCTGGAAGTATACAGCAAGTGAGTCCACACCTATCGAGAGAAAGGACAAGTACCCTTCAACCCATGCCTTGATGCGATGGATGATTGAATGTCGCACAAACCAATGTTGCAGGTCATTCACTGGGTTCAATTTAAATACCAATTACATCGATTGACGTCACAGAAGATTGGCAAGACCCAAGTTCAGTTCGAGCCCAGACTGATCAGGTGAAGTAAAATAAAGAAAGATTTGCATTTCTATAGCGCCTTTCATGCCCTCAGGGCGTCTCAAAACGCTTTACTGCCAATGAAATTTTTTTTTTGAAGTGTAGTCACTGTTGTAATGTAGGAAACGCGGCAGCCAATTTGTGCACAGCAAGCTCACACAAACAACAATGTGATAATGACAAGGTAATCTGTTTTTGTTATGTTGATTGAGGGATAAATATTGGCCAGGACACTGGGGATAACTCCCCTGCTCTTCTTCGAAATAGTGCCGTGGGATCTTTTATGTCCACCTGAGGGGGCAGACGGGGCCTCGGTTTAACGTCTCATCTGTAAGATGGCACCTCCGACAGTGCAGCGCTAGAGTGTCAACCTAATTTGTTGTGCTCAAGTCTCTGGAGTGGGACTATGAACCCACAACCTTCTGACTCCGAGGGGAGTGTGCTGCCCACTGAGCCACGGCTGACACTGTCACCTCTCACTGCCTTCCTAAATGAAACGCTTCTGGGCAGATTCAGTTCAGCTGCAAGTGGGCTCGAGTCTCCAGCACCAAACTGCTCCTAAAGCCACCGAGTTGGGGCTGAAATTGGAAAAGCTGGTGTCACAATAATTCAGTAACAGAGACAATGGATTTGAAGTACACGTGAGGGGTAGTGTTGAGGAACTGGCACCGTGCTGTATCTGGCCCAGCAGCACTCAATGTTAAAACCAAGTTGAAAATGCTCCATTTCCATCTTAACCATCCTAAACCTTCATCACCCCAAAGGTCTACCTCCAGAATTAACAGAATGACTCAAAGTTCTTATGGACAGATTTTTGAAAAACAGGGGAGTCAAGGGTTATGGGGAGCAGGCAGGAAATTGGAGTTGAGGCCCAGATCAGATATGATCTTATTGAAATGCAGAGCAGGCTCGAGGGACCGAATGGCCGACTCCTGCTCCTATTTCTTATGTTATGTTCCCAAGGCTCAAAACTCTGATGCCAGGCAGCAAGTAAGCTGTACAACATGTACCATGGTCAACAGAATAGTCCTCTGATACCAATCCAACATGGTCAGAAGGTGATCAGCAGCCCTGACCTCAGTCTCTGAACACATGGTTTATGTTTGGTTAGACTGAAAGGTAAGAATGCAGAAAACGCAACAACCAGTTAACAGGTACTGCTGGGCTCCTGGCCTAGGGGAGAGAGGCACACACACACACAGAGCTAGAGACAAACAAAATAGCAGAGAGAGAGAGAGTCAGAGAGAGATAGACTAAGAGATAGAAAGACAGAGAGAGACAAAGAGACAGATAAACAGAGAGAGAGAGCCAGAGATGGAGACAAACAGAATGACAGAGAAAGATAGAGATACAGGTGGAGAGACAAACAGAGAGTGACAGACATTCACAGATTAAGAGATAGACAGAGAGAGAGAGAGACAGAGACAAACAGTGACAGAGTGAGACACACACAGATGGAGAGACAAACAGAGAGATAGAGATGCTGCCAAATCTACAGGTTAGAGTGAAATAGTAGGCAAGCACCAAAGGCCTTGAAATGTGGTGCGATTATATATTTACTGCAGATAGCGACAGAGATAGACTTACAGTGACAGAGAATGATGCAGAGAGGTAGGAGAGAGGCTCAGGATGCACACAGACAGACTCTCTGCACTAGCACAGATTGAAACGTCTCGAGGTCTGAGAAGTTTGATGATTTTAAAACAGAGAGAGGGGTATAGACAGAATTAGGCACGCTCTGCCAATAACTCGCAGCCTTTCGCAGATTTACTTTCTTGCAGTAATATCCCTTTCACCCACAAGCAACACTGTGTGACTCACGGAACAACACGGAAGCTCAACGTAAACTCGAGGAACAGCACCTCATCTTCCGATTAGGCACTCTGCAGCCTTCCGGACTCAATATCGAGTTCAACAATTTCAGATCATAAGCTCAGCCCCTATTTCATTTTTTCTTGTAATTTTTCCACTCCTTTTCTCCCCCCCCCCCCTTTCCTTTTGTTTCTCTCTCACACCTGGCAGCTATCTCTTGCCCTGCCAGTACACTTTACACCTAATCTCAGCCTATTACCATCTCGTCTAGTTTCTAATCTCTTTTACTTCTTTTGTTTCTTTTATTCTTTTGTCCGATCGCAGCCCTGCCTTCGATGTAGTTTCTTTTCTTTCCAGTTTTGAAGAAGGGTTCAACCCAAAACGTCAACTCAAATTTCTCTCCACGGATGTTGCCTGACCTGCTGAGTTTTTCCAGCATTTTCTGTTGTTATTTCGGATTTCCAACATCTGCAGTATTTTGCTATCGTACTGTGTGACTCATTTCCTTAACTCTTTCAAGATTTAGCTTGTGGTCTCTGGCTGAGCTTCTCCTGCCTTGACTCGCCCGCCCCCGAGTACAACCGATTCTGCTCTGATCCCTGTCCGTGTGCTCAATCCCTCGCAGCCGAGCACAAAAGCAGAGGGGAAAAAAATCATACCACAGACAAACAAAACCTCCAAACAGAGCCGTCAGAAATGGACCCTGTTTTGTTTCAGGTGAAGTCGCCCTGGAGGGAAATACTTTCTCAGTTTCGACTTAACTCCCCCCAAAATGTGTTCAATCCAGGAACTCATTTCAAAAATAGACAACCTGGTTATTCCCGGTTGTAGGTCAAATCAAGCAAATCAAACACAAAATGATCCTTGCACAGATAGTGTTGCTTCTGTCTAAAGGCGTGTAGGTAGATTAAAGAGGCTTGTCATGCTGGTTAGAGGGTTTATTAACACAGTCTTCTCTTCACCGCCCAGCTTTTACAGAGAGATTCATTCCTGTAGCATTATCTCATGAGACCAGGTAGAAGTGGAGAAATAGCTCCTCATAAAAAAGGTAAGTATGGAACGGAGCCAAAATCACTGTTCAGCGCCTCAAAACAACACTGTGCTTCACAAGCAGTCCTCCCCTCTCCACCATCCCTCTGAAGTTACATGGATAGACTGGAGAAGCTGGGGTTGTTCTCCTTAGAGCAGAGAAGGCTAAGAGGAGATTTGATAGAGGTGTTTAAAATCATGAAGGGTTTAGATAGAGTAAATAAAGAGAAACTGTTTCCAATGATTGAAGGGTCGATAACCAGAGGGCACAGATTTAAGGTGATTGGCCAAAGAACCAGAGGCGACAGGAGGAAAAGCTTTTTTACGCAGCGAGTGGTTAGGATTTGGAATGCGCTGCCTGATAGGGCGGTGGAAACAGATTCAATAGTAGCCTTCAAAAGGGAATTGGATAAATACTGGAAGGAGAAAAAATTGCAGGGATCTGGGGAAAGAGCGGGGGAGTGGGACTAACTGGATTGCGCTCCGAAAGGGCCGGCACAGACTCGATGGGCCGAATGGCCTCCTTCTGTGCTGTATGATATTCTTTGGCTGGTCAGAGGAAAGAATGGACAAGTTCCATTTTAGTCCGCACTCAATGATTGATGATTCAAATCTACAGTGGCTTAGTATGCAAGGGAGATCTCCCTCGGCACCGCCCCAACCACCAAATCAAACTCAGTAAAGCACCTCCCAGCACGAAGGCTCACAATTACACTCCTCTCATCAACCAGGGCTCTTCGCCAGCTCAGCGTCAAATTGTGGCCCAGGTTTGTCCAGTGGATACACACCCAGGACGAAGACTAGAATGAGCCCAACTCTTCGGAGTGGGTGCCACGAGACAGATCAGGTTGCATTTTTAATGAACTCACTGCATCGACAAGTCACTCAAAGAAAAGAAAGACTTGCATTTATATAGCGCCTTTCATAACCACCAGACGTTCCAAAGCACTTTACAGCCAATGAAGTATTTTTGAAGTGTAGTCACTGTTGTAATGTAGGAAATGCGGCAGCCAATTTGCACACAGCAAGCTCCCACAAACAGCAATGTGACAATGACCAGACAATCTGTTTTAGTGATGTTGATTGAGGGATAAACATTGGCCAGGACATCGGGAATAACTCCCCCGCTCTTCCTCGAAATAGTGACTCTGGGATCTTTTATGTCCACCTGAGAGCAGACTGGGCCTTGTGGTTTAACATCTCATCCAAAAGACAGCACCTCTGACAGTGCAGCACTCCCTCAGCACTGCACTGGAGTGTCAGCCTAGATTTTTGTGCTCAAGTCAAGGAGTGGGACTGTGAACCCACAACCTTCTATCTCAGAGGTGAGAGTGCTACCAGCTGAGCCACAGCTGACACAGTTTGAATTGGAACTGACTGCTGATGCAAATGTGTGTCACAGTCAACTCCAAGTGTCAGATGTGGGATTGCGGGGTGCAACCAGACCATCATGCCCATGCTGGCTCCCAGGCAGAGGTAGCCACTTACTCCCAATCCCCTGCCCTTTTCCCCAAACATTTGGTTTGTTTTAATTTTTTACCCACATCCCTTTAAAAGATATTCCAGGTTCTGTTTCCCCCACTGTTTCTGGTCAGCTATTCCACGTTGTAGAAACCCTTGGTGACCAGTCTTAGTGTAGCTTGCTGTGGCTCAGTGCCACACTCTGAAAACTGCAACACTTGTGCCAAAATTTCTATAAAGTAGTGTTTAAATATTCCTCTTTGAAGGAGTGCTATTTAATTGCCACCTTTGAAATGCAGCAGTCAGCAATTAAGAGAGGATTTTATTGATTCAGCCTCACAACTTCTGCCAACACCCCGTTTTGAATGACATTAGAAGATTTTATTTGAATAAGATTGACAAGCGAGCCGTACATACTTGCCACCCGAGTCATTGCACCTTACAAACACGCTCACCACTCAGACACCATCACTTCATGACAGCTGTACTGGGCTCCTCAGAGATGGCATCGAGTGTCTTCCCTTGAGCTTCTTGCCCACCTGAACCTCATGCCCACCCAAGGCTTGTGCCCACCTGAACCTCATGCCCACCCGAAACTCGTGCCCACCCAAGGCTCAACACAAACACTGCCCATGACCTGCCACGTCAGCTGCCACGCTTCGCATCAAGATTCCACCAGCTTCTTCACACTGAGGAGTGAAGATCAAACTGGATTGTTGTGCACCTGAAGAATTGAGGCCAACGGGTCAAAGGCAGCATCGGAGCCGTGGCCTCAGCTCGGAGCTCCTGCCCCCCAATCAGAGCTCCAGCTCCCTCATGAGAGCTCAGCACCTCCAGCAGAGCTCCACCTCCTTCCATATAGTTCTGCTCCTCCCATGAGCTCCAGCACCCCCCAGCAGCATGCCAGCACCTCCCCTCACCCCAGCCCCTCCCAACAGAGCACCAACACCCCAGCACCTCTCTCCCACCCCAGCAGAGCACTATCACCCCAGCAGAGCTCCAGCCCCTCCCAGCAGTGCGCCATCACCCCCAGCAGAGCTCCAGCACCCCCCCCCCAGCAGAGCTCCAGCACACCCCCCCCCCCCCCAGCAGAGCTCCCGTGCAGTCCAGTTTGGTCTATTTGTGAGGGTGGGGAATGGAAGGACCCAGGAGAGCCCAGCATCATTCCAAGTCATGAAAACACCACACCATGATGTTCCTCGATACGACAATATCACAAAATCGCCCCTTGTGCAGAAAAACATTCCCAACACATGCAGCTTATGCTCAAAGGCCAAAGTACCTCTTTAAACCATCCAAAACAGGCCAGCAAGTGCCACCTAGTGGACCCAATGCAGCATTAAGGCAGGAATTAATTCAGTGTTTCTGCTTGTGTGGCTCAAACTTCAATAAGCAGAGGGCAGCACAAGTTATGTTCAGATCAGGAAGAAGCAGAAACCCAAGGGAATTCTGAATCCAATTAATGGATTACACAAAGTATTGTGTCTTCAGGAATATTGGATAGCTGGGACTGAGTAAGTTAGAGGCTGGAATCTAATTGAGGGGGAATCAGAAAGTTTTTATGTAGAATACCAGATACCCAGGAGTGAGTTACAGGCTGGAATCTAATTGAGGGGTTCAGGGGGGTTTATATATAAAATAACAGCTACCCGGGAGTGAGTTACATGTTGGAATCTAATCGAGGGGCTCAGACGGTTTATATATAGAATAATGGATACCCGGGAGTGAGTTACAGGCTGGAATCTAAGTCTAGCGGCTAAAATTACACAATGAATCAATGTAGCGAAGTCTGAGTAGTTTACAACCATCGCGTCGCTGCTGTTTGATTTGTATATTGAGCTGTTGAAGGGGAGGAGTTGGTTGACTGGACTTTGCCTGTGCTGTAACTGAGGTCCCTGTGATCTGCCTGGCCTCTGGTTAAAGTGAGACTTTGTCTGGTCTCTGGAGGGCGCTATATCCATTCTTTAAAGAATGATAGTGTTCAGCTCCCTTACAACAACAACAGCAACGACAACTTGTATTTATACAGCGCCTTTAACGTAGTAAAACGTCCCATGGCGCTTCACAGGGGCGTTATAAGACCAAAAACAATTGGCACCGAGCCACATAAGGAGATATTAGGGTAGGTGACCAAAAGCTTGGTCAAAGAGGTCGGTTTTAAGGAGCGTCTTCAAGGAGGAGAGGCGGAGAGGTTTAGGGAGGGAATTCCAGAGCTTAGGGCCGAGGCAACAGAAGGCATGGCCGCCAATGGTGGAGCGATGGAAATCGAGGATGCTCAATAGGCCAGAATTGGAGGAGTGCAGAGATCTCGGGGGGGGGCGGGGTCAGAGGCTGGAGGAGATTACAGAGATAGGGAGGGGCGAGGCAAATCATGTTTCTTTATAGTACACCTATGATTTGTGAGCAATGGGTCATTTTACAGGCATCTTCCTGGAAGTAAAACTGACCTGACAGTTGAAATCCAATGTTTGGTGAACATCATAATTAGAGCATGATTTTATATTAGTTATTTGAAAACAAGGATGAGAATTTAACAACTCCAGCTCCGTTAAAGGTTTCACCCTACTATTTTGGTCAGTTATTTTGTGGCGCCCAGGATCATGACCCCATTTCGTTGTCGACCCCCTGGGAATGGTCGTGGGGGGGCCTCATTTTTCAAGTTTCGTTTCGTGATGCAAATCGATCACAATTTCTGTCTCAATACGCTTTCCTCGCCCTCTGCTCCCCTCCACCCCATTCCCAGTAGACAGGGTGAGACTGCCTCCTTCTCCTGGGTCTACGGCAATACACCAAGAAAGCAGTTCAGGCCAACACCTCATCCCCTTTTGGCCACCCCCCCCCCCCTATACTTTGGGGGACAGGGACTTGCCTCTCTGCAAAGATGCTTCTTAAAACCGACCTCTTTGACCAAGCTTTTGGTCACCTGTCCTAATATCTCCTTATGTGGCTCGGTGTCAAATTCTGTTTGATTACGTTCCTGGGAAACGCCTTGGGATGTTTTAGTACATTAACGGCACTGGATAAATACAAGTTGTTGTTGTTGTTGAACTACCCATGATGTTAAAATTAAACGCTGAATTTTTGTTAAACTTCGGAGAACAGCAACTTATATTTTTTTTATTCATTCTCTTTACCTGAGAAAGGATATATTTGCCATAGAGGGAGTGCAGCAAAGGTTCACCAGACTGATTCCTGGGATGGCAGGACTGTCGTATGAGGAGAGATCGGGTCGACTAGGCCTGTATTCACGAGAGTTTAGAAGAATGAGAGGGGATCTCATTGAAATGTATAAAATTCTGACAGGGCTAGACAGACTGGATGCAGGGAGGATGTTTCCCCTGGCTGGGGGGGGGTCTAGAATGAGGGGTCACAGTCTCAGGATACAGGGTAGGACATTTAGGACTGAGATGAGGAGAAATTTCTTCACTCAGAGGGTGGTGAACCTGTGGAATTCTCTACCACAGAAGGCTGTGGAGGCCAAGTCACTGAATATATTTAAGAAGGAGATAGATAGATTTCTAGACACAAAAGGCATCAAGGGGTATGGGGAGAGAGCGGGAATATGGTATTGAGATAGAAGATCAGCCATGATTGTATTGAATGGCGGAGCAGGCTCGAAGGGCTGAATGGCCGACTCCTGCTCCTATTTTTCTATGTTTCTATGTTTCTATGTGGGCATCACTGGCAAGGCTGACATTTATATAGTTACCCTAAGGTAGTGATAGGGCTTGCTCGACCAGTCCAGGGGGCTTGCTCGACCAGTCCAGGGGGCTTGCTCGACCAGTCCAGGGGGCTTGCTCGACCAGTCCAGGGGGCTTGCTCGACCAGTCCAGGGGGCTTGCTCGACCAGTCCAGGGGGCTTGCTCGACCAGTCCAGGGGGCTTGCTCGACCAGTCCAGGGGGCTTGCTCGACCAGTCCAGGGGGCTTGCTCGACCAGTCCAGGGGGCTTGCTCGACCAGTCCAGGGGGCTTGCTCGACCAGTCCAGGGGGCTTCCTCGACCAGTCCAGGGGGCTTCCTCGACCAGTCCAGGGGGCTTCCTCGACCAGTCCAGGGGGCTTGCTCGACCAGTCCAGGGGGCTTGCTCGACCAGTCCAGGGGGCTTGCTCGACCAGTCCAGGGGGCTTGCTCGACCAGTCCAGGGGGCTTGCTCGACCAGTCCAGGGGGCTTGCTCGACCAGTCCAGGGGGCTTGCTCGACCAGTCCAGGGGGCTTGCTCGACCAGTCCAGGGGGCTTGCTCGACCAGTCCAGGGGGCTTCCTCGACCAGTCCAGGGGGCTTCCTCGACCAGTCCAGGGGGCTTGCTCGACCAGTCCAGGGGGCTTGCTCGACCAGTCCAGGGGGCTTCCTCGACCAGTCCAGGGGGCTTGCTCGACCAGTCCAGGGGGCTTGCTCGACCAGTCCAGGGGGCTTGCTCGACCAGTCCAGGGGGCTTGCTCGACCAGTCCAGGGGGCTTGCTCAGAGTCAACCACATTAGTGTGGGTCTGGAGTCACGTATATGCCCAGACCGGGTAAGGACGGTAGGTTTCCTTCCCTAAAGGACATTAGTGAACCAGATGGGTTCTTGCCACTCTGACAGCTTCATGGTCACTTTTACTGACGCTATCATTTATTTCCAGATCTTTTTAAACTGAATTCAAATTTTCAAACTGGCGTGGTGGGATTTGAACTCATCTCCTGCAGGATTCGTAACCCATTGATAGTGTAATTCTACTGTATCAAATTTCTATTGGGCATCCCATGCATAGGACTTCGAGCCACTTCCATTAAGGAGGAAGCAGCAATCGATACGATGCAGGAGAGAACAGGGAGAGGACAATGAGGGGCCTGGGGTGGAGGGTGCGAAAGGAACAGCCCAACGAAGGCTTGGAGGGTGTTTTTGAAAGCAAGGAGGGAGGTGGCACATCGAGTGATAAGCAAGAGGAATAGTCACTTAATGGGGCGCATCCTGGGGGATTGGGTCTGAACCGTATCTTCAACCCTGGGACCTCCCCACCCCCCAACGATGAGGCCACAACAGATGAGGAGAGTCCCAGGCTCAATCTCTGCGCTGTGCAGGGCCACCTGATCTCCGTGCAAGTGAGGCAACTGGCCTCAGCTCTCCCTGGGTTAGGGAGAGGGCAAAACCAAGGAATTAAAAGGCTTGCATTTCCAAAGCGCTTCACAGCCAATGAAGTACTTTTTGAAGTGTTGTCACTGTTGTAATGTAGGAAACGCGGCAGCCAATTGCACACAGCAAGATCCCATAAACCGCAATGAGATAAATGACAAGGTCTTTGGTAGAAAGAATGAAGAGAGGAAATACAAATTAAAAAAGGTACCATCCTAAAGTGGGCGCATGAACAGAGAGACCTGGGGGTATATGTACACAAATCATTGAAGGTGGCAGGGCAGGTTGAGAAAGCAGTTAAAAAAGCTTATGGGATCCTGGGCTGCATGAATAGAGGCAGAGAGTACAAAAGGGTGTTCAAGAAAGGGTGTAAGGACAATCCTAGTAACTACAGGCCGGTCAGTTTAACATCAGTGGTGGGTAGAGTTTTAGAAACAATAATCAAGGAAAAAATTAACGGGCACTTGGAGAGGTTTAAGCTAATTAAGGAGAGCCAACATGGATTTGTAAAAGGCAGATCGTGTTTGACTAATGCAATTGAATTTTTTGATGAAATAACAGAGAGGATTGATGAAGGGAATGCAATGGATGTTGTCTACATGGATTTTCAGAAGGCACTTGACAAAGTACCACATAGAAGGCTAGTTAACAAAATTGAGGCTCATGGAATAGGTGGGTCAGTGGTAGCTTGGATAAGGAATTGGCTTAAGTACAGTATTCTGCCCTTGCAGCACGTTCCTATGCAGAGCTAGACAGGTAGCTAACAACTTGATATCTTCCCATAAAAATCACAAGGCTTGACTTTTCTTGTAAACTTTATTGAAAGATTCTTATTGTGAAACTGAAATACAATACAGAAATGGAAGCATACATTAATACACAAACACATAACTGATATGCATACACAAACTTAGGTAAGCCTAAGTAACACAGTACATTTGGCATGTAATTTACCAAAACACGTGAAAACACAGCTTACTGTGAATATACATTTAGCAAACTGAAAGGCATTCTCTTACATTCACTTTAAATTAGCCCTGTACATAGTGCATCAAAATACAGCTACAAGCTAGATACAGAGAGCGAGCAATTTACGGCTAGTTGTGTAGGTTTGCTTACAGAGAAAGGTTACAAACTAAACATTTTCTGCAAAATATAGTGTACACTAATCATCTATAACATTCTCAAGTACTTACAGACAAATAGTGTCCAAGGCCAAAGCGTAACAAGAAAATAACTGCAAGACCATGTGTCGAACTGCAGGTCTTGTGATATATAGCAATTTACTTTACAGCACTTACTTTACTGCGCTTTACTGCACTTGCTAGGTACCAAATATCCACTAGGTGGCGACACACAATGGAAATCGACCCAAATTACTCAAACCCCTGAATTAACTTGAAAACTAACATAAATTCCTAAAGGAAGGCAGCACACACCACATAGAAGGCTAGTTAACAAAATTGAGGCCCACGGAATAGGTGGGTCAGTGGTAGCTTGGATAAGGAATTGGCTTAAGGACAGAAAACAGCGAGTTGTAGTAAATGGCTGTTTTTCAGACTGGAGGATGGTAGACAGTGGTGTACCCCAGGGGTCAGTGCTGGGGCCACTGCTTTTTTTGATATATATAAATGATCTGGATATTGGAATACAAAGTAGAATTTCTAAATTTGCCGATGACACAAACTTGGGGGTGTGGCAACAGTGAGGATGATACCAATTGACTTCAACAGGACATAAAAAGGATAGCAGACAAGTGGCAGATGGAACTTAATACGGAGAAGTGTGAGGTGATGCAGCTCATCAACTCTGAGCCGAAGTTCCTCGAGCCGCCAACATTCGCTGCAGGTGTGGTCGCCCTTGGACCTCAATGGTGTCCACCAGCTCCCACTTCAACAACAACAACACATTGCCTGGTCTCTCATCTCAATTAATTCGTTTTAAAATTTGGAACACGTATATCTTTTAATCTACACCAAGGCACTTAAATTTAGAAGCCCAAGTTTGGAAAAAAACTGGAGTATAGTGTCCAATTCTGGGCCCCGCACTTTAGGAAGAATGTGAAGGCCTGAGAGAGGGTGCAGAAAAGTTTACGAGAATGATCCCAGGAATGAGGGACTTCAGTTACGTGGATAGACTGGAGAAGCTGGGGTTGTTCTCCTTAGAGCAGAGACGATTGAGAGGAGATTTGATAGAGGTGTTCAAAATCATGAGGGGTCTAGACAGAGTAGATAGAGAGAAACTGTTCCCATTGGCGGAAGGGTCGAGAACCAGAGGACACAGATTTAAGGTGTTTGGCAGAAGAACCAAAGGCGACATGAGGAAAAACTTTTTTACGCAGCGAGTGGTTAGGATCTGGAATGCGCTGCCTGAAAGGGTGGTGGAGGCAGATTCAATCACGGCTTTCAAAAGGGAATTGGATAAGTACCTGAAGGAAAAAAATTTGCAGGGCTCAGGGAAAGGGCGGGGGAGTGGGACTAGCCAAGGTGCTCTTGCAGAGAGCCGGCACAGGCTCGACGGGCCGAATGGCCTCCTTCCGTGCTGTAACCATTCTGTGATTCTATGATCTACTTTAATGATGTTGGTTGAAGTATAAATATTGGCCAGGACACCGGGGATAACTCCCCTGCTCTTTTTCTGAATAGTGCCGTGGGATGTTTTATGTCCATCTGAGGGGGCAGACGGAGCCACAGTTTAACATCTCATCCAAAAGACAGCACCCCCGACAGTGCAGCACTGGGAGTCCCAGTCTGGATTTTATGCTCAAGCCTCTGGAGTGGGACTATGAACCTACAACCCCCTGACTCAGAGGCGAGAGAGAGTGCTACCCACTGAGCCACAGCTGACACCTGGAAAGTGTGTGTACAATTACTTCTGACCCCCCTGAATTAAGCATAACTGAAATACAGAAGGCGTTACAGAAGAAGAAGAATTGAACCACTGCAGACAGACCAACAGGAAGGGATGAGCAGCGCAGGGCACGATAAAACTGTCTGAAACATCAGGTATACAGGCACCATCTGTAAAGATGTGCGTACTCTTATTTGGACAACACTGTTTGGGATGGAGGAGAAAGGTTGGCCGGGGTCATACGTGGGAAAACATCCATTCAATCGGCTTCAGGGCACTTGCTGCTGTGAGAACGACAGGGCCCAGCGATGAACACAAACAAACAGGGACGATTGGTTGTGCAGGTGAGGGCAGCGAAGGGAGCTGGTCACTAAGCTGTTGGCCAGACATCCAGGAGCAACATGGACCACCCAGGATGGAGGCTGCAAACTCCAGGAAGCAAAACAAGGCACTTGTAATTGGGTAGCCGAGAGCAGTCCCGCCTGTCAGACACCAGCACTAGGAGGGCCACCTCAGGGTCACGGCAGGCCTGTCAACGAATCTATTCTGCTTCAGCTTCCCAGGGCGGTTCTTCCTTGTGGAGCAGTTCATTTGAGAGGGAAAGGTGTGGGCGGGAGGAACAAGTCATGAACCATTGTCGGTCTGTGGCAGAGAAGGAGATGATGAGTCAGTTGTCTAATGAAGAGGCTCAGATGTCACCAGAAAACCAGGGGGGTGAGACTCCAGTAGTTTCGGACTAGCTGTGGACGCAAGGTGAGAGAATGGTCACCTCCGAGTCAAAAGTTTGTGGGTCCAAGTCCCACCCCAAAGACTTGAGCACCTAATCTAGGCTGACACTCCCGTGCCAGTACTGAGGGAGTGCTGTACTGTTGGAGGTGCCGTCTTTCAGATAAGACGTTAAACCGAGACCCCGTCTGCCCGCTCAGGTGCACAACAACAACAACTTGTATTTACATAGTGCCTTTAACGTGGCAAAACGTCCCAAGGCGCTGCACAGGAGTGTTATAAGACAAAAAATTGACACCGAGCCACATAAGGAGTTTTTAGGACTGGTGACCAAACGCTTGGTCAAAGAGGTTGGTTTAAGGAGCGTCTTAAAGGAGGAGAGAGAGAGAGAGAGACGGAGAGGTTTAGGGAGGGAATTCCAGAGCCTAGGGCCGAGGCAGCTGAAGGCACGGCCACCAATGGTGGAGCGATTATAATCAGGGATGCTCAAGAGGGCAGAATTAGAGGAGCACAGATATCTCGGTGGGGTTGTGGGGCTGAAGGAGATTACAGAGATAGGGAGGGGCGAGGGCATGGAGGGATTTGAAAACCAAGGATGAGAATTTTTAAATCAAGGTGTTGCTTAACTGGGAGCTAATGTAGATCATCGAGCACAGGGGTGATGGGTGAACAAGACCAGGTGCGAGTTAGGACACGGGCAGCCGAGTTTTGGATGACCTCAAGTTTATGTATTGTAGAATGTGGGAGGCCAGCCAGGAGTGCGTTGGAATAGTCAAGTCTAGAGGTAACAAAGGCATGGATGAGGGTTTCAGCAGCAGATGAGCTGAGGCAAGGGCGGAGACGGGCAATGTTACGGAGGTGGAAATAGGCGGTCTTAGTTATGCCGTGGATGTGTGTTCGGAAACTAATTTCAGGGTCACATACGTCACCAAGGTTGTGAACAGTGTGGTTCAGCCTCAGACAGATGTTAGGGAGAGGGATGGAGTCAGTGGCTAGGGAACAGAGTTTGTGGCGGGGACCGAAAACAATGGCTTCGGTCTTCCCAATAAAAGATCCCATTGCACTATTTCAAAGAGTAGCAGGCGAGTTCTCCTCAGTGTCCCGGCCAATATTCATCCCTCAACCAACATCACTAGAACAGATTATCTGGTCATTATCACATTGCTGTTTGTGGGAGCTTGCTGTGCACAAGTTGGCTGCCACATTTTCCTACATTACAACAGTGACCACACTTCAAAAGTACTTCATTGACTGTAAAGCGCTTTGGGACATCCTGAGAAATGTAAGTTCTTTCTTTAACCTTTTTTTTGTTCGTTCCTGGGATGTGGGCATCGCTGGCAAGGCCGGCATTTATTGCCCATCCCTAATTGCCCTCGAGAAGGTGGTGGTCAGCCGCCTTCTTGAACCGCTGCAGTCCGTGTGGTGAAGGTGCTCCCACAGTGCTGTTAGGGAGGGAGTTCCAGGATTTTGACCCAGCGACGATGAAGGAACGGCCGATATATTTCCAAGTCAGGATGGTGTGTGACGTGGAGGAGAACTTGGAGGTGGTGGTGTTCCCATGCGCCTGCTGCCCTTGTCCTTCTAGGTGGAAGAGGTCGCGGGTTTGGGAGGTGCTGCCGAAGAAGCCTTGGCGAGTTGCTGCAGTGCATCTTGTAGATGGTGCACACTGCAGCCACGGTACGCCGGTGGTGGAGGGAGTGAATGTTTAAGGTGGTGGATGGGGTGCCAATCAAGCAGGCTGCTTTGTCCTGAATGGCGTTGAGCTTCTTGAGTGTTGTTGGAACTGCACTCATCCAGGCAAGTGGAGAGAATTCCATCACACTCCTTACTTGTGCTTTGTAGGTGGCACTCGAATTAGACTGAGGAGATCTCCATCGGCTGAATCTTTAGAGATGAATTTAAAGTGAAAAGATTTTATAGCCAATTCCGAAATCCAAGGCTCGCAACAACAACAATCTGCATTTATAACGTAGTAAAACGGCCCACGGCACTTCACAGGAGCGATTATTGAACAAAATTTGACACTGAGACACATAAGGCAATAATAGGGCAGATAACCAAAAGCTTGGTCAAAGGGGTAGGTTTTAAGGAGCATCTTAAAGCTGGAGAGAGAGGTAGAGAGACAGAGAGGTTTAGGGAGGGAATTCCAGAGCTTAGGGCCCAGGCAGCTGAAGGCATGGCCGCCAATGGTGGAGCGATTAAAATCAGGGATGCGCAAGAGGCCAGAATTGGAGGAGCGCAGAGGTCTCGGAGGATTGTAGGGCTGGAGGAGGCTAGAGAGAGAGGGAGGGGCGAGGCCATGGAGGGATTTGAAAACCAGGATGAAAATTTTGAAATCGAGGCGTTGCTTAACTGGGAGCCAATGTAGGTCAGCCAGCACAGGGGCGATGGGCGAACGGGACTTGGTGCGAGTTAGGACACGGGCAGCCAAGTTTTGGATGACCTCAAGTTTACGGAGGGTAGAATGAGGGAGGCCAGCCAGGAGTGCGTTGGAATAGTCAAGTCTCATTCTATAATTAAATGAACTAATAATGACTGCAGTGCCATGCTCGACGCCTGTTTGCTCACGATTTTGGTTTCTGCTCATCCCTCGCACCTAATCCGAGATATTCAGGTGTTGGTTCTGTGGGGCACGGATTCCAATGGGAGATCATTTAACATGGAGTGGTGGTGCGGGGTGGGGTGGTGGGTTGCTGGTTTCGATCTTAACCTGGCTAAGGAGGAAGGATCTTTGGAAAAAATGGTAAGCTAAGGTATAAAACAATTTTCTAATGTGCCTGGTTAACCTTTGGGAGATCGTGTGCATATTAGTGAAGCATTAAAACTACACACACACACAGACACACACACAGACATACCCAGAGACACACCCACAACCAGACACACACAGACACACACACAGACACAGACACACCCAGAGACACACACCCACAACCAGACACAGAACCAGACACACCCAGAACCAGACACACCCCCACAACCAGACACACCCCCACAACCAGACACACCCAGACACACACCCACAACCAGGCACACAGACACACACATATACACAGACACAGCACACACACATAACAGAATTGGCTTCTAAGAATAAAAAAGCAAAATACTGAAAATGACAGAAACCTTGAAATAAAAACCACAAAATGTTGTAAACACTGAGCGAGTCAGGCAGCGTGTCAGGGGAGAGGGAGGGATGGCGTTAACTTCACCAGCCGATAGCCTGAATCATTAACCGTTGCGTTCCTTCTCCACAGACGCTGCCTGGCATCCCAGGATCATTTGCTCTGGACGGAGAGGAATTCTTTGGGCTTCTAATACAGACCCTCTCCCCCAAAAACATTTTAAAACAAGGCTGTTGGGGGGGGGGGGGGGGGGGAGAGGTTGACGACACCGAACTGCATTCAGACCTATCACTGCTCCCTTGAGCCCTGTCCCCTCCCAGAGTTCTCTGTAAAGACTGTCGGTGTATTCAAAGCTCAGTACAGACTGCGATGGTGACAACAGATACACCACATGTTGCTGGGATGTCCCTCAAGGGGAGGGGTTGAGCTGTGCCCTCCCTCTCATCTATCCTGCTTCCCAGTCCCTTGTATAAAGTCAAGTGTCCAAATTACACTCTGGGAAGTTGCATCTGGTTCTAGGTTGTCCCGCAAGCCCACAACTCCAGCAGATCCTGGGAAGGATTTTTTTTTTTTTTTTTTAAACCAGCCCCTTGCCAATAATAGAAAGCATGTCCCTCTCCACAAAACCCTTCACACCCTTTCTCATCCAGGACATCCTGTCCCTGAAGGAGGCTCCGGGAGCCCGCTGTCAGAGAGTGCCTGCTCCAGAAGGAGATCCAGGCAAGTCCTACCAGAGCCGCTGGCCAGGGGGCAGAGGGGGAGCCGGCGAGAGGGGCAGCCAGACCGCCAGACGCGAGAGGATCGGGCGAGATTCAACCTCTCGGCTCATCGCAGGAGCAACCGAGGTTGGGGATCGTGTCAGAGCAGCACATGTGGAAGTAAGAGGTAGGGGAGCACAGCTGGAGAGTGAAGGACTCTGTGCGGTTCAGATCATTCAGTATCGACGCTCAATCCTGTGGACCCTTTCGCCTTCTATTTGCTTCCGTTTACACGCCTGGTCTCCAGATAATTACTAATTCAATGCATGTGAAAACAAATAACAGTTCATTAAATCCCAATTAAATTCTCCTCTACAACTGGGACAGATTATCTCTCAGTTGTCAGCTCTGTTGGACCTTGTACCGAACCCTTAATCAATCTTTTCTCTTTACAGCAGCTATGGGACCTAATGTGTATTTTTTATAGCATTTTCTGTTTTTATTTCAAGTCTCTCTCCCACCCCCGCCCCAGGTTGTTATTTGATAATTTTATCTTGTTGCAATCAAGAAAGACTTGCATTTCTATAGCGCTTTTCACGACCTCAGGACGTCTCAAAGTGCTTTACAGCCAATGAAGTACTTTTTGAAGTGGAGTCACTGTTGTAATGTAGGAAACACAGCGGCCAATTTGTGCACAGCAAGCTCCCACAAACAGCAATGTGATCATGACCGGATAATCTGTTTTAGTGATGTTGATTGAGGGATAAGTAAAGGCCAGGACAGTTAATTGTGATATTAATTAAGGACAGTCAAGGGATTTGTAGGGATTACCTAAATAACTTATACAGTCAGGGTGCACTTTTTGAAAAGTTCTTCAGATTAATATTTTGATGCTTATCTTATTTTTTAAAATAAGCACCTGCAAGGCAGAATTTGAGTTACAGTCTGAAGGTCCTGTGAATATATTACAATGAAATTATATTGGAACACGGACCCTTAACTGTGAAGAATTTTTTTTAAAACCCATAAAATGATTTGTAACTGGTCCAGCCCATCTGGTTAAGAGGAAAAAAATCGATCCAACTTTGTTTTTGCTTGCGGAGGGAGGGGAACGAGTTAAAACAAAACATTTAAAAAGCTACCTGTTCCGCTTGCCTTGACTGAAGTAGAATACAGTCAGTGTAATGTTACAGTTCAAACAATCTAGTCCAGATGTTTATTAGAAACCAACACACCGAACTTGCATTTATATAACAACTTTCATTTTCTCAAGATGTTCCAAAGCACGTCATAGCCAATGGTTTTCTCTAAGTGCAGTGACTGTTGTGCTGTAAATGTGGCAACTCATTTATGCACAGCAAGGTCCCACCAACAGCATGAGTTGAATGACCAGATCATTGCAATGTTGGCTGAGAGGTGAATGCTGAGCAGAAGATCTTCACGCACATCTTCCAGTGCTGCCATGGGACCTTTAACGCCCACCTGAACAGATAGACGGGGTCTAGGCTTAAGGTCAGCACCTCCGATAGTGCAGCGCTCCCTTGGTACTGCACTGGGAGTGTCAGCCTGGATTCTGTGCTCAAGTCTTTGGAGTGGGACTCGAACCCACAACCTTGCGACTCAGAGATAAGCGTGCGACCAACTGAGCACTTCAATGACTGTGAGGTAGGGACCACCACCCAAACTTGGAACTTAGCTTCTCGACTACAAAGTCATTTACTCACAGAGTTCCCCCATTGGGATCATTCCTTGTGTTGTGAGTATGATTGGCCGAAATTAGTCACCATCGACAACACAAGGCTAATGATGGTTTGCATCAGAAATCCCTGAAATGTAGACTGGGTAAAAGGGGCACATTCTCTACTTCCGTAACTGCAGTCGTGGAATTTGGGATGGGACTAAAACCTCCCTCATAAGGGCACCACACTTTAGGAGGGACGTGAAGGCTTTGGAGAGGGTACAGAAGAGATTTACTAGAATGGTTCCAGGGATATGAGATTACAGTTCCGTGGAGAGACTGGAGAAGCTGGGGTAGTTCTCCTGCGAGCAGAGAAGGCTAAGAGGAGATTTGATAGAGGTGTTTAAAATCATGAAGGGTTTAGATAGAGTAAATAAAGAGAAACTGTTTCCAGTGGCTGAAGGCTCGATAACCAGAGGGCACAGATTGAAGGTGATTGGCCAAAGAACCAGAGGCGACAGGAGGAAAACTTATTTATGCCAATGTGTGGTTAGGACTTGGAATGCGCTGCCTGATAGGGTGGTGGACACAGATTCAATAGGAGCCTTCAAAAGGGAATTGGATAAATAGTTGAAGGAGAAAAAATTGCAGGAATATGGGGAAAGAGCGGGGGAGCGGGACTAACTGGATTGAGCTAGCGCAGACTCGACGGGCTGAATGTCTGTACTATTCTATGATTCTAAAGAATAATCAAGCACTCCTGAGACTGCAAGAGTGTTATCTCATCTTGAATTTCAGATGCTCATATTGTTTTAGGGGTTTGTGAGGTCCCTCTGAAGGTGGGGTGGGTGGGGGGGGGGGGGGCGGATTCAGCCTCTCCACTGCACCGTCCCCTCTGCTGTGTGTCAGGATGACACCAGCCTCTCTCGCCCTTCAATCTGCCCTCTCCGAGCTGCTTTCGCACACTCAGCTCTCAGCCTGCAGTGCTCCCCACCTGTGAAGCTTCAGATTAAAATAACACAGCAGATACTGATTGAAAGAAAAACACAAATATGTGACTCTGCTCATTGCTGTGAGCTACCAAAAACATATCAGGCACCATTTCAATATATTTATGTCAATTAACAATGTGATTGCTTGCATGTTTTAAGATGACATCTGAACCATATATGTATATATAGTGTGTGTGTCGGAATAACAAAAGGGCCATGTGGGTGGGAGTGACTGGAGAGGGGTGTATATGTCAGCCTTGGCTCAGTGGCAGCACTTTCATCGGAGTCAGAAGGTCGTGGGTTCAAGTCCCACTCCGGAGACTTGAGCGCGTAAAGCAGGCTGACACTCCAGTGCAGTGCTGAGGGATCTCTGCACTGTCGGAGGTGCCGTCTTTCGGATGAGACGCTAAACCGAGGCCCCGTCTGCTCCCTCCGGTGGACGCAAAAGTTCCCGTGACATTATTAGAGCAGGATAATTATCCCCAGGTTCCTAATAAATGTTTATCCCTCAACAATCAGCAAAACAGATGATCTGGTCATTATCACATTGCTGTTTGTGGGAGCTTGCTGTGCACAAATTGGCTGCCGCGTTTCCTACATTATAACAGTGACCACACTCCAAAAAGTACTTCACTGACTGTAAAGTGTTTTGGGATGTCTTGAGGTCATGAAAGGTGCTGTATAAATGAAAATCTTTCTTATACGTAGGTGGGAGTAACTGAAGGACTGGTGTATGTAGGCGGGAGTGGCTGAAGAGGGTATAATATATATATATATATTTTAGATATATTTCTTAAGGCTAAAGGGATCAAGGGATATGGGGAGAAGGCAGGGACAGGGTACTGAGTTTGGATGATCAGCCATGATCTCATTAAATGGTGGAGCAGGCTCAATGGGCCAAATGGCCTACTCCTGCTCCTATCTTCTATGTTTCTATGTTTCTATGTATATATCTTCCCCTTTCAAGTCACTCTGCCCATCCCCATATCTTTCCTTTTAATTCTTGGACCACCGTGTAACACGGGCTTCTGTTTCTATTAGGGCTCCAAACAGAATCTGGTCAGTCAAGCGCCACCGGCCACGAGAGGTCCACTGTCGCCCCCAGGGATCCGAGGAGCCCCAAGAAGAAGCGCTCCCGAGCGGCCTTCTCGCACGCCCAGGTGCTGGAGCTGGAGCAGCGGTTCGACGGCCAGAGGTACCTGTCGGCCCCGGAGAGGGCCGATCTGGCCGGGGCGCTGAAGCTCACCGAAACCCAGGTCAAGATCTGGTTCCAGAACCGCAGGTACAAGACCAAGAGGAAGATGCTGGCGGCCAGCCAGGGCGGTGCTGTGGTCAAGGAGCGGGCGGGCAGGGTGGGCGGCAGCTCCCGAGCACCATTTCTATCAACCTACCAAAGCTACCGACACTATCCCTACTTGTACTGCCTGGGACCTTTCACCCCGGCCATCTGGTAAAGTCGGGCAGGGATGTCGGATGACGCACTTCTGCCAGAGAAACTTTAAAAAAGTATTGATGGATTGAAAACAGCAAGAGCATTACATTCCAGGGTACACTTCAGTCACTAATACATTAAAAAGGACTTTAAACTAGGCTTTCACCATGCTTCAATTTGTTAAACTTTGTTAACCATCAAGAGCAGCCATAATATTCACTTGCAAGTACCCCAGGGCCAATCAATTCTGGTTGTTTTGATGCACTGTGCATCTTCACCACGTGGACTGCAGCGGTTCAAGAAGGCGGCTCACCACCACCTTCTCAAGGGCAATTAGGGATGGGCAATAAATGCCGGCCATCCCATGAAATAATTTATTTAATCACTGGGTGGTTTCTTCACTTCACATTCAGTCCGAGCCCCCCACCCCACCTGTGTTGGCAGCAAAATGAATGAAACTGTAATTCGATATTATCTCAGCAACATTTGTAATAAAGCGAGAGCTATTTTTTTGTAGTATTTCTGGAGCCAATGTGTTTTATTTAATCCTTACAATGGGGTGGTACTGGGGAGCTACCGACACACCAAATCTTTTTTGAATTGATTCTTGGGATGCGGGCAGGCATCGCTGACAAGGCTGGCAGGATCCACACACACTGCGCTGGAGCTGCACTCTGCGTGATGGTCATGCTCAGGGTTGCAGGAGTGACAGTCTGCCTCCACTAGCAAATGGTTTGCTCCAGTGTCAGGGCGCAACCCGGGCCAGAGTTATACTGCCCCTTTATCATTGGCAAGTACAAATCACTTTGCAGAAAGGCTAAAGATGCAGAAAAAATATATATCCTAAGGTACAGGCTGGAATCTAATTGAGGGGCTCAGATAGTTTATATCTAGAACTAGCTGAAGTGCCCGGCGGTGCCGAGGCTTTTTCAAGGGCATGTTGTTGTTGGAAGAGAGAGAGAGAGCAACTGGGGGGAAGAGAGAGAGCGACTGGGGGGAAGGGAGGGCGGGCGGGTGGGGGGGGGAAGGGAGGGCGGGCGGGTGGGGGGAGGGGAAGGGAGGGCGGGTGGGGGGAAGGGAGGGGGGAAGGGAGGGGGGAAGGGGTGGGGGGAGGGGCGGGGGGAAGGGCGGGGGGGGAAGGGGCGGGGGGGAAGGGGCAGGGGGGGAGGGGGGAAGGGGGGGCAGCGGGGGGGGGGCGGGAAGGGGGGCGGGGGGGGAAGGGGCCGCTCTTGGAGCCCCCGCCCCGCACTCTCGAGAGCCCTGCTCTCCAAGCCCCAGCCACCCCGCTGTCCGAGCCCCGCCGCCCCCCCGCCCGAGCCGAGCGCAGAACACTCACCAAGGCCGAGAGCACTGTTGAGAGCCCCGCGCCCCCCCCCCCCGCCCAAGCCGAGCGCGGAACACTCACCAAGGCCGAGAGCACTGTCGAGAGCCCCGCCTCCCCCGCCCGAGCCGAGCGCGGAACACTCACCAAGGCCGAGAGCACTGTCGAGAGCCCCGCCCCCCCACCCGAGCCGAGCGCGGAACAGAGACGCCGCGTCTCACCTGCTCCTGCTGCGCGCGCACCCTGACCCTCGTGGCTGATGCCGTTGCCCTGGGTAACGTGACACGGGGGGGGGGGGGTGAGGAGCTTAGCAGAAGCCCAATCACCTAGCTCGGGCGTGGCTGGGCAAGAAAGGCGCAGGCTTTCAGGCCTAAGAAAAAAACGGGGAAAGGTAGGAAAAAGAATGTTCAGGTTAGAAAAAATATTTACAAATGAGTTTTTTTTTAAACAATTTAATAAATTCAATTTTATTTTGGTGGAAATGTATATTTGAAAAGAAAGACGCAGAAAGCAGGAAAAAGAATGGAAGCAAGATGGCGGCGACTCACTTCGGTTCAGAACGATAAGACCCGCCCACACACGCACCGATTGGTCGACCGTCAGGTCACCAAAGCGTAGGATTGGTCAATCGTCCCATCACTCGACCGTAGGAGGGCCCGGCCGCACGCGGCAGCAAGCCGCCGTACGATTGGTCGACCTCGAGGTCACTCTGTCGCTAATGAGCGGATAATGAGATGCTAATGAGCGGAATGTTGAAGGTTTTTCGGATACCGCGGGCGTGATTTTAGCCCGGCCGAAACGTAAATACGCTTAAAACCATCTCGGAAGTGTAAGCTTTCTTTGGAGGTAACACGCGCGTAGGTACGCCCTGTAACTTTCGAGCGCATAGCCCGCCAGACGCACACGCGATGACAGACAGACAGAAGGACAGAAGGACAGATGTACCGATTTATATATATAGATAGATAATGAATACCCAGGAGTGAGTTACAGGCTGGAATCTAATCAAGGGGCTCAAATGGTTTATATCTAGAATAATGGATACCCAGGAGTGAGTTACAGGCTGGAATCTAATCAAGGGGCTCAAATGGTTTATCTATAGAATAATGGATGCCCGGGAGTGAGTTACAGGCTGGAATCTGATCGAAGGGTTCAGATGGTTTATATCTAGAATAATGGATACCCGGGAGTGAGTTACAGGCTGGAATCTGATCGAGGGGCTCAGAGGGTTTATATATAGAATAATGGATACCCGGGAGTGAGTTATAGGCTGGAATCTAATCGAGGGGTTCAGAGGGTTTATATATAGAATAATGGATACCTGGGAGCAAGTTATATTATGTAGTCTAATTGAGAGGTTTAGATGGTTTAAATGTAGAATAATGGATGAATATTATGTCTATAATCTATTTCAAGGCATGCTGTGTCCTTGTGAGTTGCATGTTGTAGACGGAGCATCTGATATGTGTTGACGAGAGACCCACCGATTATGGCCCTGTTGCCAGTGAAAGTGTCATCTCGACACCAACCTGCTGCCAACTCGCTCACTTTACCACTCGACACCAGAACAGTTACATTTTACTCTCGGACTCTCACCAGGTCCAGGGAACTGTGAGGCTTCCTGGGCGAGCCAGCACAGAGAGAAAAAAAAATCCAGATCGTGTACCACAATACTGAAACACACGATTACAGTAACTAAACCGCCCAGGTGCAGCTAGTTCGTATGAAGTTAACAAAAACTAGACTCAAAATATTAAAAGCAATTTGCGATCACTTCATTTCTGCTCATTCAACTTCTGCCTCTGTGTCTCTCTGTTTTAATGTTGTTCGAGTGTGCCAGGGGTCAAAAATGGAACCCAATTATTCAGGTGGGTTTCCTCAGTAACTACTTTTGAAATCCTGACTTAAGTCGACAAAGGAATAAAACTGGGCGACAGGTTTAGTCAACAGATGGAACAAGTGCCATTTACAAGCCCTGAATATTCAGGTCACTAACCACAGGTCACCCAAGGGTTCCAAACAGGACACCTGATGCACTTCAGACAGCTCACAAAGGCCCATAACACAGTGCTGGTTATCACACAGCAACGTGCATTTATACAGCGCCTTTAATAAAACATCCCAAGGCGCTTCAACAAGTGTTAACAGACAAAATTTGACACCGAGCCACATAAGGCGATATTAGGACAAGTGAACAAATGCTTGGTCAAAGAGGTAGGTTTTAAGGGGCGTCTTAAAGGAAGAGAGAGAGGTAGGAGGTAGAGAGGCGAAGAGGTTTAGGGAGGGAATTCCAGAGCTTAGGGCCCAGGCAGCTGAAGGCACGGCCACCAATGGTGGAGTGATTAAAATCGGGGATGCGCAAGAGGCCAGAATTGGAGGAGTGCAGAGATCTCGGGGGGGGGGTTGTAGGAGGTTACAGAGATAAGGCGGGCACGAGGCCATGGAGGGATTTAAAAACAAGGATGAGAGTCCCAGTTTCTCTAATTTTTCCATATAACTGAAGTCCCTCATCCCTGGTACCATGTTCAGTGTCAATTGCCATTGGTGGTTAGTCTCTGTAAACCCACACCCAACACATGGAACCTTCAAGTAGGGACAACAAATGCTTATGAACTGGACATTAAAGTTGCCAATAAATATGACCAGCAAAGACCCTTGGAGTAAGGTCCACATTCTACAATATTCCTCAGGAGCTCTCTTGTAGAAACCACTTAGAACCCAGAGTGTGGAACTCACTACCACAAGGAGCAGCAGAGATGTATTTAAGGAGAAGCTAGATAAACAAATGAAGGAGAAAGGAATAGAAGGATGTGCAGATAGGGTGAGATGAAGTAAAGAAAGGAAGAACGAACTCGCATTTCTCCAGCGCCTTTCACGACCTCAGGACATCCCAAAGCACTTTACAGCCAATTAAGTACTTTTGAAATGTAGTCACTGTTGTAATCTAAGAAAGTAGGGTGGGAGGAGGCCTCGTGTGGGGCATAAACGCTGGCATAGACCAGGTTTCTGTGCTGTAGATTCTATGGCGAAAAGCTCGTCGCCAACCTTCCCTTAATCTGTAGATGAAGTGCTCTCCCCCCGCCCCCACCCCCGCCCCGCCTTCTGCAGGATGAGGTAGATTGCACACTGACATGTTTATCCAGCGACTGTCAGAGGGCTAGAGAGAGCGATTTATCTAATCTCAAAGTACCTGCCGCACTCACAGCCTGCCATCATCTTATAGTGCAAGTAATAGCTAACACCAACTGCCCCGGAGACAAGTCGACGGAGGGAAAGAGCAGAGATTGGCTTTGGATGCAATTCAGGGCACCGTAGATTGGAGCTCTGCTGATAAGGCAAAATGTCAGTGTGACACATACGGCAATGATTGACTCTATCTTGATTCAGGATACACATCTCTGCCTTCATGTTATTAAGAGCAGGCTCTCAATCTTGTTTAATGAGCCAGGGAGTTATCTCCCAAGTCTGTCCAAACAAACGCTATTATGCTCCACTCTTTAAAGGCCTATTACGGCAAATGGTATCCCAAAGCAAACACAGCTTATGTGGCAAACTTGAGCGCAGCCCATCACCACACTGGTCCATTAGCGTTTTAGCCTTTTATCAGGAATCGATTGGGAAAATACATCAAGAAATGTTAAGCCAAGGTAATGGTCCATGGGCAAGGATTCCATTTACACTGGGAGTGGAGGACTGGTGCAAATTGGTCTCCGTGTTGCACCGAACCCTTAAACTTGTGGAGCGTTAACCGAGGTGTCAAAGGTCCAAAGCAACTCGGACCCCCCCCCCCCCCAGCGGAGTCTCACTCCACTTCACTCTGGTGTCGAGTCAGGCTCGGACTCCAGATTCAGGCTGCGCTCACACTGAAAAGAAAGCACTTGCATTGATACAGCGCTTCGGGACGTCTCAAAACGCTTTACAGCCAATCAAGTACTTTTTGAAGTGGAGTCGCTGTTGTAATGTAGGAAACACGGCAGCCAGTTTGCGCACAGCAAGCTCCCACAAAAAAAAAAGCAATGAGATCATCTCTTTTAGTTTTGTTGGTTGACGGATACTGGGGAGAACTCCCCTGCTCGTCTTTGAAGTAGTGCCGCGGGATCTTTTACGTCCACCTGAGAGAGCAGACGGGCTTCGGCTGAATGCCTCACCTGAAAGACGGCACGGCACTTCTGACAGTGCAGCACTCCCTCAGTACCGCACTGGAGTGTCAGCCTGGTTTTTATGACCAAGTCTCTGGAATGGGACTTGAAGCCACGACCTTCTGATTCAGAAGCGAGAGAGCGCTGCCCACTGAGCCACGGCTGACACTGCAGAATACTTTTCCTATCAGTGTGCCTAGTCCAACAACTCTGGGATTGATCAAATGCCAAAGATTCAACAACAAAAAATAGCTTTTCTCACCAGTGAATTATTCCCAAGCTGAAGGAATTACAAGCTCCCTGTTGTCCCTTTAACCTAGTCACTTCAAGTGTTCTGTAACAGGACCTCTCAGTCAGTCATTACCCAATGAGGCAGAAAATGTTGAGTGCATTCTTTCCTAAATATGATTGCACTTCGAATATTAGCCGACCATATGGAACCCTCGCACTCGGAGTTTCGAGTGGCAAGAGATAAATGTTTGCAGAGCAACAGGTTGGCTACTAACACAAGGGCTCTCTCCGCCAGGTAAGTACACACCTACTTATCATAGAATCTTGTAGAACACTAGGAGGCCATTCGGCCCGTTGCATCCATGCTGGCTCTTAAGAACTGTCCAATTTAGTCCCACATCCCAGCTTTTTCTCCATAACCCTGCAAATTAATCCTCTTATGTTGGCCTTCATAGCAAGAGGGTTCGAGTACAGGAACAAGGATGTCTTGCTACAGTTGTACAGGGCCTTGGTGAGACCACACCTTGAGTACTGTGTGCAGTTTTGGTCGCCTTACTTGAGGAAGGACGTTCTTGCCATGGAAGGAGTGCAGCAAAGATTCACCAGGCTGATACCTGGGATGGCAGGAATGACGTACGAGGAGAGATTGTGTCGATTGGGCTTATACTCACTGGAGTTTAGAAGATTGAGAGGGGATCTCATCGAAACCTATAAAATTCTGTCAGGCCTGGACAGACTAGATGCAGGAAGGATGTTCCCGATGGCGGGGGAGTCCAGAACCAGGGGTCATAGTCTAAGGATAAGGGGTAAGCCATTTAGGACTGAAATGAGGAGGAATTTCTTCACCCAGAGAGTGGTGAACCTGTGGAATTCTCTGCCACAGAGGGCGGTGGAGGCCAGTTCATTAAATATATTCAAAAAAGAGTTGGATATATTTCTTGAGGCTAAAGGGATCAAGGGATATGGGGAGAAGGCAGGGACAGGGTACTGAATTTGAATGATCAGCCATGATCTCATTGAATGGTGGAGCAGGCTCGAAGGGCCGAATGGCCTACTCCTGCTCCTATCTTCGATGTTTCTATGTTTCTATGCTTCAAGTACATGTCCAATTGCCTTTTGAAAGTTCCCATGTAACCAGATTCCACCACCCTTTCAGGTAGTGGGTTCCAGATCATAACCCTCGGTGTGAAGACATTTCTCCTCATTTCCCCTCTCGTTCTTTTGCCAGTTATTTGGAATCTACGACCTCTGGTTACCGACCCACTTGCCAGAGGAAATAGTTTCTCCCCATCAGATCGATCAAAACCCCTCATCATTTTGAAAGCCTCTATTAAATCACCCCTTAACCTTCTCTGCTCTAACTGAGGACTGAGATGAGGAGAAATTTCTTCACTCAGAGGGTGGTGAATCTTTGGAATTCTCTACCCCAGAGGGCTGTGGAGGCTCAGTCATTGGGTATATTCAAAACAGAAGTCGATAGATTTCTGACTAGTAAGGGCATCAAGGGATATGGGGATAGTGCAGGAAAGTGGAGATGAGGTAGAAGATCAGCCATGATCTCATTGAATGGCGGAGCAGGCTCAAGGGGCCGAATGGCCGACTCCCGCTCTTATTTCCTGTGTTTTAAGGAGAACAATCCCAGCTTCTCCAGTCTCTCCACATAACTGAAGTCCCTCATGTCTTGTATCATCCTGGTAAACCTCCTCTGCACCCCGTCCTCCAGGTAAGTACACACCTTCTGACTTTTATCAGATGTCAAGGGCAATGTTCCCTATGAGCTACACGGCCACACAGCTCTCTGCCTGTCCTGCCCGGGACCGGCTTTTTCAATATTAAGTTTTGCATGCGGATCTGTGAATGGGCCGCACAGCCCCTTAAGGGGACCACACAGCTCCTTAAAGGGGCCGCACACACCCCCCAAAAAAATAAGAGGGAACATCAGTCAAGGGTGTCATTTGCTGGAGTGTCATTGAAGGATGGGCCCAACAACGGATATCGAAGTGACAAGGCCTGATTTTAACCCAGCCCGCTCAGCATGAATGGGCCAGGTGGGTGGTTAAAATGGCGGTGGGGGGATTTGAGCCAACTTCCAGACACGTTCGTGATCACCTCCAATTTAACCTGGGATTCAGGCATGGCGGAGGCCGCCTGCCTGGGCCAGCTCCCCAAGTCGGGGTACGGTAGCGCAGTGGTCCTGTTACTGGACAAGTAATACAGAGGCCCGGACTAATGATCCGGAGACATGAGTTCAAATCCCACCGTGGCAGCTGGGGAATATAAATTCAAATAATTAATAAAAATCCGGAATAAAAAGCTTGTATCAGTAATGGTGACCATGAAACTACTGGCTTGTCGTAAAAACCCATCTGGTTCACTAATGATCAACACATTAACCCTGAAATGCCCCATCGGTACGTGTTACAGTAAACTCGTAGCTTTCTCTCCCTTTGTATTTTTCAACCCTCTCCTGAGGGGCAATGACTCACCCTGGTGCTGTGAGCGCTGGTAGTCCGGCAGTATTTCTCTCTGGCAGTGATTGCTCAGACAGGAGCCAGTGAATGTTGATGTGTTGTTTGACTGCAGTAGGCGTCACCGCTGAGTCTAATTCTGTCCTTTAGCAGGGATTTAGGGAAGGAAATCTACCACCCTCACCCGGTCTGGCCTATATGTGACTCCATGTTGTGGAGTATTTTAAACCAACACTCGACACAAGGTTTTAGATCGATAGTCAAGTTGTCTTTATTGCACCGGTGGGGAGACAGTCTGCTCTGTCTTAGCCAGACTTTTCCAAATTGGTACAGCAAACACTACATTTTTATACATTACAATACACATGTCCAGCTCATTCAAAATTCATTCCTGCCATCTGATTGGACCTTGGCCTGCATGCATCTTCACTGATTGGTTGCCTATGCTGCGTTACATTAAAGTACCGCCTTTATTATTGGCCGTTATCCCCCAAGCTGTTGTTGCACCTATGACCTTTGTTTATGCCAAATGGGGTCTCATCAACATTGTACTTCTGACTCATTGCCCTCCTTTCCTGCCTCTCTTACTTCCAACTCATTGTTTTACTTTCCTGCCAGAACAGAACTTACATCCTCTTAGGCCTCTTATGGTTCCATGTCTGGCTATGTTATCTCCACTGCCAATTCAGCAACTTAGAAAAAGATGGTCTTTATTACACCGTTCAGTGAAACTGCCAGCGATGTCAGTTTAACTCTTTCCCCACTGCACTCCAGATCCATGGCAATGTGGTTGACTCTTAACGGCCCCTCTGAAATGAACTAGCGAGCCACTCAGTTGTATTCAAGAGATGGCGGCTCACCACCACCTTCGAGGGCAATTTGGGGATGGGCAATAAATGCTGGCCTTGCCAGCGATGCCCACATCCCGTGAATGAATAAAAACCTTCAAAAATCTGGGAAGTCAGTGTCAAACTTTTCTCAGCAATATTACTGTGAGCGGTCAGACTCAGTTAAAATAGAAGGCACACTGCAGGATGGGAAAATGAACCAGATTACAGTAACAACAATGTGCATTTATATAGCGCCTTAAAGTAAATTTAAAAAGATACACACGCATTATTATTAAAAATCTTGCATAGGATATGGAATTCCTGCCATCAAACCTTACTTCTTGTTACTGTTTTTGGTCACACTTTTCTGCCAACATTTACCACAGTAAATTGCTATGTCAACATTTCCCATTCAATTTTGCTATGTAAACTGTCAGTGTAATTGCAAGCTCCGACTGCCAGGTGGCTCTGTGAAGTGAGCTTCTGAAGTCTCACTTGCTGCCCAAAAATAAAAACTTGTATCGATCCAACGACAGTGGGCAATTTATTCCTGTTCATAAACTTTGGGGGAGACTTTTAGCAGTGGAGGTGTTGTCAAGGGCTGTTCAAAACAATAACGATGGTCACAGTGGCCTAACTGAAAGGATGGGCTAATTGAACACCAACATCAGAAGGATTGTACACCAATTAGCTGTGATAGCGAGGTATGGGGTAAGATGATGGGCTTCTCTCCAAAAGAAGTAAGACAGAGATGCAGGATGTGAATTAAGTCAATGATCCCTCAGGCAGTGAGATAGAGGGCTCTGGCAACAATCACATATTTTGTGAACTGGCTCCTTTAAGAGATGATAATTGGAGCCCTGGCTCATTTTTATAATTCATTCACAGGATGTGGGCATCGCTGGCTAGGCCAGCATTTATTGCCCATCCCTAATTGCCCTTGGGTGTCTCGCTCGGCCATTTCAGACGTGCAGTTAAGAGTCAACCACATTGCTGTGGGTCTGGAGTCACATATAGGCCAGACCGGGTAAGGGCAGCAGATTTCCTTCCCTACATTAGTGAACCAGATGGGTTTTTCCCGACAATCCGGTAATTTCATGGTCACCATTACTGACACTAGCTTTTTATTCCAGATTTATTAAATTAACTGAATTTAAATTCCGAAATGGATGCTCTCTCCAGACTCCGCGGGACCAGTTCACTCGCTGTCTCCTGTTGTGCAATCACCTCAAATGGTTCGGATTCAGTTTTAACACTCAACCCGCCAAGCACTCACTGCTGTGTGTTTGAAGCAGAGGTTAGCGGGCGTCTCTGCACGGGAGGGAGGCGAGTGGGGGGGGGGGCGTTTAATTCATCCCAGAGTCCCGCAGTTCAGGCATAAAAGACATTCGCTGAACACGATGCTGCCTTCAGTGACACCTGCTGACAGATGCACTAAGAGCGTTTCTTTTCTAAAGCTAGGAGTGCCCACTTTGCTCGCAGCAATCTCTCAGCTGACAATACAATAATTATTGAAGAACAATAAATGCCCCAATCGACACATTAACCCTTAACATGCCCCATAGGTACGTGTTACAGTAAACTCGCAGCTTTCTCAACCCTCTCCTGAGGGGCAGTGACTCACCCTGGTACTGGCAATCTGGCAGCATTTCTCTCTGGCAGGGATTGCTCAGACAGGAGCCAGTGAATGTTGATGGGTTGTTTGACTGCAGGAGGCATCATCGCTGAGTCTAATTCTGTCCTTTAGCAGGGCATTCTAGCTCAAGAACAATCAATGCCACACTGACCCTTTACATGTCCCACAGGTATGTCTTTTGCAGATCATGGGTGATCTGTACCTCAAATCCATTTACCCGCCTTTGCTCCATCTGCCTTGGTGCTCTTACCTAACAAAAATCTATCATAGAAACAGGAGGAGGCCATTCAGCCCCTCGACCCTGTTCCGCCATTCAATGAGATCATGGCTGATCTGCGACCTAACTCCAGATACCCACCCATATCCCTTAATACCTTTGGTTAACAAAAATCTATCAAGCTCCGATTTAAAATTAACAATTGATCTAGCATTGATTACTGTTTGTGGAAGAGAGTTCCAAACTTCTACCACCCTTTGTGTGTAGAAGTGTTTCCTAATTTCACCCCTGAAAGGTCTGGCTCTAATTTTAAGACTATGCCCCCTAGTCCCAGACTCCCCAACCAGTGGGAATCGTTTCTCTCTATCTACCCTATCTGTTCCCCTTAATATCAATCTCAGCCTTGAAAACTTTATTTGACCGAGCATCCTCAGTTTTTTGGGGGCGCGGAGGGGTGGGGTGGTAATGGAGAGGGAGAATTCCTGATTTCCACGACCATTTGTGTGAAGAAGTGCTCACCGGTTTCACTCCTAAGTGGCCTCGCTCTCGTTTTTAAAAATTGCGCCATTTTGTTCTGAACTCCCCCACCAGAGAAAATGGTTTCTCCCTACCTGTCCCTTATTACACTGACTCGGGTAAACTTCCAGCAACATGCGCTGGATATCCAGGTGGCTTACGCATTCCCAGGGAACGCATCACTGGATGATAGCAAAATACTGCAGATGCTGGAAATCCGAAATAACAACAGAAAATGCTGGAAAAACTTAGCAGGCCAGGCAACATCCGTGGAGAGAAAACAGAGTCAACGTTTCAGGTGAAAACCCTTTGTCAAGACTAAAGAAGCACAGGAAATGAAATAGATTAAGAGGCAAGACTGGGAGAGAACAAAAGAGAAGAGACATTAAGAGGTATTCAAAACCAGACGAGGTGGTGATAGGACTAGTGAGACAAAAGACAGCTCTAGATTAGGTGTGAAATGCGCTGGCAGAATGAGAGACAGCTGCCATGTAGGAGAGAGAAAAAAAAGGGGGGGGAAAGGGCCAAAACAAAGGTGTGGATAAAAAATAAGTTAAAATGTAATAGGGGCCGAGGTTATGATCTGAAATTGTTGAACTCGATATTGAGTCCAGAAGGCTGTAAAGTGCCTAATCGGAAGATGAGGTGCTGTTCCTCGAGTTCCTGCTCATCTTCCGATTAGGCACTTTACAGCCTTCCGGACTCAATATCGAGTTCAACAATTTCAGATCATAACCTCGGCCCCTATTACATTTTTATATATATTTTTTATCCACACCTTTGTTTTGTGCCCTTCCCCCTTTTTCTCTCTCCCACATGGCAGCTGTCTCCCATTCTGCCAGCGCATTTCACACCTAATCTAGAGCCGTCTTTTGCCTCCACTAGTCCGATCACCATCTTGTCTCGTTTTGAATACCTCTTAATGTCTCTTCTCTTTTGTTCTCTCCCAGCCTGGCCTCTTAATCTATTTCATTTCCTGTGCTTATTTAGTCTTGACAAAGGGTTCACCCGAAACATCGACTCTATTTTCTCTCCACGGATGTTGCCTGGCCTGCTGAGTTTTTCCAGCATTTTCTGTTGTTATTACTGGATGACATGGACCCAAAGTCATGACAAAATGTCAAGTGCAGCTGCCCGAGCTCTCCTCCCTCCACAGCAACAGTTGCCGACCCACCGTGTATCTGCCTCTTTAAAACTGGCTATTTGAGAAGGTCTTCTCTCAATGGGAGTTTCTTTGCTGCTGTTGCTTCAGCAAGTTGCCAATGAAACACACCTGCCCATTCTAACCCAGCGCTGAAAGGCCCACTCTCGCCAATGCCAAGGTTGAATGTACACAGCTGAGGCAGATGGAGCCCTCCAATAATTGTGCTCCTAGATGCTTTGCAAAAGAAATTCAACTTACTTAACAAATAAACACACACTACAAATTTCCCTCCTTCCTGCTTTTCTCGCTGCCCCTCTTAAAAGGTTCTCATCCTTGGGCTCTAATCCCTCCATGGCCTCGCCCAATCTTATCTCGATAACCTCCACCAACCCTCCGAGATCTCTACGCTTCTCCAATTCTGGCCTCTTGTGCATCTCTGATTCCCATCGCCCCACCATTGGCGGCCGTGCCTTCATCTGCCAAGGCCTCAAGCTGTGGAATTCCCTCCCTAAACCTCTCCGTCTCTCTGCCTCTCTCTCCTCCTTTAAGACGCTCCTTAAAACCTATCTCATTGACCAAGCTTTTGGTCACCCCTCCCAGTCTGTCCTTCTCGCCGTTCACTTACTGTATTTCCACCTCTTCGAGGCCTTTCTCTACTTTCAAGGCGCTACATAAATGCATGATATTGCAGCTACATTGGAGCCTAAATCTGGAGTCAGGATCCTGGAGGAAGAAGCCTCCCTCCTGTTCATTACGGAGTAAGCCCTGGCCCGATTTATGTTCAATGTTGAGCATCACTGTGAAGCAGTTTCAGCTTAGCGCCAAGGCTAAACATGTCTAGTGTGAACGCCCCTTATTTCAAACTAGGTCTGATCATCAGTTGCCCACCCAAAAGGACCTCAACAGCTGAGGACAACCAGTCGCGGCTTGCAGCCACTTAGGCCAGCATTCCGGGAGGGCCATTAAAGAGGAGCCAGGTGAGATAACCACACCACCTGTTATCTCGCCCAATCTCTTAGTGACATCTTTTCTCCACTTCATTCGGGGAAGTGGGTGCTGATTAAGGATCTTAACCAAACAAATGAAAATGACAGCTCCAGTGAGTCCGTACTGTGGCAATTTTCTCTCTTATTATTTCAGTGTCCCGATCCTTTAAAGTGTCAGTGGGTTGAAGTCCCACTCCAGATACTTGAGCACAAACATCTAGGCTGACACTCCAGTGCAGTGCTGAGGGAGTGCTGCACTGTCGGAGGTGCCGTCTTTTGGATGAGATGTTAAACCGAGACCCCGTCAGCCCTCTCCGGTGGATGTAAAAGATCCCATGGTACAATTTCGAAGAAGAGCAGGGGAGTATTGACTCCTGGTCAATATTGATCCCTCAATCAACATCACTAAAACAGATGATCTGGTCATTATCACATTGCTGTTTGTGGGGGCTTGCTGTGTGCAACTTGGCTGCCGCGTTTCCCACATTACAACAGTGACTACACTTCAAAAAGCATTTCATTGGCTGTAAAGCATTTTGGGACGTCCTGAGGCCGTGAAAGGCGCTATAGAAACATAGAAGATAGGAGTAGGCCATTCGGCCCTTCGAGCCTGCTCCGCCATTCAATGAGATCATGGCTGATCATCCAAATTCAGTACCCTGTCCCTGCCTTCTCCCCATATCCCTTGATCCCTTTAGCCTCAAGAAATATATCCAACTCTTTCTTGAATATATTTAATGAACTGGCCTCCACCGCCCTCTGTGGCAGAGAATTCCACAGGTTCACCACTCTCTGGGTGAAGAAATTCCTCCTCATTTCAGTCCTAAATGGCTTACCCCTTATCCTTAGACTATGACCCCTGGTTCTGGACTCCCCGGCCATCAGAAACATCCTTTCTGCATCTAGTCTGTCCAGACCTGAGTGAATTTTATAGGTTTCGATGAGATCCCCTCTCAATCTTCTAAACTCCAGTGAGTATAAGCCCAATTGACACAATCTCTCCTCGTACATCATTCCTGCCATCCCAGGTATCAGCCTGGTGAATCTTCGCTGCACTCCCTCCATGGCAAGAACGTCCTTCCTCAGGTAAGGTGACCAAAACTGCACACAATACTCAAGGTGCGGTCTCACCAAGGCCCTGTACAACTGTAGCAAGACATCCTTGTTCTTGTACTCGAACCCTCTTGCTACGAAGGCCAACATACCATTTGCCTTCTTAACCGCCTGCTGCACCTGCACGCTTACCTTCAGCGACTGGTGCACAAGGACGCCCAGGTCTCTTTGCACTTCCCCTTCTATAGAAATGCAAGTCTTTCTATTTCGGTTTGAATAATGCCCTGACCCCCCTCCTCCACTTTAACACGCAATTACTAGGTTACTAGGGACACTAACAGACGTTATACGTGTGCTCTGATCACAGCTCACCATCCTCATCAATATCGCCATGGGGGAATGTTTGTGAAGTCACAACAATGGGAGGTCTGTCCAAAATGTCTGGCCCCGCCCCCCAGGCTGCTTCTGATCAGCAGTCGTAAAGCACTAAACACCATTAGCAACTGAGACACATCAGGAAGCATGCAGGTGCCTCTCTTTCCAACATTCTGGGTGATGTGACAGTCGGGTGGCTGCACTTCCCCTTTTAACGCTGCTTGTGTTAATCATTCACCCTCTCAAGTACAGCCTGTCAATCTCATCTTTGCAAAAGCGTCACGAACTCTGCTGATTTCCCATGGGAAGATCTCCTTGTAGATAGAGGACGAACTGGGGCGGGGGAGACGATTTCACTTTTGGCGCTGCCGCTCTGGTCAGTGACCATCAGTCAAACACTTATTAGCAGAAGGAACATCTCCCAACTTTGATAGGGCATGCAGGAAAACACAGCCTACAGTGGAGAGGCCATTCGGCTCAACCGGTTTATGCTCCACACGAGCCTCCTCCCACCCTTCTTCCTCTCACCCCATCAACATAACCTTCCATTCCTTTCTCCCTCAGAGTTATCCAGCTTCCCCTTAAATGCATCTGTGCCATTCACCTCAACCACTCCCTGTGGTAATGAGTTCCACATTCTGACCACTCTCTGAGTAATGATGTTTCTCCCGAATTCCTTATTGGCCCTGAATTTCTGTCTCCCCCACAAGTGGAAACATCCCTACATCTATCCTATCGAACCCCTTCGGAATGTTATATCAGCTCACCTCCCAGCCTCCTCTTTTCTAAAGAGCCCCAGCCTGTTTAGTCTTTCCAGTACCCACTCAGTTCTGGTATCATCCATTTTTGCACTTTCTCCAGTGCCTCGACATCCTATTTATAATAGCGACCAGAACTGTGCACGGTACTCCAAATGTGGGCTAACTCTGTGACCATCTCTTCACAGAGCCAGTTCGAAACAGAGGGCAACCTGTTTGACAGCCTCTGCAGGGCAGGAATCTTTATACGCAGGCTTTCTAGTGTGAAGCCAAAAAATCAAAACGGATCTTACAGCGATAAAAGCTCTCCAGTTTATTTTGTTTCTGTTTTGTCACTGTGTCAGATCAGTTGCAGGTTTAGTCATTCCTGATTTACGGAGTGATGTTATCGCATTGTTCAGTAGTGCCCAGACAAGCAATGTTAAGCCAGTAGAAGTATAATCTCCCCATGTGCATCCAGAGTTTATTTCCTCTCCAATTTGGCCCGTCACACTGTCACCTGATTTACTTAAATTTAATATTTCTAAAACAGCCATAAATTAGAACTCATTAACTATGAGAAGTAACGAGAATCTGTATAAGAGAAAATAGAACGAGCACCAAATGATGATTCCAAAAACTTTCTATCCTGTTTATTCCCACAAACTCAAATTTCCAAGGATTAAAAAAAGGTTTATCATTTAATAAAAATATATTGCATAATAAAAGAAAAGAACTTGCATTCCTATAGCGCCTTTCACCAGACGTCCCAAAGCGCTTTACAGCCAAATTAAACACTTTTGAAGTGTGGTCACTGTTGTAATGTAGGAAACATGGCAGCCAATTTGCGCACAGCAAGCTCCGACAAACAGCAATGTGACAATGACCAGAGCATCTGTTTTTGTGATGTTGGTTGAAGGATAAATATTGGGCAGGACACATGATTTTATTTTAATCATTCACCGGATGTGGACGTCGCTGGCAAGGCCGGCATTTATTGGCCATCCTGAATTGCCCTTGAGAAGGTGGTGGTGAGCCGCCTTCTTGAACCGCTGCAGTGACTACACTTCAAAAGTACTTCATTGGCTGTAAAGTGCTTTGGGACGTCCAGATGTTGTGAGAGGGGCTAAATAAACACAACTTCTTGCTTTCTCTTATACTAAAAATGGGGGGAGGGTTTGAAGTTCTGCAGAGTTCTCCCAAACCCGCCCCGTAACTCCGGCGGAAAGCCTGAAAGAAGCGGCATGGATTTGCGCCATTTCTCGGGCACTTCTGCCGATCTTCTGCCGAAGTTAAATCAGGAGATCAGAATAGTCCTCCCCCGCTCTCCTGCAGAAATTCCAGCTGGGGAATCTCCTGTTACCATGGAACACAATCCCAGGATTTTAAATACGTCACAGGAGGTCAATCTTCAGAATACTGACCTCATGTGCTGTGAAGTTTGATTGACAAAGGGTTGGCAGTTTGATTTTTACAGGAACCAATTCTTGTGCAGCCCATCTGCTGCTGAAACCATCACCCATACCTCTAGACGTGACTGCTCCAACGCTCTCCTGGCCAGCATCCCATTTTCCAACCTCCATAAACTTGAGTTCATCCAAAACTCTGCTGCCCGTATCCTAACTCGCACCAAGCCTCGTTCACCCATCACTCCTGTGCTCGCTGACCTACATTGGCCTCCGGTCCAGCAGTGCCTCAATTTTAAAATTCTCATTCTTGTCTTCAAATCTGTCCGTGGCCTCGCCCTTCCCTGTCTCTAAGTTCCTCCAGCCTCACAACCCTTTGAGATCTGCGCTCCTCCAATTCTGACCTGTTGAGCATCCCTGATTATAAATCGCTCCACCATTGGCGGCCGTGCTTGTCTAATCTACTGGAATTTTTTGAGGATGTAACTGGTAAAATAGATAAGGGAGAACCAGTGGATGTGGTGTATTTGGACTTTCAGAAGGCTTTCGATAAGGTCCCGCATAAGAGATTAGCATGTAAAGTTAAGGCACATGGTATTGGGGGCAAGGTACTGACTTGGATAGAGAACTGGTTGGCAGACAGAAAGCAAAGAGTTGGAATAAACGGGTCTTTTTCCGAGTGGCAGGCAGTGACTAGTGGGGTACCGCAGGGATCGGTCCTTGGACCCCAATTATTCACAATATATATTAATGATCTAGACAAGGGAACTAGATGTAATATCTCCAAATTTGCAGACGACACAAAGCTGGGTGGGCATGTGTGCTGTGAGGAGGATGCCGAGAAACTCCAGGATGATTTGGACAGGTTGGGTGATTGGGCAGATGCATGGCAGATGCAATATAATGTGGATAAATGCAAGGTTATCCACTTTGGTAGCAAAAACAGGAAGGCAGATTATTATCTGAATGGCAATAGATTGGGAGAAGGGGAAGTGCAACGAGACCTGGGTGTCCTTGTGCACCAGTCGCTGAAGGTAAGCATGCAGGTGCAGCAGGCGGTTAAGAAGGCAAATGGTATGTTGGCCTTCGTAGCGAGAGGGTTTGAGTACAGGAGCAAGGATGTCTTGCTGCAGTTGTACAGGGCCTTGGTGAGACCACACCTTGAGTATTGTGTGCAGTTTTGGTTGCCTTATCTGAGGAAGGATGTTCTTGCCATGGAGGGAGTGCAGCGAAGATTCACCAGGCTGATACCTGGGATGGCAGGAATGACGTATGAGGAGAGATTGGGCTTGTACTCGCTGGAGTTTAGAAGAATGAGAGGGGATCTCATTGAAACTTATAAAATTCTGACAGGACTGGACAGACTAGATGCAGGAAGAATGTTCCCGATGGTCGGGGAGTCCAGAACCAGGAGTCACAGTCTAAGGATAAGGGGTAAGCCATTTAGGACAGAGATGAGGAGGAATTTCTTCACCCAGTGAGTGGTGAACCTGTGGAATTCTCTACCACAGAAGGCAGTAGAGGCCAATTCATTAAATATATTGAAGAAGGAGTTGGATATATTTCTTAAGGCTAAAGGGATCAAGGGGTATGGGGAGAAAGCGGGGACAGGGTACTGAGTTTGGATGATCAGCCATGATCGCATTGAATGGTGGAGCAGGCTCGAGGGGCCGAATGGCCTACTCCTGCTCCTATCTTCTATGTTTCTATGTGCCTTCAGCTGCCTGGGCCTGAGCTCTGGAATTCCCTCCCTAAACCTCTCCGCCTCTTTCCTCCTTTGATGCTCCTTAAAACCTCTTTGACCAAGTTTTTGGTCACCTGCACTAATATCTCCTTATGTGGTTCGGTGTCAAATTTTGTTTGATAATCGCTCCTGTGAAGCACCTTGGGACGTTTTACGTTAAAGGCGCTTTAGAAATACAAGTTGTTGTTGTGACGAAAGGTCATTGACCTGAAACCTTGACTCTGTTTCTCTCTCCGCAGATGCTGCCTGACCTGCTGAGTGTTTTCAAGCATTATCGGTCTTTATTTCAGATTCCCAGAATCTGCAGTATTTTGCTTTTGTCTGTGTGTTGGGATTGTGTCCCCCAGTCTGATTGCAGATTACTGCACCAATTATATTTGGGGAAGAGGAGGGTGGGAGGGAGGGAATAGGGGGAGAATAAAAATCACATTTAAATAAGGATCTGTTGTAAATCTGTAGAAAAACAGGAGCTTCGGACTGCAATCCGAACGCCACTCATGTTCTGAGTACTCCCTCGCTCAGGGCTGGAATAAGCAGCTCATGTATTGACTTCCTTGCCTGCCAGAACAGAGACTCAGCCTGCCTTTCTCTAAAGGACAGATAAAGGGATGTTCCAGTCAGATGAATGTTAACGATAACGGTGAGCGGAGATAACAATGAGGCGGATGAGAATGGACAACCTGCTACCAGCAGCCTCAAGCCCAATGCCAGTGAGTGACATGGTACACTGACTGCCAATGACCAGCTCATAAAGCAGGTTTGTTTGCTCTCAGGCATCTGCGCACCTCTTGTGTGGTTTTTATTTTAATTTTTAAAAGTAAATATCCTTTATTATTTCACATGTTGTGCAACATCAGGGACTGGGACAGGAAGATTCCAACTGCAGCCTCTCCCTTTCAGCTCCAGGGTAGCGTGAATGAACTGGTGATGACCGTATCTCCTTGACCGACTGTGGGCCTGGCTCTCTAGTGTTCCTGACAAAGCATTGGGTTTATTTGCTTTCTCCACTATTGTCTCTCAAAAGGTAACCATTTTAAAGAGCTCCCCAAGTACTCGCCTTCTCTCCATTTTTTGTTTTTCTCCATTCAACGATTCAACGGGTGCATTGTAATATAAAGTGATCGCACCAACTCTCAGGATAATGATTGGCACCAATCACCTCACCAAACTAACAGGGTAAGTGTCGCTAGCTCGAGTCATTGGGTCTTTCTGCACCATCAGTCCAGTCACCACACTTTCCCATCTCCTTCTGCACATTTTAATTCAGGAGCTGTTCGTGGTACTTGTGTGTGTAGAGCAGGAGAGGGCTCTCTCTTCACAATGCTGGGGCTGCACGGGACAAGCTCGGTTAGAGTGGGACAGGCGCAGGCTGGGATTGGGCAGACCAGGCGCAGGCTGGGATTGGGCGGGACGAAGGTGGGCTGGGATTGGGCGGGATGATCGCGGGCTGGGATTGGACAGGACGGGAAGGCGTGGGCTGGGATTGGACGGACCAGGCGCGGGCTGGGATCGGGCGGGATGGGCATGGGCTGGAATTGGACGGGATGGGCTGGGGAATCAATGGGACAAGTGCGGACTGGGATTGGGCGCGACAATCGCGGGCTGGGATTGGGCGGGACGGGCGCGGGCTGGGATTGGGCGGGACGGGCGCGGGCTGGGATTGGGCAGGATGGGCCCGGGCTGGGATTGGGCGGGACGGGCCCGGGCTGGGATTGGGCGGGACGGGCCCGGGCTGGGATTGGGCGGGACGGGCCCGGGCTGGGATTGGGCGGGACGGGCCCGGGCTGGGATTGGGTGCGACAATCGCGGGCTGGGATTGGGCGGGACGGGCATGGGCTGGGATTGGGCGGGACGGGCCCGGGATTGGGCGAGATGGGCGCGGGCTGGAATTGGACAGGATGGGTTGGGGAATCAATGGGACAAGTGCGGACTGGGATTGGGCGCGACAATCGCGGGCTGGGATTGGGCGGGACGGGCGTGGGCTGGGATTGGGCGGGACGGGCCCGGGATTGGGCGAGACGGGCGCGGGCTGGAATTGGACGGGATGGGCTGGGGAATCAATGGGACAAGTGCGGACTGGGATTGGGTGCGACAATCGCGGGCTGGGATTGGGCGAGACGGGCGCGGGCTGGGATTGGGCGGGATGGGCCCGGGCTGGGATTGCGGGACGGGCCTGGGCTGGGATTGGGCGGGACGGGCCCGGGCTGCGATTGGGCGGGACGTGCGCAGGCTGGGGGAGTGCAGAAAAGGGGACAATGCCCTAATGCACACCCCCTAACATGTATCCAGAGTACTGAAGCAGAAATCGCATCTTATCCTGCTAGGAGTTTGCCAAATGAACAGCAACAGCTCCCGGCCTCAGCTCCCTCTAGTGAATATAAATATCATGACATGATCATCGTCATCAATAATAGTGGGATCTGCGATCTGTCAGTTCTTCTTTATGCCAGACCAGGTGTCTTGAACACTTGAATTAGTGCCAAATGTGATGGAATACTCTCCACTTGCCTGGCTGAGTGCAGCTCCAACAACACTCAAATCCTAAGATGTTTTATAAGTATATTAAGGGCAAGAGGATAACCAGGGAAAGGGTAGGGCCCATTAGGGACCAAAGTGGCAATCTGTGTGTAGAGCCAGAGGATGTAGGCGGGGTTTTAAATGAATTTTTTGCATCTGTGTTCACTATGGAGAAAGACGATGCAGACATAGAAATCGGGCAAGGGGACTGTGACATACTTGAACATATTAGCATCGAGAGGGAGGAGGTGCTAGCGGTTTTAGCGGGCCAAAAAGTGGATAAATCCCCAGGCCCGGATGAGATGTATCCCAGGCTGCTGTGGGAGGCAAGGGAGGAGATTGCAGGGGCTCTGACACTAATTTTCAGAACCTCTCTGGCCACAGGGGATGTACCAGAGGACTGGAGAACAGCTAACGTAGTACCATTATTCAAGAAGGGTAGCAGGGATAAACCAGGGAATTACAGGCCAGTGAGTCTAACATCTGTGGTGGGGAAATTATTGGAAAAAATTCTGAGGGACAAAATTAATCTCCACTTGGAGAGGCAAGGATTAACCGGGGATAGTCAGCATGGCTTTGTCAAGGGTAAATCATGTCTAACAAATCTGATCGAATTTTTCGAGGGGGTGACTAGTGGGGTGGATGAGGGAAATGCTGTGGATGTGGTTTACATGGGCTTCAGTAAAGCTTTTGACAAAGTCCCGCATAGGAGACTGGTCAAGAAGGTAAGAGCCCATGGGATCCAGGGTGCCTTGGCGCGTTGGATCCTAAACTGGCTGAGTGGCAGGAGGCAGAGGGTGATGGTCGAAGGTTGCTTTTGTGACTGGAAGCCTGTGTCCAGTGGGGTACCTCAGGGATCGGTGCTGGGTCCCTTATTGTTTGTGATCTACATAAATGATTTGGATGAGAATGTAAAAGGTATGATCAGTAAGTTCGCAGATGACACGAAAATTGGTGGGGTGGTAAATTGCGAGGAGGAAAGCCTCCGGCTACAGGACGATATAAACGGGTTGGTCAGATGGGCGGAAAAGTGGCAAATGGAATTTAACCCTGAAAAGTGCGAGGTGATGCATTTTGGACGGACAAATAAGGCAAGGGAATACACAATGAGTGGTAGGACCCTAGGAAGTACAGAGGGTCAGAGGGACCTTGGTGTACATGTACATAGATCCCTGAAGGCAGCGGAGCAGGTAGATAAGGTGGTTAAAAAGGCATATGGGATACTTGCCTTCATTAGCCGAGGCATAGAATATAAGAGCAGGGAGGTTATGATGGAGCTGTACAAAACGCTGGTGAGGCCACAGCTGGAGTACTGTGTGCAGTTCTGGTCGCCTCACTATAGGAAGGATGTGATTGCTTTGGAGAGGGTGCAGAGAAGATTCACCAGGATGTTACCTGGGATGGAGCGCCTCAGCTATGAAGAGAGGCTGGACAGGCTGGAGTTGTTTTCCTTGGAGCAGAGAAGGCTGAGGGGGGACCTGATTGAGGTGTACAAAATAATGAGGGGCATAGATAGGGTAGATAAAGAGGAACTTTTCCCCTTAGTGGGGGGGTCAATAACAAGGGGGCATAGATTCAGGGTAAGGGGCAGGAGATTTAGAGGGGATTTGAGGAGGAACTTTTTCACCCAGAGGGTGGTTGGAATGTGGAACTCAATGCCTGAAAGGGTGGTGGAGGCAGGAACCCTCACAACATTCAAGAAGCATTTGGATGAGCACTTGAAATGCCATTGCATACAAGGCTATGGACCAAATGCTGGAAAATGGGATTAGACTGGACAGGGATGGATGGGCGGCGCAGACACGATGGGCCGAAGGGCCTCTTTCTGTGCTGTAAAACTCTATGACTCTATGAACACTCAAGAAGCTCGACACCATCCAAGACAAAGCAGCCCGCTTGATTGGCACCCCATCCACCACCTTAAACATTCACTCCCTCCTCCACCGGCGCACCGTGGCTGCAGTGTGTACCAGCTACAAGATACACTGCAGCAACTCGCCAAGGCTTCTTCAACAGCATCTTGCCTTTAGCTCCTGGTGGATTTACAATCGCCCAACTCCACAGAGCAATTAAACATTTAAAAATTAATCAACACCCGGACCCTTGTGGATGAACAAGTCACGTTTCAAGACTTCAGTGATCAGAGCTCATAAACTCCATATGGCACACACCCATAGCCCATGGCCCTCTCTCAAAGCATTTGCACAACAATGTAGGAATGGCCGTTACTTACTGATGAAAGGAGTCAGCAGCTTGCAGGAAGCATCTACATGAGGTCGAGTGTGAGGGCCAGATGCAGTATAGATGCGCTGTGTAAATCCTGTGTATGGTTTACAGATGTATTTGTGAAGATGTGGAGTTGAAATCTGTTGGTCCATCCCGTTCTGCAGTCACTGTGCAACTGGTTTGAACCAGTTCTGTTTGGTTAAGTAGCTAAGCAAGACATGTGGATTACCTATATACCAACTAGACAGCATGTAACGACCCCAGAAGTTTAAAGCAACATCGCCAATCAACTGGGATTGCACTTTGTGATAAGCTTCTGTACAACACAAGGCAATCCTCCTCCGACCCCTTTAGGCAATCAAAACTAGTGCAGGAGATCTCATCAACATAACTTGTGTCAGCTGTGGCTCAGTAGGTAGCACTTTCCCCTCTGAGTCAGAAGGTTGTGGGTTCATAGTCCCACTCCAGAGACTCGAGCACAAAAATCTAGGTGCTGTTGGAGTGCTGCACTGTCGGAGGTGCCGTCTTTCGGATGAGACGTTAAACCGAGGCCGTGTCTACCCCCTCAGGTGGACATAAAATATCCCATGGCGCTATTTCGAAGAAGAGCAGGGGAGTTCTCCCTGGGGCCAATATTTATCCCTCAAACAACATCACTGAAACAGATTATCTGGCCATGATCACATTGCTGTTTGTGTGCTTGCTGTGTGCAAATTGCAGCCACGTTTCCCACATTATAATAGTGACTACACTTCAAAAAGTACTTCATTAGCTATAAAGCACTTATGGATGTCCTGAGGTCGTGAAAGGCGCTATAGAAATGCGAGTGTTGATTTTTCTTTCTAATTTATATTACAGGAGGATACCTACCCCTTGGACGAGGTGATCTCCGCCCCAGTCAGAAACAGGTCCAGCTCTCGCTTGAAGGGACTCAGCAAATCAACGTTCACCACACGAGTCAGCAGCCTGTACCACAGGTCCACCATTGTCTGAGAAAAGATCTGCCCAACATCCAACCTAGTTCTTCTCTTGCATAATGTAAGCTTGACCCCTGGTCCTCCCTAACCATTTTTGTTGAAATAATTGGTCCACACAAACACAATCTAGCTCCTTCATTATTTTATAATGGTGTGGAGATGCCGGAGTTGGACTGGGGTGGACAAATGTAAAAAGTCACACAACACCAGGTTATAGTCCAACAGCTTTATTTGAAATCACAAGCTTTCGGAGCACTGCTCCTTCTTCAGGTGAAGTGGAGAAATGCATAAAGACACAGCTTATATAGTCAGAGAATCATGTCAGATGTTTACAGGTAACCTTTCCAACTGCCATTTATCACACCTCGGCAGAGAGATAATCACAGCAGTCAAAGGTGTGAATGGTGTCCAAACAGGTCAGTCAGGGAAACATTACATCAAAGAACAATGAGGTGGGGTCACAAGGGGTCAAATATTGCAGACGCTGGGGTCTGTATGAAAAACAAAAAAAGACAAAAAACATTTTTTTTGGCTGGAAATCACAGCAGGTCCGGCCGCATCTGTGTAGAGAGAACAAGCCAATGTCGACTCGAGTCTGGATGACCCTGCATCAGGTGGGGTTACATGTAGCGTGACATGAACCCAAGATCTCAGTTGAGGCCGTCCTCATGGGTGCGGAACTTAGCTATCAGTTTCTGCTCGACGAGACCATGCAGACACTGCGACAACGGATGAACGGACACCGCGCAGCAATCACCAGGCAGGAGTGTTCCCTCCCAGTCGGGGAACACTTCAGCAGTCAAGGACATTCAGCCTCCGATCTTCGGGTAAGCATTCTCCAAGGTGGCCTTCGAGACACACGACAACGCAAAATCGTCGAGCAGAAACTGATAGCTAAGTTCCGCACCCATGCAGTTTAAAGCAACATCGCCAATCAACTGGGATTGCACTTTGTGATAAGCTTCTGTGCAAAGCACAGTACAACACAAGGCAACCCTCCTCCCACCCCTTTAGGCAATCAAAACTAGTCCAGGAGATCACATCAGCATAACCTGTGTCAGCCATTGCTCAGTAGGTAGCACTCGCGCCTCTCTTAGTCAGAAGAATATTGGCCCAGGATGCCAGGGATGACTCCCCTGTTCTTCCTTAAAACAGTGCCATGGGATCTTTTACATCCACCTGGGAGAACAGACGGGGCCTCTGTTTAACGTCTCATCCAAAAGATGGCACCTCCGACAGTGCAGCACTCCCACAGCACCTAGATTTTTGTGCTCAAGTCTCTGGAGTGGGACTGTGAAATCCCAACAAGGACAAAATGGTATGTTAAAAATAGTGAATTGTTCTGTGAATACACCCTGTTCGCTTCATCTATAGCTTCACAGCATTGGTCATGGACCTTTGGAGATCGATGCACTTAAACACCCAGATCACTTTCTTTCACCACTGGCTTTAATTCTTTTCCCTGCAGGGTGTATGTATATTTAGCATTTGACCTGTCCACATGCATAACACTATACTTTTCTGAGTTTAACATCATTTGCCAAACATGGGCCCAATCCCCCAGCACATCTCAATCTGCCCACGTGCATAACCTGCCTATGATGTCCCATTTAGTCTAATCCCACACTCCTGCTACCTCCAGATAGCCTTTAATGTTACATAGGAAGAAATACAGGAATAGAAGGAGGCCATTCAGCCCCTCGAGCCTGTTCCACTATTCTATTAGATCGTGGCTGATCTGTATCTTAACTCCATCTATCTGCCTTGGTTCCATATCCCTTAATAACCTGCGCTAACAAAAATCGATCAATCTCAGTTTTGAAATTTTCAATTGAGCCCCCAGCCTCAACAGCTGTTTGGGGGAGAGTTTTCCAGAATTTCCACTACCCTTTGTGTGAAGAAGTGCTTCCTGACATCACCCCTGAACGGCCTGGCTCTAATTTTAAGGTTCTGCCCCCTTGTTCTGGACTCCCCCCACCAGAGGAAATAGTTTCTCTCTGTTTACCCTGTCAAATCCTGTAATCATCTTAAGCAACCTAATACTCTTCTGAAAGAATTGATGGACGATAAATGAATAATGCAGACACAGTGAAAGGTAAGAAAATATTGTAAGATGGGTGGGGGTCGGGATGGGAGGGCGAATGACTCCATCAGATCAGACTAAGCCAAGAGACTGCATCGCCAACGCAGTTGTTTCCAAAACCCTCCATGGCCTCACCCCTCCCTATCTCTGTAACTTCCTCTAGCCCTACATCTCTGCGCTCCTCCAACTCTGGCCTCTTGTGCATTCCCGATTTTAATCGTTCCACCATTGGCGGCCGTGTCTTCAGCTGCCTGGGTCCCGAGCGCAGGATTTCCCTCCCTAAACCTCTCCGCCTCACTCTTCTCCTTTAAGACGCTCCTTAAAACCGACCTCTGTGACCATGTTTTTGGTCACCTGCCCTAATATCTGCTTAAGTGACTCGGTGTCAAATTTTGACTGATAAAGACTCCTGTGCAGCGCCTTGGTACATTTTACTGCATTAGAGGCGCTGTATAAATGCAAGTTGTTGTTGTTGCTGCCTGTTGACCTGGCTTGATCCCAGCATCTGTAGGCCACGTACGTGTAGAGAATTTGTAAACTAACTGGCTTGTTTATGTTTTCTAACACCATCTGCTGTGCAAGCATCTCTTGTGTAGGAAGACCTTTCTTTAATTACACGGAGTTTATCAGTTGCTCCACAGGTGATATTAGATTGGACAATTCCATGCATGCTCAGCTCATTATCTGTCCGCGATATAATCTCGTTTTTATTTTGGATGGTTCACTATCTTGTGATACTAGTGTTCCAAATGTGAAATGCTGGGCAGATTACCCTTATAAAGTTACAGCTTGCATCAACAGATGGCTCTCCCGTATAGTTTATCTTAGATCACAATGTACTCTATTGTATAAAGTAATGCTACTCTACTCCTCCAGCTCCCCGATTAAGTGGAGAAATGACAAGTCTGGTCGGAAGCTACCACAGGATGTCACGGAGGCCGTTTGGGTCGCACTTGACCCACAGAACGCTCATCAGCGAGGGAGGTGGGCAAAGCGGGACCTCGTGTGATTATAGAGTGAGTCCGAGTGCCCGATGTGTTCCGCATTCAAGCCCAGGTCTTCACTCAAGGCAGGTCTCAACTTAAGGACAGGTCTTAACTCAAACTTAAGAATTAAGCCCAAGGTCTTAATTCAAGGGCAGGTCTTAATTCAAGGGCAGGTCTGCAGGTCTTAATTCAAGGGCAGGTCTTAACTCAAGGACAGGTCTTCACTCAAGGACAGGTCTTAACTCAAACTTAAGAATTAAGCCCAAGGTCTTAACTCAAGGACAGGTCTTAATTCAAGGGCAGGTCTTAACTCAAGCTTAGGAATTAAGTCCAAGGTCTTACCTCAAGGGCAGGTCTTAACTCAAGCACAATTGTTAATTAAGCCCAGGTCTTCACTCAAGGGCAGGTCTTCACTCAAGGGCAGGTCTTCACTCAAGCTTAGGAATTAAGTCCAAGATCTTACCTCAAGGGCAGGTCTTAACTCAAGCACAATTGTTAATTAAGCCCAGGTCTTAACTTAATCCCAGTTCTTAACTTAAGGGCAGGTCTTAACTCAAGGACAGGTCCTGACTCAAGTCCCGCATGTGAAATTCTTGAGCTACTTCCTAGGGAAGAGCAGCTGAGGTGGTTTCCCATTGCCTTCCTCACGGTTTCTATCAGCAGAGGACCTTCTCCTAGGTGGGCTGCAGCCGAGGCTAAAGAGCATTTACAGTGACTCCTGCACCCATCAGACCCCCCACTGGTGTCAGCCCAGTGTTCAGAGCAGGTACTGTGGTCTCCGCTCACCAGGGCTGTCTGGAGCAGGGGCCTGAACCAAACCCAGTGTCCCTCCATCCAGACATGAGTCCCCCGCTGGATGACAATGCAGTATTTAGAGACTAGATTCTGGTCTCCTGGGTATTCCTATGCTAATTCAAGGGTATTGGAGATGAATTATGGACATAAGGCAGGAGTAGCTTCATTTTTTTTCCAGGAGGAGGTGGCAGCAGAACTGGGGGAAGCACCTCAGCTTCTAAACCAGTCATGGAAATTCAACCTCTTCAATTTACCCTCTTCAAACCTTTCTCAACCATGAAGCAAGAATTTGAGAATGCATCAGTCGATTGACTGTTAAAATGGGGCTGAGTCCTTCGGCATCAAAGAGAAGAAGTTGTAAATTGACGGGAATTTCCTCTGGGATTCTCCCGCTTATGAGGAAACAGGGTCGGAATGGCAATGGAGCGGGAGAAGTGGATGAGGAAATTCCAGTTGGATGACTAAAGAAAGAAAGAGAGATTTGCATTTATATAGCGCCTTTCATGACCACTGGACGTCTCAAGGTGCTTTACAGCCAAGTCATCCTCGGTTCCGAGGGATGCCTAAGAAGGAGGACAGCCAATTAAGTATTTTTGAAGTGTAGTCACTGTTGTAATGTGGGAAACGCGGCAGTCAATTTGAGCCAACAGCAAACTCCCACAAACAGCAATGTGATAATGACCAGATAATCTGTTTTTTAGTGACGTTGGTTGAGGGATAAATATTGGCCCCAGGACACCGGGGAGAACTCCCCTGCTCTTCTTCAAAATAGTGCCATGGGATCTTTTACGTCCACCCAAGAGAGGGCAGACGGATCCTTGGTTTAACGACTCATCCGAAAGACGGCACCTCCAACAGTGCAGCACTCCCTCAGCACTGCACTGGGAGTGTCAGCCTAGCTTTATGTGCTCAAGTCTCTGGAGTGGGACTTGAACCCACAACCTTCTGACTCCGAGGCAAGGGTGCTACCCACTGAGCCACAGCTGATGGGACCTCAGTTTAATCAGCACCTTCAAAGTGCTGTGTTCCCTCCGCACATCACTGGGAGTGTCAGCGTAGATATTGTGTTCTAGTCTCTGAAGTGGGACTTGAACCCTCGACCTCATAACTCAGAGTCGAGAGTGTTACCCAATGAGCCACGGCCGACACAGGGAGCAGAAGCCCACATCATACCACTAACGTAACATTTCCACGTTTGACTATTCCAACGCACTCCTGACCAGCCTACCACGTTCTACCCGTCGTAAACTTGAGGTCATCCAAAACTCGGCTGCCCATGTCCTAACTCGTACCAAGTCCCGTTCACCCATCACCCCTGTGCTCGCTGACCTACATTGGCTCCCAGTTAAGCAACGCCTCGATTTCAAAATTCTCATCCTTGTTTTCAAATCTCTCCATGGCCTCCTCGCCCCCCTCCCTATCTCCGTAACCTCCTCCAGCCCCACAACTCTCCGAGATATCTGTGCTCCTCCAATTCTTGAGAACCCCTGATTTTAATCGCTCCAGCATTGGCGGCCGTGCCTTCAGCTGCCAAGGCCCGAAGCTCTGGAATTCCCTCCCTAAACACCTCCGCCTCGTTTTCCTCCTTTAAAACCTACCTCTTTGACCAAGCTTTTGCTCATCTGCCCCAATATCTCCTTATATGGCTCGGTGTCAAATTTTGTTCCTAATGCTCCTGGTGAACCTGTGGGATTCTCTACCACAGAAGGCTGTGGAGGCCAAGTCACTGAATATATTTAAGAAGGAGATAGATTTCTAGATACAAGGGGTATGGGGAGAGAGCGGGAATATGGTATTGAGATAGAGGATCAGCCATGACCATATTGAATGGCGGAGCAGGCTCGAAGGGCCAGATGGCCGACTCCTGCTCCGATTTTTCTGTGAAGCACATTGGGACAGTTTATTACGTTAAAGGTGCTGTATAAATGCAAGTTGTTGTTGTTGTTGTCATCGGGCATCGACTTGAGCGCAAGTGCGAGTCGCGTAGACTATCTGCCAGAGTGTCTATCGTGTAAAGGCAGACCTTCACGCTTGACATTTTCTGATGAGCCCAAAACAAACGAGATTACATGTATCCCTGCATTGCATAAACAGAGCAGCGCATTAAGAGCGAGGGCAACGCGGCTTGATTGCATGCGGGAAGCTTACAGAGCTTACTGATAAGCCTGCCCCCTCTTCAAAAAAAAATATAGGCAGACTCCGCAAATAGGCCGCACAAAAAGCAGACAGTCGCAGGCCGAGAACCTGAAGTCTTGCTTCATCTCAGCTGCTAGAATTCTGGGGCCCCTCAAGTGATCCTTGTTTGCACATTGCTGCTCGCTATCAAGCATCTCAAATCTCTTTTAACGTTTAACAGACGGAGATATTCCAGAAATACAGAGCAACCCTTTGTTTCTCTCGAACCTGGTAATCTTATCTCAGCCAAGTAGCAACTGTATTTATTTCGGGGGGGGCTGTAGGTTAAAAAAAAATAAAAGATAAATCTTTCTCTGCTGACAAACAGAATCAGATTAAGGTGCAACATGAAGGGATCAGTTCACTTCTCGCTGTTCTGTGCTGGGCAAGTCCAGAACTTGCCTTTCTTTAGAATAGGATGCTTTGGAAAAAAAAAAGGAATCATGTCTTCATGGCCTTGTGAGTGAGACACTGCCTGGTGAACACGGAGGTGCACAGGCCAGGATAGTCCCAGGTCTGGTGACCTAGTTTGGGAGCGGCCCCTACTGGAAGGTGGCTGTGTGTGCGGATGTTGGAGGTGGAGTGATACCGCCACTCATTGCGTACAGTTTTGGTCTCCTTATTTAAGGAAGGATATACTTGCATTGGAGGCAGTTCAGAGACGATTCACTCGGTTGATTCCTGAGATGAGGGGGTTGATTTATGAAGAAAAGTTGAGCAGCTTGGGCCTATACTCATTGGAATTTAGAAGAATGAGAGGGGATCTTATTGAAACATATAAGATACTGAGGGGGCTCGACAAGGTAGATGCAAAGAGGATGTTTCCCCTCGTGGGGAAATCTAGAACTTGGAAGCATAGTTTCAGAATAAAGGTTCACCCTTTTAGAACTGAGACGAGGAGGAATTTCTTGTCTGAGGGTCATAAATCTGTGGAATTCTCTGCCCCAGAGCCGTGGAGGCTGGGTCATTAAATACATTTAAGTTGGAGATAGACAGACTTTTGCAAGATAAGGGAGTGAAGGGTTATGGGGAGCGGGCTGGGAAATGGCTATGATCTTATTAAATGGCGGAGCAGGCTCGAGGGGCCAAGTGGCCTATTCCTGCTCCTATTTCTTATGTTCTTATGTTCACCGTGGAGGCCCCCTCACCAAGAATGACCACTTGGGTGAAATACTGAAGAGCCTGCCCATGCCCGAGGAGCCATCTGCCAGGAGGACCCAGCCAGCCCCCTTAAAGGAAGAGAATGCCGAGACAGAAATCTTGACCTCTTCATCAAAGGTTTACAGGGTTTCTAGTGTTCGTCGGCAGCTGTCAACGCAGTGTAACCAACTTTTTCCCATATTTGAGCCCAGGTCAAAACATCCTCTCCCGCCACCACCGGCGCACCGTGGCTGCAGTGTGCACTATCCACAGGATGTGGTGGAGCAACTCGCCAAGGCTTCGCCGACAGCACCTCCCAAACCCACGACCTCCACCACCTAGAAGGACAAGGGCAGCAGGCGCATGGGAACACCACCACATCCAAGTTCCCCTCCAAGTCACACACCATCCTGACTTGGAAATATATCGGCCATTCCTTCATCGTTGCTGGGTCAAAATCCTGGAACTCCCTCCCTAACAGCACTGTGGGAGCACCTTCACCACACGGGACTGCAGCGGTTCAAGGTGGCGGCTCACCACCACCTTCACAAGGGCAACTAAATTCTCACCTTGCTTGTGATGCCCATGTCCCAAGAATGAATTAAAAAAGTCAGCCAGTAATTCCAGGTCAGGTTAAGCACAGGTCAGATATTGAAAACAGCCCTGCATTGCTCAGCAGTGTAATCTCAGACAGTGCTCCTTCCACTGCACCAGTGTGAGATAACATTTGTCTCAGTTTGAAATGGATCCTGACCCAGCTTTTTTTGATTCATTCACCATAGGTGGGCATCATTAGCAAGACTGGCATTTATTGCCCATCCCTAATCGCCCTTGAGGAGGTGGTGGTGGTGAGCTGCCTTCTTGAACCGCTGCAGTCCATACGGTGAAGGTGCTCCCGCAGCGCTGTTAAGTCAAAATCCTGTACCTTCACCACAACCTAATGACGATGAAGGAACGGCCAATATACTTCCAAGTCAGGTTGCTGAGAGGCTTGGAGGCGAACTTGGAGGTGGTGGTGCTCCCATGCGCCTGCTGCCCTTGTAGGTAATAGGGATCGCGGGTTTGGGAGATGCTGTCGGAGCTCTTAAATCCATTATATTCTGGCATGAGGCACTCCCATCTCAGTGCCACCTCTCATAAATAGTCACAAGACATTGAAAATAAATCAAAACATAATTTTCTACCCATTACAATTCATGTGGAAGTATGACCACACATACCAAGTGCGATGCCCAGTCTGTTCAGTGAGCCAATCTGAGCCAGCACAGCAATAGCAAATAGAGTTGGCCTCAGTGCCTTCGGATGAGGGAAGTGGAAAATCAGCCAGGGTTCCCTCACCTCGCCACTATGGGGCGACCTACTGAAGCAGCCACATTTCAAACTTCCAAACCCACAACCTCTACCACCTAGAAGGGCAAGGGCAGCAGGCGCATGGGAACACCACCATTGGATCTGGGTGGGATATTAAAGGGTACGGGGAGTGTGCGGGAGAGTTGGATTAGACTGGGTAGGATATTAAAGGGTATGGGGAGTGAGTAGGAGAGTGGGATTAGACTGGGTGGGATATTAAAGGGTATGGGGAATGAGCAGGAGAGTGGGATTAGACTGGGTGGGATATTAAAGCGTATGGGGAGTGAGCAGGAGAGTGGGATTTGACTGGTGGGATATTAAAGGGTATGGGGAGTGAGCAGGAGAGTGGCATTAGACTGGGTGGGATATTAAAGGGTATGGGGAGTGAGCAGGATTAGACTGGGTGGGATATTAAAGCGTATGGGGAGTGAGCAGGAGAGTGGGATTAGACCGGGTGGGATATTAAAGGGTCTGGGGAGCGAGCAGGAGAGTGGGGTTAGACTGGGTGGGATATTAAAGGGTATGGGGAGCGAGCAGGAGAGTGGGATTAGACTGGGTGGGATATTAAAGGGTACGGGGAGCGAGCAGGGGTCTCTGGAATGGGCTATGGGATATTAAAGGGTATGGGGAGCGAGCAGGGGTCTCTGGAGTGGGCTATGAACCAATGATCTTCTAACTTAAGAGGCATGAAAGCTACTAGCTGAGCCAAGACTGACACTAGCGAGAGGGAGAATGGACACAAAAATGGAAAGGTGCAAAATTTCATTAGAAAAATGAAGACAGGCTGAAACGGTGATTAATAAAATTTCAAGATAGAATACAAAGGACAGAGAGAAAAAGTGGTTCACCACTGGGTAAAGTCAACCTGCAGGGAGACTTATTTCACCAGTGGACCAGTCTCCTCTGTAGCATTGAGTTAGTGTCACGTCATTCTAGGCGGGTAACAACATGATGCATTTAAATAGCGCCTTTAAATGTAGTCAAACGTCCCACGGTGCTTCCCAGGAGTGTTATCAAACAAAATTTGACACCGAGCCACATGGAGATATTGGGGCAGGTGACCAAAAGCTTGGTCAAAGAGGTAGGTTTTAAACAGCGTCGTAAAGGAAGAGAGGCAGCGAGGCGGAGAGGTTTAGGGCGGGAATTCCAGAGCTCAGGGCCTCGGCAGCTGAAGGCACGGCCAATGGTGAAGTGATTAAAATCAGGGATGCTCAAGAGGCCAGAATTGGAGGAGCGCAGAGATCTCGGAGGGCTGAAGGAGATTACAGAGATAAGGAGGGGGCGAGGCCATGGAGGGATTTGAAAACAAGGATGAGAATTTTAAAATGGTAAATGGAGCTGAGGTATGGATCAGCCATGATCTAACTGAATGGCAGAGCAGGCTCGGGAGGGCTGAATAGGCTCCTCCTGCTCCCATATCTATTCCTGTACCCATTGCATCCTCTACAAGGAAACCCCAGAACAACACAAAGATCTCCAGCGTGTATGTGTGTGCGTTTTTTAAAATTTAAGGACAGCAGTGGATTCTGCTCTTCTTCCACAGTGAATTCCAACCAGTCCCTTGGCTCGAACAGCAAACTGGACTATGAATCAAATCAAACAGTGGGGTGGAAAATCAATCTGAATTATTTAGACAAATAGTTATCCAGTTAAGTGAGTCACAGAATATTAAAATACTCAGGACTTTCTCCTCAAAAGCATTGGGATATTTTAAGTTATTTCTTTATTATTCTGCTCTACCAACCCTGTACGACGTCTAATTGGCCAGTTGCTGCACAGTTTCAGAGTTTCACAGTATTTACAGCACAGAAACAGGCCATTCGGCCCAACTGCTCTACACAAGCTAACATTATATGTGTCAGCTGTGGCTCAGTGGGCAGCACTCTCACCTGAGTCAGAAGGTTGTGGGTTCATAGTCCCACTCCAGAGACTTGAACACAAAATCTCGGCTGACGCGGGAGTGCTGCACTGTTGGAGGTGCTGTCTTTCGGATGAGACGCTAAACCGAGGCCCCGTCTGCTCGCTCAGGTGGATGTAAAAAGATCCCATGGCCACTATTTCCAAGAGGAAAAGTTCTCCCCGGTGTCCTGGTCAATATTTATCCCTCGATCAACTTCACTTATCTGGTCATTATCACATTGCTGTTTGTGGGACCTTGCTGTGCGCAAATTGGCTGCTGCGTTTCCCACATTACAACAGTGACTGCACTTCATTGTCTGTCAAGTGCTGTGGGACATCTTGCAATTGTGAAAGGCACTATAGAAATCAAAGTCTTTTTTTCTCCCACCCGCTCTTCATTTAAGTCGATCGACAATCTATTAATTTCACTCTCATGTGATTATCTAGCTTCCCCTTAAATGCATCAATTAAGATGTTTTGATTAAATGAGAGGCCGTAGACTTGGAGCCTGGCTGTGTAGGGTAACAGGCGGCTCGCGCATGAATTGAAGGCTCGGAGTTCCTGTCCGGCATAGGTGGCATGGCAAGGAACCGTCTTTGAGTGCTAGGTGAAACGGGAGATTTAATTACCAGATAATGGCTCGTCCCCCAAAGCAGGATCGCAAGGAGGAGCTGGAACTCACAGCGGATATAGGACTGGATAGGACGGCTGCAGAACTACCTCCCAGAGCTCAGTAAAGGGAACTGTTCACCCACCCTGCAGCGGAATTGGCAGAATCTTGTGCACAGAGATCGTATCAGGAGATGGTATCGGTCAGCTGGAACATGGTAAACTTCTGGGCAGGTAATAAGACAAATTTATACAGTGCTTTACCACACTAATATGCCATTCACACAATATATTACTTTTTGAAGTGTAGCAAGTATTGTTGCAAAGAAGGGAACCTTCTATTCGTGAATGTTGCAGCACCAAAATAGTGGAGTTTAATTTTTATTCTCTGCCCCAAGTACCGCACACATTTGGTTCTGAACCAGAGATGTGGCACGCATTCCGCCAAGGCAATGGCGAGGGGCAAAGGGGAAGCAGTGATCCTGGGTTAGAGAGAGGAACAGTATCTCTCCCACTTCCTATCCACGGCCCCTGATACAACTTGCATTTCTATAAAGTCTTTCACAAACCCAATGTCCCAAAGCGCTTGGCAGCCTTTTGAAGAGCAGTAACTGTTGTAATGTAGGAAACGCAGCAACCAATTTGTGCACAGCAAGCTCCTGCAAACAGCAATGAGCAGATAATCTGTAGCTTTTTTTGTAAAGTGATGTTGATTGAGAGATAATATTGGCCCAGGACACAGTGGAGAACTCTCCTACGAAATAGTTCCACCCCAGGGGGCCTTGGTTTAACGTCTCACCCGAAAGACGGCACCTCCACCAGTGCAGCACTCCCTCAGCACCGCACCAGGAGTGTCAGCCTAGATTTGTGTGCTCAAGTCTCTGGAGTGGGACTTGAACCTGCAATCCAGGTCAGCTGTAGCTCAATGGGTAGTGGTAGAAGGTTGTGGGTTCAAGTCCCACTCCAGGGACTTGAGCACATAAATCTAGACTAACACTCCGGTGCAGTGCTGAGGGAGCGCTGCACTGTCAGAGGTGCCGTCTTTCGGATGAGATGTTAAACCGAGGCCCCGTCTGCCCTCTCAGGCGGATGCAAAAGATCCCACGGCACTATTTCGAATGAAGAGCAGGGGAGTTCTCCCCGGTGTCCTGGCCAATATTTATTCCTCAATCAACATCATAAGAACAGATTACCTGGTCATTACCACATTGCTGTTTGTGGGAGCTTGCTGTGCGCAAACTAGCTGCCGCGTATCCCACATTACAACAGTGACTTCACTTCAAAAAGTACTTCATTTCTAAAGCGCCTCGAGACGTCCAGTGGTTGTGAAAGGCTCTATATAAATGCAAGTCTTTCTTTTCCTTCCGACTCGAGTGTGTCCACTGAGCCACGGTTGGTTACTACACTTCAAAAGTACTTCATTGCCTGTGATGTGCAGAGGTGGTGAAAGGCGCCACATAAATGCAAGTTTCCCCCCCCCACCCTTACCCAATAAAAATCTGTATCAGTGTTAAAAGTTGGAATTGACCCAGCATAAAGGAAGAGCAGAGTGGAAACCCAAAGGCACCACCTTCTGGACACTGCCTCAAACAACACATCGACCCTGTGCATTGCAGCACAGTCCCTCCACTGAATGGCACGCCGATCTGTAGCCTTCCCCTGCTGGTCCTGCAACAACTCACACCTGAACACAACTTCCTCCGCTTCTCAATTCTATCCCTCTGGAATAAGAAATAAACCCCAGTTTGCTTTCTCCAGTTCAGACGCAGGGTCACAGACCCGAAACGTTAACGCGGTTTCTCTCTCCACTGATGCTGCCCTGGCTTGCAGAGTGTTTCCTGCATTTTCTGTTGTTATTTCAGATTTCCAGCATCGGCAGTATTTTGCTAATGCTTTCTTTTTGAGGAGAGATTGGGTCGACTAGGCCTGTATTCACTAGAGAGTTTAGAAGAATGAGGGGGGTCTCATTGAAACGTATAAAATTCTTGACAGGGCTAGACAGACTGGATGTTTGCCCAGGCTGGGTGGGGTCTAGAACGGGGGGGGGGGGGGGGGGGTGTCACAGTCTCAGGCTACAGGGTAGGACATTTAGGACCGAGATGAGGAGAAATTTCTTCACTCAGAGGGTGGTGAACTTGTGGAATTCTCTACCACAGAAGGCTGTGGAGGAATAGTCACTGAATATATTTAAGTAGCAGCTAGATCGGTGGCATAGTGGTTAGCACTGTTGCCTCACAGCGCCAGGGACCCGGGTTCGAATCCGGCCTCGGGTGACTGTCTGTGTGGAGTTTGCACATTCTCCCCGTGTTTGCGTGGGTTTCCTCCGGGTGCTCCGGTTTCCTCCCACAGTCCAAAGATGTGCGGGTTAGGTTGATTGGCTATGATAAAAAATTGACCCTTAGTGCTAGGGGGATTAAATACGTGGGGTTACAGGGATAGGGTGGGATATGTGTTGGTGTAGGGATTACGGGGATCGGGTGGGATATGTGTCGGTGCAGGCTCGATGGGCCGAAGTGGCCTCTATCTGCAGTGTAGGGTTTCTGTGAATCTGTGAATCTTCTGTGAATCTCTAGACACAAAAGGCGAAGGGGTATGGGGAGAGAGCGGGAATATGGTCTGGAGATAGAGGATCAGCCATGATCATATTGAATGGCGGAGCAAGCTCGAAGGGCCGACTCCTGCTCCTATTTTTCTAAGATTTTTGCCCTGTTCTTGTGTGTCACACGGAGCGGGGGGGGGGGGGGGGGGTGGGGGGGGTTCATTCATTGTCTTCAGTCTCAAGCTAGCTTACTTGCAAAGCTCATGGAGACACGCCAATACTTTCCTGCAAATACAGTCACAAGTGACAGCAAGGGACTGGCTTTGGAGACCTGCAGAAGCTCGCTGGGAGAGACCTCAGTCCTTAAAATCAGGTCCCTCCCCACCGACACCTTTGAAATACTTTCGGAAGCAACTCTTCCAAATTGGTTTGAAATAAACTCAAGTGGCAAAAGCTTTCAAACACCATATTGCAGTGTTAACACACTCGGCGTAAGAGGCCAGTTTAAAATTAACTTTTTAATTTAGCATTTTAAAAAAATACATGTTATTTGGTTTCAAAGAATCTTTGGAATTTGACGGACACACACCGATCGCCACGCCTCAATATAAAGCAATTCTCCAGTAAGACACTGATTTTTTTTTTTACAAAACAGTGGAAAACTATTATTTTCTTAATAAAAGCACAAGTACAGTGCATGGAAGAATGCAGCAGCAGCGAGACGTGGCAGTCTGATCGATGTCCAGCGAGTACCCGGCCGGAATCTCAACGCGCTTTGCGGCGTCAGGTAGCGAGCAGGTTCCTCAGAAGCTGACCAGCTGCTTCTGGTCAACCGGAGTCCGGCGATAACTTCACCCCCCCACCCCGCGAATTACAGGCCCTTTGCCCCACCTCCCTCCTCCTCCTCCTCCCCCCACCCGGCCTGACATTCTAGGCTTGAAGAGTTGCGCAAAATCAGGCCCAGCAAAATCCTATTCCTTTTCTCACATACAAAAAAAAAGTTGCCATGCGTTGCTGGTTGGGTTCATCTGATGGGTGCAGGGCGAGTGCCAGGGCTTGCACCCAATGCGCCAGCTGCACCAGGAACCCGATGCCAGAAGCCCTGGTGGCCACTCTCAGCAAACACGTCAACCGCACATTTGGAAGTTTCCGCAGGTTTGGTGGGGCGCGGGTGGCACAGGATACACCCCTCAGGGCCACTGCAAAAAGAACACGAAAGTCACCATCTCTCTTCCTCCCTGACCCCTCAACGAGTGAAAGACCAGGGTGAGGGTGAAGGGGTGGGAAAGGCGAGATGGGGGCTGGAATTCTCACGGTGGCCTTTGGCGCCGATTAAAATTCACTGAAAACTTTGGAAACGAACACCTCTGTATTGCACGAGAGCATCAGGAGAAAAACATAAATCAGTTTTTAGAAAGAAAAATACTGTCAAGACTTTTAACCTCCCGATTTAAAAATTGACATTTTTTGGACATCTCTCAGAACGAGGGGGCCTGCTGCCCAAAGAGACTAAAAAGACAGACAGATCAGGAGAGCGAGAGCACACGCAAGCAAGGGACTGAGTAAGAAAGCGAGATAAAAGAGCCAGAGACACACAATTTGGCTGAACATGCATTTAACATTCAGCGTTGTTTTAGTTCCATCGGCCTCACAAATGGGGGAAATTCCAAAAAAAACACCGAAACCTTTTCAAACTGTGCGCATTTCAGGATCCAGTGACATTCACATCTTCAAAAATCAATAAAAAGTTTAAAAAACATTCAAGCCCCTACGCTTCCTCCTATGCACGTACCTTGTAGTGATGGCAGATTTTTTTTAAGCATGCAGAGAAATTCCCTTCAGTCCTTCTCAATACATGCAGCCTAAAAACCCCAAATCTGGTAAAATCTCTCACTCTGGAGTAGTTAAAATATATCTCTAAAATATTATAAATAGTTTTTCTTGTTGCAAATTACCTGCCCTTTTACCCTCCCCCTCTTCCAATCGACATGGAGTAGGGTTCCACAGATACCCTCCAACATCAAGTATCAGCAGCAGCAGGCTATTTGGCCATGGGCACCACCAAGCCCATTCCTGTCCTCGCCTGATGTCCGCCCCTCCCCTCCACACACACACACTCTCCAGTATGGGTTACTGGACAGGGTTCAGGAGCCAAGACCCCTTTGTTATTTCGTTCTCCCACCTCCCCACCGCGCTCTTCAGTTAATGCCCACGGAAGATCTTTCCCACCCCCCGATTGGCGCCATGGAACATGAGCCAACTCCTGCACAGATTGCAAGCAACGGTCTCTCTCTCTCTCTCTCTGCTGGGCTCAGCCAAGCGTTGCCTTCACCTGACCAGCCACCTCATGGGCTGGGGTGGCGGGGTTTGTAAGACGATTGCAAACTAAATTTCAACTTGTATTGAAAGGCCTTTCTCCAGAGGACAGCACATCCCTCAAATGAGAGAGAGTGTGTGTGTGTGTGTGTGTGTGTGTGTGTGTGTGTGTGTGTGTGTGTGTGTGTGTGTGTGGGGACTAGGACAGATCAGTTTACCTGTGCCCACTTCATTCGAACACCCCTCCCCCACCCCCACCCCTCCAAAAACTCAAGTGTTCCAACCTTATTGGGGGTTTTAAATAAGGCCCCGGCAATTCAGATTCTGAAGCCAGCTCCAACTTCCCTGGTTCGAGAGAGGATTTATTAAAACGGATATTCCGATTAATCATCGAGCACTGCAACACAGATGGGGGTCAGCGGGAGTCGGCCGTTGTCCACGTTACCCCAACATTCGGGCATGGGCCGAGTTTGGAGTCCGGATTGGGCCTAAAATCAGCACCTCTTCCACGTCTATAGATTATTCGTAACTTGACTTGCGTATTAAAATTGCCCTCTAAAATATAAGGGGGGGGGGGGGGCTCTCGTACAAGCTTTCGGGGGGGTTCCCCCACAGCAACCATCAAAATTAACTGTGGCTTGCACACCGAGTATTATGGTAACTTGCACACCAAGTATTACGGTAACTTCCTAGTTCACCTCTGAAAACTGCAGGAGTGTCTCGTTCAAATGCTATACCGCATTTAGACTAAAGGGGGCGACCCTCAGGACGAGGGCACCAGGTTCCGTTGCTGCCTCTTTGTCATGAAGTACTTGAAGAACTCATAGACCGACCATGAAATGGCAGTGGAGGGCATCTGGTAAATGACCCGGGCCTGCACGCCCTTGAAGTAGGCTGGGAGGCCGCCGATTTTGTAGACGGTCCTGAAGGCGTTGGCCAGCCCGGAGAGGTGCCCGTTGCTGGTCTTCAGCGTGCCCACCGCCAGGCTCTCCTGCGTGTTCAGCAGCGTCTTGCACACGTCCAGCGGGGTGGTGGCCGCGGCGGCCACGGCTCCCGCCAGGGCCCCCGAGACCACGTGCGACGAGGGGTTGTACTGCCGCAGGGGGTTGAGCTGCTCCTGCATGACCTCGTAGGTTATGAAGTGGATGGCCTGGAAGGGCACGTTCATGGACAGCTGCGTGGTGTAGCTGCGGTAGAAGGCACTGCTCCCTTCCACTTGCCGTACGACCCGTATACAGTCCAGGACGCCCTTGTACGGAGACTTGAACATCTGCATCCGTTGCTTGATGGCTGTGCGTGTGGGAAAGGGCGAGAGAAACACAAGGCGGGGGTGAGATACGACCACCGTTCAATGCTCATCAACCAATGCCCAAAGAAAAACTAGAAGACCTGTCCCCCTCGCCACAGGCACGGGACACCTTGACCACCCCACCCCAATGGTCTTTGCTTAGGTGGGAGTTTAGACAGCCTGCAAGGTCCCCCCCACCCCCAATTCAGAGGTGGGATGAAGGGAGGACCTTCGCAGGCAGGTTCCTCAACCTGTCGGGGTCCGAGAGTCAGCCCAACGTCAATGGCTGAGCACGTCCCACCCAGCAGGTATCACTCCAGGAGCAGGAAGCGTTGCAGGAGTTGGGCCTTCTCTCCCCCCCGGCACACCACAACCCCCTCCCCATCCAGGCCTTCCCCAAGGCCTAATTGGTCACGCTGCCCCTCGGGCCGAGATTAGTTTGCAGTACCTGGACTGCAGACGTCCATGGTTCAGTGCTTTTACCCAGTCAGTCACCAGAGGGAGCTCATGCTTTCGCTTGACCCCTCACCCCACTAAAGAAAGTACATCCTCACTGCACTGATCAATGAATTCACCTGGCCCGTATTCTCTGAGGACCAAGACCTTGAGAATTGGTGCTAATTAGTAGACCCCCCCCCCGTGTGACATGGAACGCTAACTGACCTTTAACCCCACCACCCCCCCGCCCAGGTGTCATTACCTTCAGCTGGTGTCATCACAGCGTCATGCAGCAGTGTCGCCATACTTCCCGCCACACCTGTGGAACAAAGGGCATCATCAGCAAGTATGGACCGCACGTTGCAAAAAAACCTCTCGGGAGCTCTGGCCACAACCCACTCGCTGCCTTGGTGGCTTCCCCACCAATCCCCCCTCCCCAACACAGTTAACGGAGGGCAGGCAGGCCACTAATTCACCATTCTAACTCTGTCCACAAGACGACAGTCTGATCTCATCCGTGATCCACCCGACACCTGAATGACCCCTGACAACGTGGCCTAGGTCTGTCCTCTCAGCAGCCGAGGACATCCAGCTCGTTCAGGTCAATTCACCAACCCCCCCCCAGGCTGCCTATAAAGCCCTCCAAGAACGAGGGCCCCAATCCATTTTTTTTTTTCTAAACAAGCTTCCTATTATCAGTAGAGAAGCCATGAAAAGCTTTCACGTCACAGCCGGACCCCACCCTGAGCTGTCCCATTAGTCGTGCTACCTTCTACATTGGGACGGAGTCATAATTTGTTCCACACACCCCACCACCCCCCTCAGGGGCACCTTCTTGGATGGTGTCTCGCCATTTAGGCAGGCACTGCGGCCAGAATATAGGAGCTACTGAAAATAAATGTTACTTCATTTGGTCTTTCTCCACCTGCCTCCACCTCTCTTTGCTCCAATGCTCGGGGTACGATGGTCTTAGCTGGACCAGTCAGCAGATTCCAGTGCTCTCTATTGGTTAGCTGGGTGCTACAGATGGTTCAACTCCAGCGATACCCTAGTCCACACCTGGGAGTCCCTCAGCCTGGGCTCTGCCAACCAAAGATTGCGTAGAATGGGCCTATATTCTATGGAGTTGAAAAGAATGAGAGGTGATCTCATTGAAACGTATAAATTTCTTAAGAGGGCTTGGCAGGGTAGATGCTGAGAGGCTGTTTCCCCTGGCTGGAGAGTCTAGAACCAAGGGGCATAGTCTCAGAATAAGGGGACAGCCATTTGGAACAGAGATGAGGAGAAATTTCTTTACTGAGGGTTGTGAATCTTTGGAATTCTCTGCCCGAAAGGGCTGTGGATGCTCAGTCAATGAATATATTCAAGACAGAGATCGATAGATTCTTGGGCACTCATGGAATCAAGGGTTATGGGGATCGGGCAGGAAAGTGGAGTTGATGTAGACGTTCAGCCATGATCTTATTGAATAGCGGGGCAGGCTCAAGGAGCGGTATGGCCCACCCCTGCTCCTATTTATGTTCTAACCCGTGCCAAAGCTCTATGGATTTAGTTAGGTGCACGCTCGACCCCTGTCGGCCAAACAAAAACACAACCGAGATGGTTGGTTTGGAGACGCTGTAAAAGCACGATGCCCGTGACGGGTACTTTGTTAACCAAGAAGGTCCTCAGAGAAGGTCAACGGCCACCAGAGACTGCTGCAGTGCCATGGTGAGCCAAGTGTCGTGTATCCGGTCTCCTCGGAGGCCGACCATGGCTCCCAAGTGCGGTCCCACCACTTCGCCCGGGGAGGGCGCGGAAAGGATTTGGGAGCAACAGCGCAATTGCTCACCCCCCTCGCGTCACACGAGAGCCGCTGGTCTGTTCAGTCCCTGCAGTTGGGGGAAATCAATGCCAGGCAGGCAGGGTGCACAATTACCACCCAACTGTGTCCGCCCGTGGCTCAGTGGGTAGCACCTTCACTTCTAAGTCAAAAGGTGTGGTTTCGAGTAGCCACTCCAGACACAAGAGACCAAGAAACACTGGAAAAACTCAGCAGGCCAGGCAGCATCGGTGAAGAGAGAAACAGAGTTAATGTTTCAGGTCGATGTCGTCAAAATGAAAAGGTCATCGACCTGAAACGTTAACTGTTTCTCTCTCCACGGATGCTGCCTGGCCTGTTGAGTTTTTCCAGCGTTTCCGGTTGTTATTTTGAATTTCCAGCATCCGCAGTATTTTGCTATCTCAAGATCTAGGCTGACACTCCCAGTGCAGTACTGAGGGAGTGCTGCACTGTGTCATCTTTCGGATGAGACGTTTAAACCGAGGCCCCATCTGCACTCTCAGGTGGATGTAAAAGATCCCACGGCATAAGAGGAGCAGGGGAGTTATCCCCAGTGTCCTGGCCAAAAGTTCTCCCTCAAGCAACATCACAAAAACAGATATGGTCATTACCACATTGCTGTTTGTGGGACCTTGCTGTGCACACATTGGCTGCCGCATTTCTTACATTACAACAGTGACTGCACTCCAAAAGTACATCATTGGCTATAAAGCGCTTTGCGACTTCCTTGAGGTCGTAATAGGCACTATAGAAATGCAAGTATTTTATTTATTTCTTTAACATGGACTGCTGCAGTCTACAAAGCTTTCATCCAGGAAGCAGGTCCATCAAGGCAAAGCACATGGAATCATCAAAGGATGGATTGACCATTAGCTTGGTACGATGGAACCTGAAGATCTCAAGAGAACAAGGGACCACCCCACCCCCCCAATTCTGCAAATAAGTCGTGGAAACCACTGCCTAAGTTTCAAGTCCATGAACAACTTTTCCACAGCCATTCAAAATGAACATAACGAGCGTCTCTGTTTTCAAATTTTCTGCTTGAGAGTCAGGACCACCTCCTGGGATAATTCTTAGAATCACAGAATGATACAGCACAGAAGGCAGCCATTCGGCCCTTCATGCCGACGTTCAGCCATGATCTTATTGAATGACGGAATAGGCTCGAGAAAGAGCTCTCCAATTTGACCCACTTCTCCCCCCCTGCTCTTACCCCATAGCCCTGCAAATTTTCCCTTTAAGTATTTGTCCAATTCCCCTCTTGAAAGTTACTGTTGAATCCGCTTCCACCGCCCTTTCAGGCAAGTGTCTCTGGAGGTCCCAATATCTGAGCACTTCACCGTAGCTTCTCCTGTTCCAAGCAGAAGCCCATCAAGCTTAAAACAGATCCCTCGACATGCCCAGAAAAGCAGCAGAGAAGGTGCATGCCCAACAAGTATTTATATAGCGCCTTTAACATAGGGAAAGGTCCCAAGGCACTTTACAGGAGTGTTATAAGACAAAACATTGACACCGAGCCACATAAGGAAGATATTAGGGCAGATGACCAAAAGCTTGGTCAAAGTGGTAGGTTTGGAGGTGCGTCTTAAAAGAAGGAAAGAGGGGTAGAGAGGGCGTCCCAAAGCTTAGGGCCCAGGCAGCTGAAGGCACGGCCACCGATAGTGGAGTGATTATAATCACGGAATCGAAATATTTATAGGTGGACTGGAACAAGTTATTGTGTTGCTTGAACTTGTAAGATTGGGGAGGGGGAAAATTCAACGTCATTCACTGAGTACCAAGTCAGAAACCACTTCCAGACAGTCTGTTGGCCATCACTTCACCTGCGCTGAGGAACCACTCCGCCCACTGACGTCACATCCTCCCTGCTGGTGCGGAGCTCAGGTCTCTGTGGAATCGTGCCAGAACAGCCCAGGATGGCGCCGGCTTCACATCTTCCCTGAAAGGTGCTGTAGCTCAGTCTGGGCAGGTCAGATCATCTGTCCCAACCTCAAGTGTGCTCAAACAGAACAGAACGGAACTGGTGAAGTCCAACCAACAATCTATTCAAAAGATCCAATTATAGACACGATGGCTCTCAGTACATATTCTTGTTCTCCTGAAGGCCCAATTCTCCACGTCTGTAAGGCACCATCAGCCCTGTAGTCCCCGACACAATGGGTGTTCTTCCACATGGCAGGCGAGCAGCAGGGGGAGCTGTCATAACTGAGCCTGACCTGGTCTGGACCCGATATCCACACAGACACACTTTGCAGGAGTCAGGGGACAGTGGGCAGCACTTCTCGCCTGAGTCAGAAGGTTGTGGGTTCAAGTCCCACTCCAGAGAGTTGAGCACCAAAACCTAGGCTGACACTCCCTGTGCAGTACTGAGGGACTGCTGCACTGTCGGAGGTGCCGTCTTTCAGAGGAGATATTAAAACCTGCTCTCAGGTGGACGTAAAAGATCCCACTGCACTATTTCGAAGAGGAGCAGGGGAGTTCTCCCCAGTGTCCTAGCCAATACTTATCCCTCAATCAGCTCGTCATTATCACTTCACTGTTTGTGGGAGCTTGCTGTGCGCAAACTGGCTGCTGCGTTACCTACATTACAACAGTGACTACACTTTAAAAAGTACTTCGTTGGCTGTAAAGCGCTTTGGGACGTCCGGAGGTTGTGAAAGATGCTATAAAAAAATCCAAGTCTTTCTTTCAGTGATCAGGAGCGGCAACCCTGGCCGATCACTGGGGCTCCAGAGGAGCTCAGCTGACAGCACAGAGCAAGGAGCTTCCTGCCCTGTACAGTCCAGAACCACACTGGGTGACACACACACACACACACACCAAGGAGGGCAGTGCCAGATGACGACGGCAGCTTCATAACTGACAGCCCGAACCCAGTCTAACAGATTGGTGCAATGATCAGCGACCTTGTTGAAAAAATTAACAAGGAGCTCTGCTTAATTGCATATTATTTACAACACCGAAACAGGCCATTCGGCCCAACTGGTCCGTGCCGGTGTTTATGCTCCACACGAGCCTCCTCCCACCCCTCTTCATTGCACCCTCTCGGCATATTCTTCGATTCCTTTCTCCCCCACATACCTATCTAGCTTCTCCTTCAATACGATTCACCGCCCTGTGGTAGCGAGTTCCACATTCTCCCGCCAAAGAAGTTTCTTATATAATAAATCTAATAAGGAATTTTAGAAGAGATTGGCGTGCAAAGTTAAAGCACATGGGATTGGGGGCAAGGTACTGACTTGGATAGAGAACTGGTTGGCAGGCAGGAAGCAAAGAGTTGGAATAAACGGGTCTTTTTCCGAGTGGCAGGCAGTGACTAGTGGGGTACCGCAAGGACCGGTGCTAGGACCCCAGCTAATCACAATATATATTAATGATCTAGACGAGGGAACTAGATGTAATATCTCCAAATTTGCAGATGACACAAAGCTGGGTGGGCGTGTGCGCTGTGAGGAGGATGCAGAGAAACTCCAGTATGATTTGGACAGGTTGGGTGATCATACTGCATTTGCCATGCATCTGCCCAATGTGGATAAATGCAAGATTATCCACTTCAGTGGCAAAAACAGGAAGACAGATTATCTGAACAGCAATAGATTGGGAAAAGGGGAAGTGCAACGAGACCTGGGTGTCCTTGTGCACCAGTCGCTGAAGGTAAGCATGCAGGTGCAGCAGGCGGTTAAGGCGGCAAATAGTATGTTGGCCTTCATAGAGAGAGGATTCGAGTACAGGAGCAAGGATGTCTTGCTGCAGTTGTACAGGGCCTTGGTGAGACCACACCTTGAGTATTGTGTGCAGTTTTGGTCACCTTATCTGAGGAAGGATGTTCTTGCCATGGAGGGAGTGCAGCGAAGATTCACCAGACTGATACCTGGGATGGCAGGAATGATGTATGAGAGGAGATTGGGTCGATTGGGCTTATATTCACTAGAGTTTAGAAGAATGAGAGGGGATCTCATTGAAACTTATAAAATTCTAACAGGACTAGCCAGACTAGATGTTCCCGATGGCCGGGGATTCCAGAACCAGGGGTCACAGTCTAAGGATAAGCCATTTAGGACTGAGATGAGGAGGAATTTCTTCACCCAGAGTGGTGAGCCTGTGGAATTCTCTACCACACAAGGCAGTTGAGGCCAATTCATTAAATATATTCAAGAAGGAGTTAGATATATTTCTTAAGGCTAAAGGGATCAAGGGATATGGGGAGAAGGCAGGGACAGGGTACTGAATTTGGATGATCAGCCATGATCTCATTAAATGGCGGAGCAGGCTCGAGGGGCCGAATGGCTGACTCCTGCTCCTATCTTCTATGTTTCTATTAACGACTCATTTATGACCTCCAGTTTTGGACTCCGCCACAAGTTAGAAAATCTTCTCTACATCTACTCCATCAAACTCTTAATTTTAAAAAACCTCTATTATAATCTATTATTACAAAGTTACAAAGCATTTCCAGCACAGAAACAGGCCAATTGGCCAAACAGGTCCTGCCGGTGTTCATGCTCCACATGAGCCTCTTCCCACCCCTCTTCATCTAAGCCCATCAACAGATCCTTCTAAAATTATATTGTGAAAGGGAAAGGCTTCCACCAGAAACATCTTTACTGAACTGCCCGGTTAAGGAAATTAAAACCCTAACAGGGAACATAATCAACATACACTGGGGATAAAACAGAACATCTTGGTTTAAGAGTAGCACCAAGGACGTGGGAGGAGATGCTGAGCCAGAGTGAGGGAGATCGAATTCCAGTTGCAAGGATAACCTGGGGAACAGGGGTGGGGCAGGGGGGAAAGAGGGGAAGGGAAAGGGGGTTTGGGGAAAGTCTCCTCGAACCTGGATTCCAGTGGGATCCTAGTGTCTCTTGTTGCAGGAGACCCAAGTGGAGTGCGTTTGGACCGTCCTGGAGGACACTGACATGCTGCACAACACACGTTTGGTACGAACTGGCACCGTCACTTTGACCAGCCTAAAGATGATTGGCGTGGGAGATGAAAATAAGGACATATTGATGCAATAAGACATTCTACTGTAGGTGGGCTTGAAGCACATTGTTGGGATAGAGTATTATTGTTCTGCTTTGCATCAACAACTTGCATTTAGATAGCGCCTTTAACGTAGTAAAACGTCCCAACCGGCTTCACACGGGCATAAATCAAACAAATTTGACACCAAGCCACATAAAGGGGCAGGTTTTAAGAAGTCCCTGAACCTTGGTACACTGGGTGCCCGAAAAGCAATTCACACATAGAACCAATATCCCTAACCTTGAGCACCTTCTTCTTACACCCCCTCCAAAGCCTAAAGTCCAGCAATTACTGCATTGGTTTAACACCCGAGCGTCCTCGGCTATTTTCATTGGCCTGTGAATTAACACCTCCGTTAAAACGACAGACGGAGACAATGTCAAAACCGTGTGAAGCGTGTTTGGTCACTGGCATCAGCAACAATCAACCCTCGGCGGATCGAATCGAAGAACGTGACCGGGAAGCGTCTGCACAAACTGGGGCGCTACCACGGAGCCGAGCTTGGAGCTGGCACTCTCGCTTCAGAGTCAGGTCGTGGGTTCAAGTCCCAGCCCCGAGACTCGAGCACAGAATTTACCCCGGCACTCCCAGTGCAGTACTGAGGGAGCGCTGTCTTTCAGTTAAGACCGCCTTGCCCCCTCAGGTGGATGTAAAAGATTCCACGGCGCTATTTCAAAAGAAAAGCAGAGGCACTCTCCCCACCCCCCCTTCCCCGCCCACACTAGTGTCCTGGCCAATATTTATCCTTCAACCAACATCACTTAAAAAGAGATCAGGAGATGATTAAGTTTTTATTATTCAATCTCGGGATGTGGGTGTCGCTAGCAAGGTCGGCATTTATTGCCTTGACAACAGAGTGGCTTGCTTGGCCACTTCAGAGGTCAGTTCAGAGTCACCCAGGTTGATGGGGAAATGCGAGTCACATACAAGCCCAGACTGGGCAAGGACAGCAGGTTTCCTTCCCTAAAGAAAAACATTCGAGAACCAGTTGGGTTTTTTTTTATAAAAACGGCAATCCGACAGCTTCATGGTCACTTACTGACGCCAGCTTCTTCAAAACCAAATTTCAAAATTCTCAAACCCGGGATTTGAACTTGCATCCTCTGGATTACTTTCCCAGTAACCTAACCCGTACATGACCTCATCTCCTCGCTGTTCACGGAAGCTTGCTACTGCATTACAACAGTGACTACAACACAGAAGTACTTCATTGGCTGTAAAGCGGTTTGGGATGTCCCGAGATCGTGACAGACGCTATATAAATGCACGCGCTCTCTTTCTCGACCAATAGGACAATTGTAACGTTAAAGTGTAATTCAGCGTCGGAGCCACAACACGGAGCAAAGCCAAAAACAGAACAAGCACATTCACTCGATCAATGTTACGGCTTATTAACTCTATCCTCGCCTACCTGACCAGCCTCCCTTCATCTTCCTGCTCATCACTAAAGCTGACTCCTCTTTCCCCAAAACGCCACTGCACAGGAACCGGCTTAAACAAAATAAAAATCAGGGATAAGACCCACATGGTCGTCACGAAGCGCACCAAACGGCACAAGCCTTGGCTGGTAAAATGGGTGGGACCATGCTGAAGGATCGACACAAACATTGCCACGTGACTTCAGCAAACCTACTGGCTTCCTCCTGTGGGTTTCCTGCGAGGGTTGAACCTTGGCACATCGCGGTGTAGCAACAAGGAGCTTACCAAGTGCCAACATGCTGGGAGTTCCCTTTTCCCATCGGCAGGGTGCTCAGGAGGCTGCATCGCGTAGGTGTGGAGTCCTCGAAGTGGACGCCCCCTCCTCCCATGCCCAGTTCAATGGGTGGTTGCCCCTTTCATTTGCCGTGAATATTAAACTGCGAGGAGAAAGTTTATAATGGCAATCGGCGTCCACATTCAACCCTTGACTCCTTCCAGTAACAGCAAGGGGCGCGCACCCCACAGTCACTTGGAACGAGGTCAGAACTGACCAAACAGACCCCCCGTTGGACTCTGCACCCTTTAGATGCTAGCCAGGAGCAGCCACCTAGATCCAGTCCGTGGAGGCCATCTCTGGGCCTTCCAAGACCTGGCCGCTGGGTACGTTCTCAAATGCAGCACCTTCAAGAAATCCAGGCTTTTGTTTAAGAATCAGCGGGGGAAGAGGACAGTAGCCTGAACATAAGAGCAATGCCATTAAAAAAAGAGATAAACACAAACCTAAAAGCTAAGAGCTGATCAGGTCACTTTAAACTTTTGCCGAACTCAATGAAACCATTCAGTAACAGCACACACATTTTGATCCAACAGACAAGCATGCAACAGACAACTACTTTGGAAAAGCTTACAGTGTGGCTGGCTGATATAAGTGCAAGAGGCGAGCCAGGGTTGGAGCGGAATGTTAGAGAACAGAATTCACCGGACTTAATTGTCAAATACCGTTTGCTAAGTGACTATTGCCACCGTGATTGATGGCATCACTTAAAGTCCTTTTCATTTTCTCATAGCAGGCAAAATACAAGGCGTGAGCGGGCCCCGCACCAACCACCATCGCATTCAGGCCTCGCAAAGGCCTCCAGAAGCCTTCTGTGTGCATAATCTTCTGAAGAGCGTCAAATACATTCTTGTACTGTGCCTTGGGATCAGGCTGCAAATTCTGCATGCGTGTCTGTGTAGGGAACAAAAAACGACATGAGAATGTAACTCGCGGGATAATTCCCTCAAAAAAGACGACTTGCATTTCTATATAGTGCCTTTCACAACCTCGGGACGTCCCAAAGCGCTTTACAGCCAATTAAATACTTTTCAAAGTGGAGTCACTGTTGTATTGTAGGAAACGCGACAGCCAACTTTGTGCACAGCAAGCTCCCACAAACAATTACCAGTTCCGACAAAGGGTCGTCGACCTGAAACGTTAACTCTTTCTCTCTCCTCAGATGCTGCCTGACCTGCTGAGTATCTCCAGCAGGTTCGGCCTTTATTACAATGACCAGGTGATCTGTCTTAGTGATGTTGGTTCGAAGGATAAGCATCGGCCAGAGTGCCATGGATCTTTAGCGGCCACACCCCCTGCCCTAAAAATGGATGAGTCAATTGTCTTATCGAGGGCCCCAACCATTAACTGCACAGTAGCCCCTGCCGATTTGTTAAACTCAATTCCGAGAACACCAGTCACCCACTGTAGATAATACCGAGCCTCGGTGGGTCCACAGATGTCTTTATCACAGACCTTCCGAAGATAAGCACACAGCCATCAGCTCCTCTGCAAACAAAACGGCCCGCCCTTATCGGACAAGCTTCAGGGACTAGCTGGCAACTGGTCAAGTGTGTTCAACATATTCCTCACTGATAATCGGACATGTCAGCATCTGTACGTCTGCACAAACACGATGGAGAAAGGGCATCAATACGCTGCTTGGGCCAGCAGCAAATATTCGTCCTGCTCCCCCAATGCAACAAGTGCTCAAGCACTACATTGCCCGGCCCAACCGAGGACAGAACAAGTCATTTTATTTAGAATATTACATGGAATATACAGCACAGAAACAGGGCATTCGGTCCAACCAGTCCACACTGGCATTTATGCTCCACTCGAGCCCCCTCCCAACTTTCTCATCTAACTATCAGCATAACCTTCTATTCCCTTATGCACTTACCTTGTTTCCCCTTAAATGCATCTATACTATTCGCCTCAACCACTCCCTGTGGTAGCGAGTTCCACATTCTCACCACTCTCTGGGTAAAGAAGTTTCTCCTGAATTCCCTATTGGATTTCTTTGTGACTATCTTATATTGATGGCCTCTAGTTATGCTCTTCCCCACAAGTGAAAACGCTCTGTGTCGGTGTCCACTCTATCAAAACCTTTCATAAATTTAAAGAGCTCTATTAGGTCACCCTTCAGCCTTTAAAAGAGACGGTTTGCATACTGTTAATGGGCTGAATGCATTTCAGATGGCAGGGCAGGCAATAGAAGCAAATTATGTTAATGCATTTAAAAGCAAAGCAGGTGTATTTCTTTTTAAAAAGAATATTTTTGGATACAGTATATGAGCAATTTGAAACATGACATGTGGAAGTCTCGGAACCGGTGGCTTTGGACCCATGGCTCCCAAACGTCTCCAGCACTGGGGGTTTTCCTCGCCTCATGTCTGGGTCTGTTGTAGACTGATTGAGAGATTGATCAAGCCAGGCAGCATCCGTGGAGAGAGAAACAGAGTTAATGTTTCAGGTCTGGGACCCTTCACCAGAACTGGAAAAAGCTGGAGATGTAACAGATATTAAGCAGGCGCAGAGACGGGGTGGAGGGGGTTAGGAGGGGAGGAAGGAATTGAAAGAACATCCTGTACTTTTGTAAGAGGCAGGAAAGATAAAATGTTGCAAATGGGAGTGGCAAAAATCATACTGCATGAAAAATGGGGGCAGGGATAATTATCTGAAATTGTTGAACTCAATGTTGAGTCCGGCAGACTGTAAAGTGCCCAATCGAAAGATGAGGTGCTGTTACTCGAGCTTACGTTGAGCTTCATTGGAACAATGTAATAGGCCGAGGACAGAGAGATCAGAGTGGGAGCGAAGCGGTGAATTAAAAAAAGTGACAGGCAACCGGAAGCTCAGGGTCACCCTTACGGACTGAACAGAGGTGTTCCGCAAAGCGGTCGCCCAATCTGTGTTTGGTCTCCCCGATGTAGAGGAGACCGCATCGTGAGCAGCGAATACAGTATATTAAATTGCAAGAAGTAAAACACCCCTTCCAGGTGAAACAACGATTTACTTGTACTTCTTGCAATCTAGTATACTGTATTCGCTGCTCACGATGTGGTCTCCTCTACTTTGGGGAGACCAAACGCAGATTGGGCGACCGCTTTGCGGAACACCTCCGTTCAGTCCGTAAGGGTGACCCCGAGCTTCCGGTCGCCTGTCACTTTAATTCACAGCTTCACTCCCACTCTGATCTCTCCGTCCTCGGCCTATTACACTGTTCCAATGAAGCTCAACGTAAGCTCGAGGAACAGCACCTCATCTTTCGATTAAGCACTTTACATTGAGTTCAACAATTTCAGATAATTATCCCTGCCCCCATTTTTCATGCAGCATGATTTTTGCCACTCCCATTTGCAACATTTTATTTTTCCTGCCTCTTACAAAAGTACAGGATATTCTTTCAATTCCTTCCTCCCCTCCTAACCCCCTCCACCCCGTCTCTGCACCTGTTTAATATCTGTTACATCTCCAGCTTTTTCCAGTTCTGATGAAGGGTCCCAGACCTGAAACATTAACTCTGTTTCTCTCTCCACGGATGCTGCCTGGCCTGCTGAGTATTTCCAGCATTTTCTGTTATTTCAGATTTCCAGCATCCGCAGTATTTTGCTATTATGATAGTGATTGATCGCTGTGATTAGTCAACAACTCCATGGTCCTTGTTATTATGTGACTTCCAGGATAGTAGGAGGCAAATTTCAATGGACCTTGGTCTTTTTTTCATTCAACAATTCCTACATTCTTAAATCTCTCAATCCCATTGACCATGAACTGAAAAACCAACACACAATTCAGTGCTCCCCCCTTTTCATAGACACAAATATAGCAGCATTATCAAACCCTCATTCTGCAGAGACAGGAGGGCAGACCCAGCCCAGCTTAGCTAGACAACAGGCCCTATTTGCTTTACCTCCACCCAGAGGCTTTTTTTTTTTGGAGACAGCTCGGTGAGATTTGCATGAATCATTGCCATCATGTTCTGCTTCTAGGTTCAACATCTGCGGCAACACACCAGCCCGGATTAAGAGCTCCCGGCAATCAACAATGAGTTGCAACGGCGTCCCATCAGGACGCTAGCTGCTTGGGGGGGGTGGGTGGTGGGAGAAGAGGGGAGAAGAGATCTGGCTGCACTTTGTACTCTTTGCACTCCGGGCCAGCCTCCCACCCATCTTCCACCCTACCATCGCTGAGGGTAAGCATGCAGGTGCAGCAGGCAGTTAAGGCGGCAAATAGTATGTTGGCCGCCATAGCAAGAGGATTCGAGTACAGGAGCAAGGATGTCTTGCTGCAGTTGTACAGGGCCTTGGTGAGACCACACCTGGAGTATTGTGTGCAGTTTTGGTCACCTTATCTGAGGAAGGATGTTCTTGACATGGAGGGAGTGCAGCAAAGATTCACCAGGCTGATACCTGGGATGGCAGGAATGACGTACGAGGAGAGATTAGGTCGATTGGGCTTATATTCGCTGGAGTTTAAAAGAATGAGAGTGGATCTCATTGAAACTTATAAAATTCTAACAGGACTAGACAGACTAGATGCAGGAAGGATGTTCCCGATGGCGGGGGAGTCCAGAACCAGGGGTCACAGCCTAAAGATAAGGGGTAAGCCATTTAGGACTGAAATGAGGAGGAATTTCTTCACCCAGAGAGTGGTGAACCTGTGGAATTCTCTGCCACACAGGGCAGTTGAGGCCAATTCATTAAATATATTCAAGAAGGAGTTAGATATATTTCTTGAGGCTAAAGGGATCAAGGGATATGGGGAGAAAGCAGGGACAGGGTACTGAATTTGGATGATCAGCCATGATCTCATTAAATGGCGGAGCGGGCTCGAGGGGCCGAATGGCCTGCTCCTATCTTCTATGTTTCTATGAGCTTGAGCTATCCAAAACTCTGCTGCCTGTATCCTGACCTGCACCAGGTCCAGTTCACCCATCACCCCTGTGCTCACTGACCTACATTGGCTCCTGGTTGAACAATGCCATGATTTTAAAATTCTCACCCTTGTTTTCAAAACCCTCCATGGCCTTGCCCTATCTCTGTAATGTCCTCCAGCCCTACAACCCTCCAAGATCACTGCACTCCAATTCTGACTTCTTGCGCATCCCCGATTTTAATCCTTCCATCATTGGCGGCCGTGCCTTCAGCTGCCGGCCCCCAAGCTCTCGATTTCCCTCCCTCAATCTCTCCAGCTCTCTCCCTCTCTCTCCTCCTTTAAGAGGCTCCTTAAAACCTTCCTCTTCGACTAAGCTTTTGGTCATCTGCCCTAATAGCGCCTTATGTGGCTCGGTGTCAAATGTTGTCTGATAACACTCTAGTAAAGCCAGCTGGCACGATGCCCTGCAGGAAAGAGACCAGCACCACGGCAGGGCATCCAAGCCTGAAAAGTTTACACAGCAGAGAGATGCTGGATGGCCCCTTTATATTTGGAGGAAAAAGTCAACTTTCAACATTCCCTCCCTGGCAACTCTTTCACCCGATGGCTGTTGCATCCCAGAATCCCAGCAAACTTCCCAGAATCCCAGCAAACTTCCCATTCAAACAGCAGCAAACATTCACTCCAGCCAGTAAATACATCTTAAAATAGAAGGTTTATTATTGACGTCACAACTACCACTGGGGTTTTGGTGGGGGGGGGGGGGGGGGGGGGGAGGAGGGGTGGAGAATATAATTGGTTTCACCGTGAACGCTGAACCCAAGATGATTCAGGCTGTGTGTTATATACATTCCCAGCCTTCCATGTTTACCATGATTACACAGACGTGGGCACACACACATTTATCAAACCAGGATGTTCTCATCGTATTTGGGGAATTCACAGAAGCCCAACATGCAGAACCCGATCATGAAAACACGAGACACACACACACGCAATGAATTCTTCACACGTGATGAATTCTGCACAATCATTCTCCAGGACATGGTGCCAATTTCAGTTTGGTTAACAGACTGCTGCATGGTCACAACATGCTTCACTGAACAGCACAACCCCCCCACCCTGAGCCGGACAGCAGACACAGCCAGCTTTCACCCAATCCACACCGCCAATGACACAGCAGTTGGAGATGGTGGGTGATTGAGAGAAGGGGAAATGGGGGGGGGGGGGTGCCAACTGTTCACCTTGCACCGAGTTGTGGTTCAGTGTGTGGTAGCACTCTTGATCCAGAGTCAGAAGGTTGTGGGTTCAAGTCCCACTCCAGAGACGAGAGCACAAAAATCTAGGCCGACACTCCCAGTGCGGTGCTGAGGGAGTGCTGCACCGTCAGAGGTGCCGTCTTTCGGATGAGACGTTAAACTGAGGCCCCGTCTTCCCTCTCAGGTGGACGTAAAAGATCCCAGGGCACTATTTCGAAGAAGAGCAGGGGAGTTCTCCCCGGTGTCCTGGGGCCAACATTTATCGCTCAACCAACGTCACTAAAAACAGATTATCTGGTCATGATCACATTGCTGTTTGTGGGAGCTTGCTGTGTAAATTGGCTGCTGCGTTTCCTACATTGCAAACAGTGACTCCAATTCAAAAGTACTACATTGGCTTTGGGATGTCCTGAGGTCGTGAATGTTCTGAGTCAGAGGTCAGAGTTCTACTAACTGAGCCAAGTTGATTGTAGTTTCGAATTTCAGTTCTTTGTTCAAGGTTAATGGGCAATTGGTTGGGACCGCCACAGTCCAGTCTGCATCTTGACCTGATAATCATCTCAACCTCGTCAAGCACCACCTCAAGATCCTGTCACTAAAGGCTGCGAATTCGGTTTCTGAACATAATCTCGTCAAGTCACACCCGATCACCAAACTTCCAACTAATCAGCCCGTTAAGATAATCTACAAAACACACAAGTAGTCATCAGTTGTTTTGGGAGAGGGTGGTTGGGGTTGGGGGGGGGGGGGGGGGGGAGAAAAAAGAGATGCGCTCAGAAGTCGTCCATGGCTAGCTCCACCAAAGACCCAGCCCGGGCACGACGGGCCAAATGGCCTCCTTCTGTGCTGTCTCAGTCTATGATGTGACGGATGGACACAGCAAGGTGGCAGCTGGTTACTGCAGTGCGAGGGAGAAGTCACTACTTCAGGGGAAGCAATCTGACCCCTTGCACACTTGGTTTATTTTTGGGCCTCTTGGGACTGTATCTGGTCACGTGACGGCACATCAGTGCTTTCGGCACCTTAGCCAGCAAGGTCTGCGTTTGATTCTCTGTCAAATTCAGAGGGAGAGCGGCAGCACGGTGGAAGACAATGAACGCACGCAGCAGTACCCCTCATTTCCTTGGTCGATATTAACTGACCGAGGGCTTTAGGACTCAGTTTCAACTGAGCTGCAAAGTGAATGAGATCAATTGGGACTTTGCAACACTGGACTCTGAATCAGTCAGTTGACGATATCGTACAGGATTCAGTGAGTCACCAGTTACAGTAACCACAAGCATTCTCTGTTCCAACCCTGAACACAGTCCCATTGCACAATTCTGTTGGATTCTGAAAGGATGAAGGAACCATCCTAGAAATTAGCGACCCATGGGTGTCCTGGTCAATATAGCAGAATGGCCATTAAAAACAAACTAACGTTCAAAGTGGACTCTGCACGATACTGTCAAGAATGAAAGATGTCATTTATTTAAGACTAGGAATCAGTGCTATTTCTAGAGGACATTCATTTTTAAATCAACTTGCATTTATATACAGGAAACTTTGGTTTATCCGGAGGTTGTATGTCCAGAATACTCGATCTAACAGCAAAAATCAGGAGCCATTTTCTGTAAGTTTTTTTAGATCTCCTTTTTTTTTCCCCCCCAAGTCAGCCACTGCAAGGTCTGTAGCTATAGCAACAGCTTCAGCTACAGACGCTTGCAGCTGCAGCCGACTCTTTAGAAGCTGTTGCTAAGCAACAGTGTTTGTTGTCAGATACAGAGATGAAAACCTCCGTATGCTTCAACATTAACTTTGTATGTCCGGCAGTTTTGATAGATCGGCAACACGCCGGTCCCGTCGGTGCCGGATATAACAAAGTTTCCTGTAGCGCCTCTGGCGTACTAAAATGTCCCAAGGCGCTGCACAGGTGCATTATCACACAAAATTTGACACGAGCCCATCAGGAGGTACAAGGACATCTCAGGACAGGTGACCAAAAGCTTGGTCAAAGAGGTAGGTTTGAAGGAGCGTCAAAGGAGAGCACGGTTTAGGGAGGGAATTACAGAGCTTGGGGCCTAGGTGGCTGAAGGCATCGTCGCCAATGGTGGAGCGATTCAAATGGGGAAACGAGGCCAGAATTGGAGGATCGGAGAGATCTCCGAGGGCTGCAGGAGGTTCGAGAGTTAGGGAGGGGCGAGGTCACGGAGCAAGAATGAGAATTTTAAAAATCGAAAAAAACAAAAGCACTTAGGTGCATAAGGACATTTAGACCAAGCACATTGAAAAGCCCAAAGTATCTCCAGTCTTTGCTCAGGACTCCAGCCTCAACCGAAATCCCAGCTACTGAAAAACAGGCAGACAGTCCCGACACACGCGGGATGGTCAATCAGTTTGTTGGGCGTCGGGCAGTTATGCTGAGGGAGCGAGAAATCTCACCAAAACTAATACACGCGCCGGTTGTGGCGTGATATCATTCACGGAGCGTTCTATAGGTCTAGTGCTTATAGGCGAGTAAGTGGGGGTTATTAAAGTGACAAGACCACAAGACTCGAGTAAGCTCATTGTTTTAGTGTACAAGGAAGACACTTGCATTTATATAGCACCTTTCATGACCTCGGACGTCCCAATACGCTTCACAACGAAGTGCTTTTGAAGTGGTCACTATTGCAATTGTAAACTTTTTTACGCAGCGAGTGGTTAGGGTCTGGAATGCACTGCCTGAAAGGGTGGTGGAGGCAGATTCAATCGTGGCTTTCAAAAGGGAGTTGGATAAGTACCTGAAGGAAAAACAATTGCAGTACTACGGGGAAAGGGCAGGGGAGTGGGACTAGCCGACGTGCTCTTGCAGAGAGCCGGCACGGGCTCGACGGGCCGAATGGCCTCCTTCTGTGCTGTAATGATTCTAATTTAGGAAACGCAGCAGCCAAAGTACGCACAGAAAGATCCCACAAACAGCAATGTGATAACGGCCAGATAATCTGTTTTAGTGATGTTGATTGAGGGATAAATATTGGCCAGGATAACAGAGATAGCTCTTCGAAATAGTGCCACGGGATATTCTGTGTCCACCCGAGGGGGCAGACGGGGCCTCGGTTTAACGTTGCATCCGAAAGACGGCACCTCCGACAGTGCGGCACTCCCTCAGTACTGCACTGGGAGTATCAGCCTAGAGTTTTTCGTGTTCAAGTCTCTGGAGTGGGACTTGAACCCACAACCTTCTGACTCAGAGGCAAGGGTGTTACCCACTGAGCCACAGCTGAGAAAACTGACAGAACTGCAATATATTTCCAAGTCAGGATGATGCGTGATTTGGAGGGGAACTTGATAGTGTTGCCATGTGCCTGGTGCTCTTGTCCTTCTAGGTGGTCGGTCACGGGTTAGGAGAGTTGCTGCAGTGCATCTTGCACACGGTACGCCGGTGGTGGAGGCAGTGAATGTTTAAGGTGGTGGATGGGGTGCCAATAAGCAGGCTGCTTGGTTATGGATTGTGTTGAGCTTCGAGTGTTGTTGGAGCTGCACTCATCCAGGCTGGTGTATGGAGAACCAGCAGAGCACGGCAAGTGCAAGACATGGGATGAGGGCACTGGCCAGAGAACTCTGGACCCACCAAAGCTTGTGTAGAGCGGAGACGGCGAGGCTGGCCAGATGGACGACAAGCTTCGAGTGGACGACACGGACAGGTTTGGCAGCTTCAGCAGAAGGGGAGAGACAGCGGCTCAGGTAGAGAAGGCTGAGGAGGTAGAAGGCTGTGGTTTCGATAGGGAGGCTCGGTGGATTAAGGGGAGGATCAGTTAAGTCGGGGACGCCAGGGTTGCACACCTGCCGAGATAGCAGCCAGCGAGATTGATCAGCCCTAGCTGAAGTCCGATTGCAAACACTTCATGACTATATTTCCAGAGTCATAGGCAAGTTTAGCCAAGGCAACCATGGAAAGTGTGAAACCAGGAGCACTTTCTGAATGCAAAACGTCAGAACAATGCTAGTGTCCCTAGACGGGTGCATAGATTCCGGGAATTACATAAATGCCGCATGTAAATTGCATAAACATTCCTGCTGAGAAATCAGGAGTTATTCAGTACGGGAATCTTTAACAGAATTGATAACTGCTTCCTGTCTGTATACAACACAACTTTCATTCATCTACCATCCACTATATCAGGAAAACTTCCCAATGTGCTTCGACGCCGCATAAAGGAAAAAGAACTGCATTTATATAGCGCCTTTCACAACCTCAGGCCGTCCCAAAGTGCTTTACAGCCAATGAAGTACTTTTTGAAGTGTAGTCACTGTTGTAATGTAGGAAACGCGGCAGCCAATTTACACACAGCAAGCGCCCACAAACAACAATGGGATAATGACCAGATAATCTGTTTTTGTGATGTTGACTGAGGGATAAATATTGGCCCCAGGACACTGGGGAGAACTCCCCCTGCTCTAAAAGAATGTACACCAATTCAAGGAGAAAATATACAGAAGGCTGACCAATGCTTAGTTGTACTTTCACTGGTTGAAAGGAGACGTGACACTGCAGTGTAACTGACGGGTATATTTGCATAGTCTACCCATGCAGAGAAAGGGCCCAAACACAGACACGCAACACCCACAGCCTGCTCTTTACAATAGGATGCAAGAGGTGATGCTCCCCCAGAGTGCAATCCCCATATATGCAAGAATGCACTCCTACCCCAGGGTATAACCCACAGGTAAAGGTGCATGTTGCCCCACAATAACATCTAGCATTCATAGAGCGTCTTTAACGAACAAAATTTGACACCGAGCTACATAAGGAGAAATTAGAGCAGGTGACCAAAAGCTTGGTCAAAGAGGGAGGTTTTAAGAAGCGTCTTAAATGAGCAAAGAGAGGGGGGGAGAGGTTTAAGCGAGGGAATTCCAAAGCTTAGGGCCTTGGTAGCTGAAGGCACGGCCGCCAACAGTGGAGCGATTAAAATCGGGGATGCTCAAGAGGGCAGAATTAGAGAAGTGCTGGAAGAGATTACAGAGATAGGAAGACAGAGCAGTCCCAGTGTTTGTTATATGTAGCATGCACACCTATCCTAGGGTGTAACCCACAGGTAAAGGTGCATATTACCCTACAGAGCAGTCCCAGTGCTTGTTATATGTAGAATGCACACCTATCCTAGGGTATAACCCATAGATAAAGGTGCATATTACCCTAGAGAGCAGTCCCAGTGATATTACATATAGAATGCATTCCTACCTCAGGGTATAACCCACAGGTAAAGGCACATATTACCCGAGAGATCAGCCCCAGCACAGTTATACAGGATGCACTGCTATCCTAGGGTGTAACCCCAAGCAAAGGTGTATATTACCTTAGAGGACAGTCCCAGTGCTGCTTTATATAGAATGCACTCCTATTCCACAGTGTAAACCTCAAATAAAGGTGCAAATACCCTCCAGTGTTGTTATATAGAATGCACTCCTATCGTAGGGTATAACCCACAGATAAAGCTGCAAATTACCCTCAAGAGCAGTCACAGTGCTGTTGCATGGAATGCATGCCCTGTTCCTGGGACTAGGGGCAGGGTCACTGGCAAGGCTTGGAAGCTAAGCAGAGCCAGGCCTGGTTAGTACCTGGAGGGGTGACCATCAGGGAAGACCAGGTGCAGAAGGTCACGGAAGGAGCCCCGAGGAGGGGCGGTTGGTGAGAAGGTCACAGAAGGAGCCCCGGGAGGAGCGGCTGGTGAGCAGGCCCGGGCGTTGGGCTGAAGATTGTCGGACAGGAGGAATGGTGGAAATGGAATGGCAGCGCGCACCGGCTTTGCTTCTCCCAGTCATGGGAGCTTGCAAGATCACATTTCGTTGTTCATGTACTTGTGCAATGACAATAAAGATGAATTATTATTATTGCAAGGTATAACCCACAGGTAAAGGTGCAGGTTACCCTCCAGTGCTGTTATACAGGATACACTCCTACCACAGGGTATAATCCCCAGGTTACATTACAGGTGCCTATGACCCAAGAGAACAGTCCCATGTTACATATAGAATGCACACCTATCCTAGGGCATATCCAAAGGTATAAAGGTGCAAATTACCCCAAAGAGCTGTCCCAGTGCTGTTATATATAGAATGCAAGGTATAACCCACAGTTAAATATGCTTGCTCACCCTGCAGTGTTATATAGAATGCACTCCAATCCTAGGGCATATGCGAAGGTATAAAAGTGAAAATTACCCCAGAGAGCAGTCACATTGCTGCTATATAGAATGCACTCCTATTGCAAGGCATAACCCACAGGTAAAGGTGCTCGTTACCCTCCATTGCTGTTATACAGGATGCACACCTACCACAGGGTATAATCCCCAGGTTATATTACAGGTGCATATGACCCAAGAGAACAGTCCCATGTTATATATAGAATGCACTCCTATCCGAGGGTACAACCTGGGGTATAAAGGTGCAAATTACCCTAGAGAGCAGTCACCATGCTGTTATATAAAAGAGAGCATCCCATGTTATGTATAGCATGCACTCCTGTTGAAAGGAATAACCCACATGTAAAAGGACTAGACAGACTAGATGCAGGAAGGATGTTCCCGATGGCCAGGGAGTCCAGAACCAGGGGTCACAGTCTAAGGATAAGGGGTAAGCCATTTAGGACAGAGATGAGAAGGAATTTCTTCACCCAGAGAGTGGTGAACCTGTGGAATTCTCTACGACAGAAGGCAGTAGAGGCCAATTCATTAAATATATTCAAGAAGGAGTTAGATACATTTCTTAAGGCTAAAGGGATCAAGGGATATGGGGAGAAGGCAGGGACAGGGTACTGAATTTGGATGATCAGCCATGATCTCATTGAATGGCGGAGCAGACTTGAGGGGCCGAATGGCCTACTCCTGCTCCTATCTTCTATGTTTCTAAAGGTGCACTAGAAAGCAGTCCCAGTGCTGTTATATATAGAATGCACACCTATTGCAAGGTATAACCCACAGGTAAAGGTGCACATTACCCTACAGTACTGTTATATATAGAGAGCAGTCCCAGTGCTATTATATTTAGAATGCACACCTATTGCAAGTTATAACCCACAGGTAAAGGTGCATGCTCACCCTGCAGTACTGTTATATATAGAGAGAGCAATCCCAGTGCTGTTATATATAGAATGCACACCTATTGCAAGGTATAACCCACAGGTAAAGGTGCACATTACCCTACAGTACTGTTATATATAGAGAGCAGTCCCAGTGCTATTATATATAGAATGCACTCCTATCCTAGGGCATACCCTAAGATATAAAAGGTGCAAATTCCCGCAGAGAACAGTCCCAGTGCTGTTATATATAGAGAGCAGTCCTATTGCAAGGTATAACCCACAGGTAAAGGTGCACATTACCCTGCAGCGCTGCTCTACATGGAGAAGAGTCCCATGTACAAGATGCATTTAGGATTAACCCTAGCCCTTCCCCCAGGTGTAAGCGGTGCCCGGTGCCCGCCGCCTCACTCACCTTGACCGAGTCGATGGGGAACATCAGCGAGTGCTCCAGGATGCCGGCCACCGAGCCCGCCATCATGTGCGTCCTGAGGGAGACGCTGGCGGGCAGCGCCTCGTACAGCTCGCCCGGCGCCTCGGCGGTGGCCGCCGTCGTCTCCCCCGGCCCGGCGGCCGGCGCTTGGTCCCGGGGCTCCATGAGGAGAGGGCGCTCGGAGCCCAGATCCATAGCGGAGCCGAGCGCAGCCCCGCTCCCCGGCTTATAGCCTCAGCCCCGCCCCCACAACTGACGCACGCCGGCGCCGCGGCGTCACAGACGTGCCCCTCCCTTCGGCAACCGCCTGATTGACAAGCCCTCCGCGCCAATCAGCTCCCGCGACGTCGGGGTGGGCCGACCAATCAGCGACGGAGCAGGGGGCGGGGCGGGACGCCTCGGCTGTCAATCAAACGCTTCGCCTGGGCCCCACGAGGGCAGGCGCGCCAATCGGGGTAAGGGGGAATGCGATTGGTTGCCGCGTCTGTCAATCAATCATCGATTCCCACCCTCCTGCAGCGCTGGCCAATGGCAGTTCAGGCCACATTGTTGCATTTCACGGTGACTCGACTGATTGAAGCATGTTCAGGGGATGCCCCGAGTTCGACAGACGCGCACCAGCCACCTACAAATAAATGGGTCAAATCACTTTGCAACTCATCAGCGCTTTACAAAAAAAAATTGCATATTAACCTAGACAGAGACAGGCTGGTGGAATGGACGGACACGTGGCAGATCAAATTTAACGCAGAAAAGTGCAAAGTGATGCATTTTGGTAGAAAGAATGAGGAGAGGAAATTTAAACTAAATGGTACAATCCTAAAAGGGGGGGTGGGTGCATGAACAGAGAGACCTGGGGGTATATGTGCACAAATCGTTGAAGGTGGCAGGGCAGGTTGAGAAAGTGGTTAAAAAAGCTTACGGGATCCCAGGCTTCATGAATAGAGGCATAGAGTACAAAAGCGAGGAAATTATGATGGACCTTTATAAAACACTGGCTCGGCCTCAACTGGAACATTGTGTCCAATTCTGGGCACCGCACTTTAGGAAGGATGCAGAAAAGATTTACGAGAATGATTCCAGGGATGAGAGACTTCAGTTGCGTGGATAGACTGCGGAAGCTGGGGTTGTTCTCCTTCGAGCACAGAAGATTGAGTGGAGATTTGATAGAGGTGTTCAAAATCATGAGCGGTCGAGACAGAGTAGAGAGAGAGACTTCCCATTGGCACAAGAGTCAAGAACCGGAGGACCCAGATTTAAGGTGATTGGTGAGAAGAACCAAAGGCGAGATGAGGAAAAACTTTTTTACTCGGCGAGTGGTTAGGATCTGGAATGCACTGCCTGAAAGGGTGGTGGAGACAGACTCAATCGTGGTTTCAAAAGGGAATTGGATAAACATCTGAAGGAAAAAAATTTGCAGAGCTACAGGGAAAGGGCGGGGGAGTGGGACTAGCTGAAGTGCTCTTGCAGAGAGCCGGCACGGGCTGGACGGGCCGAATGGTCTTCTTCCGTGCTGTAACCATTCTATGATTCTAACCTAGAGAGCAATCCCATGTTACACACAGAATGCACTCCTATCTGAGGGCATATCCTAAGCTACAAGGCTGCATATTACCCGAGAGAGCAGTCACAGTTTAGCTTTATATAGAATGCACTCCTATCCTGGGGCATAACCCCCAGGTAAAGGTGCCTATTACCCTAGAAACCAATCCATGTTATATAGAATGACCTCAGGACGTCCCAAAGCGCTTCACAGCCAATGAAGTACTTTTTGAAGTGTAGTCACTGTTGTAATGTAGGAAACGCTGCAGCCAATTTGCACACAGCAAGCTCCCACAAACAGCAGTGTGATAATGACTGGATAATGTGTTTTTGTGATGTTGATTGAGGGATAACTATTGGCAAGGACACCGGGGAGAACTCCCCTGCTCTTCTGGGATCTTTTACGTCCACCTGAGACAGCAGACAGGGCGTCGGTTTAACATCTCATCTGAAAGACGGCACCGCCAACAGTGCAATACACCCTCAGTACTGGCACTGGACTGTCAGCCTCGATTTTTGCGCTCAAGTCTTTGGAGTGGGACTGGAACCCACAGCCTTCTGACTCAGAGAGTGCTACCCACTCAGCCACGGGAGGCACAAAAAGAGATGCATTTGCACTTAAACTTCTCCGAAAACATCAATCAACAAATTTACTGGTTTGGAAGTTGTTTGATAGAACTTTCTTCAAATACTTGAGAATTGGATTTTGGGGATCATTTTTTTTGGCTCCTTTCATTAATCCAGTAAAAATAAAAGTGTCTGAGTTAAATGCCAAAGGACAATGGGGACCAGCTGTATCTGTATGATTTAAAGCAGAATCTGTAAAGACAGTTCAACCCTCTGGGTGTAGCCCCTTGCACAAAACTGGAAAGTAAGATAAGTGAGCAGTCTAATACAACTGAAAAAAAACAAAAAAGGGGGCAGGGAGAGGGAGGCCGGGAATGGGAGAAGTGCCCAAACCGGTTGAGAGGTGAAAACTGCTGGGTAATGCATCTCAGTGAGTGAGGCAATTAAGGGGACAAAAGGCTTTGAATAGCTAAATAAAGGAAGTGACTCACCCCGTGCTTACTTCCCGGTTTAAAATTTTCATCCTTGCTTTCAAATCCCTCTATGGCCTCGCCCCTCCCTATCTCTGGAATCCCCTCTCTAAACCTCTCCACCTCTCTACCACTCTTTCCTCCTTTAAGACGCTCCTTTAAATCCTACCTCTTTGACCAAGCTTTTGGTCGCCTGTCCTAATATCTCCTTATGTGGCTCGGTGTCAAATTTTGTTTGATAATCGCTCCTGTGAGACACCTTGGGATGTTTTACGACTTTAAAGGTGTTATATTAATGCAAGTTGTAGTTGAAAAGACTAAATGCAAAAGAGAATGGGGAATGGTATATAACGAGCCACTTATTCGCTGTCACCCATTTTTTTGCCGTGTGATGAAAGTTAAAATTACCCCCACCTTGCAGAGATAACTAAGATTGTAAGACCTAAGGATAAGGGGTAAGCCATTTAGGACAGAAATGAGGAGGAATTTCTTCACCCAGAGAGTGGTGAACCTGTGGAATTCTCTACCACAGAAGGCAGTTGAGGCCAATTCATTAAATATATTCAAGAAGGAGTTGGATATATTTCTTAAGGCTAAAGGGATCAAGGGATATGGGGAGAAAGCAGGAACAGGGTACTGAATTTGGATGATCAGCCATGATCTCATTGAATGGCGGAGCAGGCTCGAGGGGCTGAATGGCCCACTCCTGCTTCTATCTTCTATGTTTCTAAGGGCTACGGGGTGTCTTTGAGAAAGGTGAATCATTCAGCTTGGAGAACAACGATAGAGAAATTGAGGTGGGAAGGGGAAGATGAGCAGGAGGATGGGGCAACTGAAGTGCTGAGCTGCAGAGAGCTCGGAGGACATTCGCAGAGAGAGAGGGTACATTGAGCAAAGCCGTCACCTCATCCGTGTTTGCTGTTCCTCTCATCCTACGTTATCATTTTAAATAAAAATGTTGATTGGGCCTCATCGCACGCCAGGCAACGCATTTCAAAGTGTCAAAAAATATTAGGGCAGAAATCCGTCCCGGGCGGTGGCGCAAAGCGAGCGGTAACGGATTGTCCGCCCGTTATACGCAGCACCTGATGTTCACCTCCGTTGACTGCAATGGAACCGCCACTTTGGGCCACCACCCAAGACGAATTTCTACAACGTATTTTTTTCAAAAGAATGGCTTACTGTTCTGCTGGGTCAAAATTTTACCAGGAATTAGTGGTTACCAAGAGTGGTTCGCAAGGCATACAGGATCTTGGGCTTCATAAATAGAGGTATTGAGTTCAGAAGTGGAGAAGTTATGCTGAACCTTTATAAAGCGCTAATTAGGCCACAACTGGAGTATTGTGTCCAGTTCTGGTCACCACACTTTAGGAAGGATGTGAAGGCCCTTGAGAGGGTGCAGAGGAGATTTACCAGAATGGTTCCGGGGATGGGGGATCTTCACTACAAGGACAGGAGAAGCTGGATTTGTTTTCATTAGATCAAAGGAGATTGAGGGGTGATTTGATAGAGGTGTACAAGATTATGACGGGTTTGGATAGGATAGACAGGGAAAGGCTGTTCCCACTAGTTGATGGTACAAGGACTAGGGGACAAAGATTTAAGGTTTTGGGCAAGAGATCCAGGGGGGAGGTGAGGAAAAACTTTTTTACGCAGCGAGTGGTGAGGACCTGGAACTCGCTGCTGACGGAAGCGGTGGAAGCGGAGACACTCAATGTTTTCAAGGGGAGACTGGATAGGCACTTGAGGGAAATAAACTTGCAGGGCTATGGGGATAGAGCGGGGGAATGAGGCTGACTGGATTGCTCTACAGAGAGTCTGCACGGACTCGATGGGCCGAATGGCCTCCTTCTATGCCGTTATGACTCGATGACTTCACAACATTCCCTTGCCAAACAACGATGAAAGCCACGACTGAGCTCAGGACCTATTTGGGCCACTTGCCCACATGGCGTATACTGGCCTTAAAGGGACAGGCCGGGTTAGCAACTAATCACCGGCAACCGTGCTCCCAATCTCGGACTACCAGTGGGCAATGCCACGGGAAAGCAGCAAGTGTTATCAAAGGCAAACTGTGAATGCTGGAAATAAAAACTAAACAAATGCAACTCCACGTGATGAAAAGCAGTGCTTCATCAGAACTGATTCAGAAATAGGTGCTGATGAAAAGTTGGAAGTGCTTACAAACTGCAAAGGGACAGTGCCGAGTACTGAACGTATTGTGTAAAAGAACAGATAACAAATGCTTTGAGGGTTTAACTGCATTTTCCTCCAGTTTCATTTCTTAAAAACATTATTAAGACAGAATGTCCAATTAAAATTGATTGGTTGAAAGCGTGAGGACGAAATAATTCAAGTGTGAGATGGGGTTACCGTTTTGATCTTGGGGTACGGACGTTGACCAGATCTAAGCTCGAGTCCCTTGTGACAGCAGGTGAATCTCAAGATAACGGCCCTGAAATTAGGATCGGGAGCTTGCCGCGCGTGCAAGCCCCCGATGTGCACTTACCCGGCGCGCTGACATTTCAATCCTGGCCCGCATTGCATTTCCTCTCACTGGCCCGCTTGAGGTCCTGCCACGCTGTGCGTGCGTGACCTAGCGGCGTACTTAATGCGATGAGCTGGCTGGGATCACGTGAGCACAGGGCAGCCAATGGGAGGTTGCAAAAGTTCATTCATGAGTTTGAGAGTAAGAGCTGTCAAACTCATGAAAACTCCTGGCCCCAAAACACTACTTAAACGTGAAAGAAAATTTAAAAAAACATTGCACTACTTAAATGAACCATAAATAACTGTAAAAAACTATTTTAACCAATAATTTTAAAATTTGAAAAAATTATTATATAAAAAATCGGGGCTAAAACTAAACTTACCTTACTGTAAATTCTTTAAAAATAATAAACCTGTGGAATTTTTTTTTATAAATTGTATTAATAGACCACTTACCTGTAAAACTAAGTACTTACGTGTGGTTTTTCAATGCGTAAAAACCAGAGGCCTTTACACATGCGCAACTCTCTAAAAATAAAGGAAATCCAAGTCGCACGCGCAGACTCCTGCGCGCACGCGTTCAGCCTCTTAACCCCTTGGGTCAGAGGAGAGGAAATGCCGGTTTTCCCCGCATGCGCTGTGCATGCTGAAAACCGGCAATTCCTCCGGGCACACGCATGAGTACCCTGTCCTTACTCACGCGTTGGGACAGGAATTACTGGGCCAACGTTGCAGACTTGTTATTGAGCTTGAAGCAACTCGGATGGTCGATGATGCCAACTGCAGCCTCGACACAAGGAAAAGTCATGCAAATAAGTTCCAGGAAGAGCTGGTGTGGGGAATCCCAGTGTCGCGGGTGTGGGAAAGGATGTCGCAATGCGATCACCGCAGAATAAATTTACTGGCCAACACACAAGAGGATTATGTTGCGATTATAAAGCAGAGTTACACATTAAGGAAACGCAGTGTATAGTCAGACCCAGTTTAAGTGTTTGTGCTAAGTGTTCAGCCCAGCGCCCCCTCGCCAAGCTGCTCTTTGCTTTATCTTTTAACAGCGTGTCTTTTTCTGTTCGATTCTCGCACCGGTCCTCCTCAACAAGGCACCTTGGGGTGTTTTGTTATGTCAAGCTCGCTGCACAAATGCCAGTCGCTGTCGTGGCAACCCCTGTTCGACAGGGAGAATTCGCATTTACATCGTTCCATTCCCGACCTCAGGACTTCCCAACGCGCTTTACAGCCAATGAAGTACCTCTGATGGGTGGCCACCGTTGTGATGTTGTCAAAGATGGAATGGTGAACTGTTACGCATTATGGCATCAAATGGACAACAACAACAACTTGTATTTATACAGCGCCTTTAACGTAGTAAAACGTCCCAAGTCGCTGCGCAGGAGCGTTAAAAGACCAAAAATAATGTGACACCGAGCCACATAAGCAGAAATTAGGGCAGGCGATCAAAAGCTTAGTCAAAGAGGTAGGTTTTAAGGAGCGTCTTAACATAGAACCATAGAAACATAGAAGATAGGAGCAGGAGTCGGCCATTCGGCCCCTCGGGCCTGCTCCGCCATTCAGTGAGATCATGGCTGATCATCCAAATTCAGTACCCTGTCCCTGCTTTCTCCCCATATCCCTTGATCCCTTTAGCCTCAAGAAATATATCTAACTCCTTCTTGAATATATTTAATGAATTGGCCTCAACTGCCTTTTGTGGTAGAGAATTCCACAGGTTCACCACTCTCTGGGTGAAGAAATTCCTCCTCATCTCTGTTCTAAATGGCTTACCCCTTATCCTTAGACTGTGACCCCTGGTTCTGGACTCCCCCGCCATCAGGAACATCCTTCCTGCATCTAGTCTGTCTAGTCCTGTTAGAATTTTATAAGTTTCAATGAGATCCCCACTCATTCTTCTAAACTCCAGCGAGTATAAGCCCAATCGACCCAATCTCTCTTCATACATCATTCCTGCCATCCCAGGTATCAGTCTGGTGAATCTTCGCTGCACTCCCTCCAAGGCAAGAACATCCTTCCTCAGGTAAGGCTAACCAAATCTGCACACAATACTCAAGGTATGGTCTCACCAAGGCCCTGTACAACTGCAGCAAGGCATCCTTGTTCCTATACTTGAACACTCTCGCTACGAAGGCCAACATGCCATTTGCCTTCTTAACCGCCTGCTGCACCTGCATGCTTACCTTCAGCGACTGGTGCACAAGGACACCCAGGTCTCGTTGCACTTCCCCTTCTCCCAATCTATTGCCGTTCAGATAATAATCTGTCTTCCTGTTTTTGCCACCAAAGTGGATAACCTCGCATTTATCCACATTATACTGTATCTGCCATGCATCTGCCCAATCACCCAACCTGTCCAAATCATACTGGAGTTTCTCGACATCCTCCTCACAGCACGCACGCCCACCCAGCTTTGTGTCGTCTGCAAACTTGGAGATATTACATCTAGTTCCCTCGTCTAGATCATTGATATATATTGTGAATAGCTGGGGTCCTAGGACTGATCCCTGCGGTACCCCACTAGTCACTGCCTGCCACTCGGAAAAAGACCCGTTTATTCCAACTCTTTGCTTCCTGTCTGCCAACCAGTTCTCTGTCCAAGTCAGTACCTTGCCCCCAATCCCATGTGCCTTAATTTTGCACGCTAATCTGTTATGCGGGACCTTATCGAAAGCCTTCTGTAAGTCCAAATACACCACATCCACTGGTTCTCCCTTATCTATTCTATCAGTTACACTCTCAAAAAAATCCAGTAGATTAGTCAAGCATGATTTACCTTTTGTAAATCCATGTTGACTTTGTCCAATCCTGTCACTGTTTTCCAAGTGCTCTGCTATTACATCTTTTATAATGGACTCTAGCATTTTCCCCACTACCGATGTCAGGCTTACCGGTCTATAATTCCCTGTTTTCTCTCTACCACCTTTTTTGAATAGTGGGGTAACATTTGCTACCCTCCAATCCATGGGAACTGTTCCAGAGTCTATAGAATTTTGGAAGATGGCCAGCAATGCATCTACTATTTCTAGGGCCACTTCCTTAAGTACCCTAGGATGTAGATTATCAGGCCCTGAGGATTTATCAGCCTCCAATCCCGTCAATTTCCCTAACACCATTTCCCTACAAATACTGATTTCTTTCAGTTCCTCCCTCTCATTAGACCCTATGTTCCCCGACATCTCTGGGAGGTTATTTGTGTCCTCCTTTGTGAAGACAGAACCAAAGTATGTATTTAATTGGTCTGCCATTTCTTAAAGGAGGAAAGAGAGGTAGAGAGGCAGAGAGGTTTAGGGAGGGAATTCCAGAGCTTAGGGCCCAGGCAACAGAAGGCACGGCCGCCAATGGTGGAGCGATTATAATCAGGGATGCTCAAGCGGGCAGATTTAGAGGAGCGCAGATATCTAAGGGGGTTGAGGGGCTGAAGGAGATTACAGAGATAGGGAGGGGCGAGGCCATGGAGGGATTTGAAAACAAGGATGAGAATTTTGAAATCGAGGCGTTGCTTAACCGAGAGCCAATGTAGGTCAGCGAGCACAGGGGTGATGGGCGAACGGGACTTGGTGCGAGTTAGGACACGGGCAGCCGAGTTTTGGATGACCTCAAGTTTATGTAGGGTAGAACATGTGAGGCCGGCCAGGAGTACGTTGGAATAGTCGAGTCTAGAGGTAACAAAGGCATGGATGAGGGTTTCAGCAGTGGATGAGCTGAGGCAAGGGCGGAGACGGGCAATGTTACAGAGGTGGAAATAGGCGGTCTTAGTTATGCTGCGGATATGTGGTCGGAAACTTATTTCAGGGTTAAATATGCAAACAGTGTAGTTCAGCCTCAGACAGATGTTAGGGAGAGGGATGGAGTCGGTGGCTTCGGTCTTCCCAATATTTAATTGGAGAAAATATCTGCTCATCCAGAACTGGATGTCGAACAAGCAGTCTGACAATTTAGAGACCGTGGAGGGGTCGAGAGAAGAGGTGGTGAGGTAGAGCTGGGTGTCGTCAGCGTACACGTGGAAACTGACGCTGTGTTTTCGGATGATGTCGCCAAGGGGCAACATGTAGATGAGAAATAGGAGGGGGGCCAAGGATAGATCCTTGGGGGACACCAGAGGTAATGATCCGGGAGTGGGAAGAGAAGCCATTGCAGGTGATTCTCTGGCTACGATTAGATAGATAAGAATGGAACCAGGCGAATGCAGTCCCACCCAGCTGGACAACGGTGGAGAGGCGTTGGAGAAGGATGGAGTGGCCAACCGTGTCAAAGGCTGCAGACAAGTCAAGAAGGACGAGGAGGGATAGTTTACCTTTGTCACAGTCACAAAGGATGTGATTTGTGACTTTGATGAGAGCTGTTTCGGTACTGTGGCAAGGGCGGAAACCAGATTGGAGGGATTCAAACATGGAATTGCGGGAAAGATGGGCACGGATTTGGGAGGCGACAACATGATCAAGGACTTTGGAGAGGAAAGGGAGGTTGGAGATGCGGGGGGGTCGGGGGGGGTGTAGTTTGCAAGGACGGTGGGATCAAGGGTTGTTTTTATTGAGGAAAGGGGTGATGATGGCAGATTTGAGGGAGAGGGGGACAGTACCTGAGGAGAGAGAACCGTTAACAATGACAGCTAACATAGAAACATAGAACATAGAAAAATAGGAGCAGGAGTAGGCCATTCGGCCCTTCGAGCCTGCTCCGCCATTCAATATGATCATGGCTGATCCTCTATCTCAATACCATATTCCCGCTCTCTCCCCATACCCCTTGATGCCTTTTGTGTCTAGAAATCTATCTATCTCCTTCTTAAATATATTCAGTGACTTGGCCTCCACAGCCTTCTGTGGTGGAGAATTCCACAGGTTCACCACCCTCTGAGTGAAGACATTTCTCCTCATCTCAGTCCTAAATGTCCTACCCCGTATCCTGAGACTGTGACCCCTCGATCTAGACCCCCCAGCCAGGGGAAACATCCTCCCTGCATCCAGTCTGTCTAGCCCCGTCAGAATTTTATACATGGAAGGCCTTATCTGCATCATTTGCAAAAGAACCATGCATCCACAGTGGAGAGTACTTGTCCGATAGCAAAATACTGCAGATGCTGGAAATCCGAAATAACAACAGAAAACACTGGAAAAACTCAGCAGGCCAGGCAACAGGTTAACGGTTCTCTCTCTTCAGGTACTGTCCCCCTCGCCCTCAAATCTGCCGTCATCACCCCTTTCCTCAAAAAAACAACCCTTGATCCCACCATCCTTGCAATCTACCCCCCCTCCCCCATCTCCAACCTCCCTTTCCTCTCCAAAGTCCTTGATCGTGTTGTCGCCTCCCAAATCCGTCGACCTGAAACGTTGACTCTGTTTCTCTCTCCACGGAGAGTACTTGTCGGTATCTCATCTGGATCACACATTAAACACAAGTTGTCGTAGTTATTGAACTTTATATCTGGCACCTGAGGCTCCCTAGAATGCACCTGTGCAACCCACAAGGAGATATAATTGGATGACCCTCTGTCACCTCTGGCCTCTGACCTCTTTCTCTTATCACCAGCTGATATGCCTTTGTCTATTTAATCAACACTGCAGGCATTGTGTGCATAAAGTGCCTCACCCCGCCCCTTTGCCTTAGTCTCTCAATAAAAAAATAATTCTGGTTAAATAAAAAACAAGAGGCTTGGCTGCACACTTCAGTTCAATTCTCAATTCAATTGAATTCAATTTTATTTGCCATATTTAACTAGTACAATGGAATGCTTACTCCCCGTCGGGACACGTCAGCTATTCTTACAGCGCCGTGTTCAGAAAGTCAATTCAATGGCATCCAGTGACAGTGGGAGCACGATGTCCCTCAGCCGCTCCGCCCTCCTCGTCACCGCGGCCTCCTCCTCACTGTTGCCGGCTCCACGTGTGGTGGCCTGCTTCTCCCGCTCACGATCCGTCCTCTGGCCACCATGCCCGGCTCCCCTCCTCCCAGTCGGACTGTGAGCTTCCCGCCAAGGAGCTGCCGGCCGACGTGCTGTAGCGGGTCGTCGTGGCTGCTGCTGCTGCTCGTTGCGCTGCGCTGCCTCCGCCCGACTCGCCGAACACATCATTGGGATGTAAATGCTCCGGTCGCCGCGGCCTCCTCCTCACCGTCGCCGGCTCCACGGTCCGACGGCCCGGGGCCTGCTTCTCCCGCTCACGGTCTGGCCTCTGGCCGCCATGCTCGGCTCCCCTCCTCCCAGTCGGAATGCCTTCCCGCCGAGGAGCTGCCGGCCGACGTGCTCTAGCAGGTCGTCGTGGCTGCTGCTGCTGCTCGTTGCGCTGCGCTGCCTCCGCCCGACTCGCTGAACACTTCGCTCCGGTTGCGGGAGCGAGCGGCGAGAGCGGGCCGCCCAAAGCAGGGAGCGCGCGCTTAGCACCGGACCGTCTCGGCCGCCTCTTGGTCAGAAGCTTTCAGCCCAAGAATGAGGCATGAAGACCTATGGGTATAGTTTTTGATTATGCAGTTCCAGTCCGCACCCTTCACCCGTTCGTGCTGTATTCTTCGGGGGCTCCTTTTTATTGCAGGTCTTTCAACTAAATGGGTTAAAGCTTGAGTTAACCATGGCTCAGTTGGTAGCACTCTCGCCCGAGTCAGAAGGTTGTGGTTTTGAAATACCACTCCGGTGACTCAAGCACAAAAATCTAGGTTGACACTTCAGCGCAGTACTGAGGGAACACCGCACTGTCGAGGAGATGATAAATTAAGGCCCCGTCTGCCCTCTCGGGTGGGCGCCAATGATCCCACGGCACTATTTCGAAGAGGAGCAGGAGAGTTCTCCCCGGTGTCCTGGGCCAATATTTATCCCTCAACCAACATCACGAAAAACAGATTATCTGGTCAGTATCATTGCTGTTTGTGGGAGCTTGCTGTGCGCAACTTGGCTGCCCTGTTTCCTACATTACTACAGTGACAACACTTCAAAAAGCATTTCATTGGCTGTAAAGTGCTTTGGGAAGTCCTGAGGTTGTGAAAGGTGCCGACATGAATCAACTGAGCGGCCTACGGGTGGCGCTGTCCAGGGAGAGTATAAATACTCGGGCACGGGCCCAGCTTGTGCAGGACATTCTTAACAGGAACTAGTGAAGGACAGAACTAGATCGCCATGTTGTAAAACAGTTGATTAAAGCTTTGTTTAACGCTTAGACCAAGTGCCTAGTAGTTTTCTTACGTCAGGTGCTATAGAAATAGGGTCAAAATCCTGGAGCTACCTCCCTAACAGCACTGTGGGATGTACCTTCACCACACGGACTGCAGCGGTTCAAGAAGGCGGCTCATCACCACCTTCTCAAGGGCAACTAGGGATGGGCAATAAATGCTGGCCTTGCTCAGCGATGCCCATATCCCGTGAATGAATACAAAAAATGCAAGCCTTTCCTTAAGAACAATATACTTTGCAAAGATATCCCAGAATCTAGGCTGAGACTCCACTTCAGTAATGAAGGAGTGCTGCATCATCTGAGATGCCAGTTTTTGGATGAGACATTAAATTGCGTTGGTGTTTGCCTGTTCAGAGGGACTTGAACAGGCTCAAGGGGCTGAATGGCCTACTCCTGTTCCTCCACACACACCAGTTTAGAAGAGCAAGGACTTCTCCCTGGCTACTGACCAAAGTTCCTCCTTCTAGATTCCGAGGCAAGAGTCCGACCCAAATGAGCCACGGCTGCTCCTTAGCATCAAAGCGTGAAGCGAGTCTCACCGCCTGTTTTTCAAGGAAGTAGTTAGATCTCATTTCCTCCTTTCTCTGGGATCTTTGCTCAAATAGTGAGCCTTGATGTCACATACGGACATACGAATTAGGAGCAGGAGTCGGCCACTCGGCCCCTCCTCCGCCATTCAATATGATCATGGCTGATCTGATTACTCCACATTCCCGCCTACCCCCGATAACCTTTCACCCCCCTGTCACATTATCATTGGTTCTGCCAGACACAGCCCTTCCCTAGACATCAAACAACAACAACTTGTATTTATATAGCACCTTTAACGTAGTAAAACATCCCAAGGCGCTGTACAGGAGCGTCATCAAACAAAAATTTGACACCGAGCCACATAAGGAGATATTAGGACAGGTGACCAAAAGCTTGGTCAAAGAGGTAGGTTTTAAGGAGCGTCTTAAAGGAGGAGAGCGAGGCGGAGAGGTTTAGGCAGGGAATTCCAGAGCTTAGGGCCTTGGCAGCTGAAGGCACGGCCGTCAAAGGTCGAGCGATTATAATCAGGGCTGCTCAAGAGGGCAGAGTTAGAGGAGCGCAGATATCTCTGGGGGTTGTGGGGCTGGCGGAGGTTACAGAGATGGGGAGAGGGCGAGGCCATGGAGCAATTTGAAAACAAGGATGGAAATTTTAAAATCGAGGCGCTGCTTAACCGGGAGCCAATGTAGGTCAGCGAGCACAGGGGGGAATGGGCGAACGGGACTTGGTGCGAGTCAGAACACAGGCGGCAGAGTATTGGATGACCTTAAGTTTACGAAGGGTAGAACAGGGTGACACTGAATCTATGAGACACCTGCCCCATCTGAAGCTTATCCAATGGGTGTTGAGGTATTTCACCTGTGTGTCTGATAGTGTGCTATTGACCCTGGAAACCACTGCCAAGCAAAAAGACACACTGTTATATAACACTTCTATTTATGCTTTTATGCACTCTTGTGTTTTTTTCCTTGTTGCCTTCATGATGAAATCCTTAAAGTGATAAACTGTTTAGATTGCACTAATTTCGACAGCAATCACAGTTTTTGTCTAAACTTTTAAGTTAGTTTTGCAGTGCTATTTAAATTCAATTATCTTTATATGAAAGAAAGAACTTGCGGTTCACAACATCCAATTTACAGCCAATGAAGTACTTATTGAAGTGTAGTCACTGAAGTAATATAGGAAACATAGCAAGATCCCGTAAACAGCAATGTTTTAGATATACAAAAGCAATGTACGGTGCATGCTGGAAATCTGAAATAAAAACAGGAAAATGCTGGAAATACTCAGCAGGTCAGGCAGCATCGGTGGAGAGAGAAACAGAGTTAACGTTTCAGGTCGATGACCTTTCGTCAGAACTGGAACAGGTTAGAGCTGTAACAGATTTTAAGCAAGTTTAGGGGCCGGGAAAGGGGGAGGGGAGGAAAGAACAAAAGGGAAGGTCAGTGATAGGATAGAAAGCAGGAGAGATTAAGAGACATTGAGAGACATTAAGAGATATTCAAGGCGAGAGGAGGTGGTAATAGGACAGGTTAAGGAATAAAGGATGGCTCTCGATGGGGTGTGAATTGCGCCGGCAGAATGAAGGACAGCTGAAGAGAGGGAAGAAAAAAATAAAAAGTGTGGATAAAAAAAAGGAAAATATAGAATGTGATAGGGGCCGAGGTTATGATCTGAAATTGTTGAACTCTATGTTGAGTCCAGAAGGCTGTAAAGTGCCTAATCGAAAGATGAGGTGCTGTTCCTCGAGCTTACGCTGAGCTTCCGTGGAACAATGCAAGAGGCCGAGGACGGTGAGGTCCGAGTGGGAATGGAGCGGAGAATTAAAGTGACAGGCCACCGGGAGCTTGGGGTCCCCCTTACGGGCTGAACGAATAGTACCGTGGGATCTTATGACATAAATGCCACCCTGATCTCTTGCCGTCCACGTGTGTCTACTGTCCAGATCAGGCGAGGCTGGCTGAGCAAGGAGCAGGGATCAAACCAGTGACCTTATGGTCTGAACAGTCTAGCGCCACACACACGGAGCCAGCAGGGGAACTCCATATACAAGGACTCTGAATTATGCCAAGTCTCCTCTGTGCCTACAGCAAGGTCTGCGGACTAGTAAGTCACTCAGGGCAGGGCCCTTCAGCTGAACAGAAGAGGCGGATTTACATTGCTGGCTCGTACAGCTAGTTGTTTCTCAGTTGGGCACTCCTGCTGACTCAGCACTTTGTGTTTTGCTTATCGGAGCAGTTCCACCTCCAGCAGGTGCCTCCAGTGTTGCCATGGTCTGTCTGGCTGGGAAACGATTATTAAATATCAACAATGACCATCACAGATAATGGGTTACACTCGCCCATCCTCCCTGCAACCTTAAAGCATGCTGGAAACCCGCTTGAGCACAGAGTGGAAATCCTTGTTCCTGCGAACAAGGAAAGAAATAAACACTTACATTTATACTGCACCTTTCAGGACCCGAGGAGGTCCCAAATCGCTTTACAGCCAATTTTTCAAAGTGTTGTCACTGTTGTAATGTAGGAAAAGTGGCAGCCAATTTGTGCACAGCAAGCTCCCATAAACCAGATAATTTGCATTTTAGTGATGTTGGTTAGGGATAAATATTGGCCAGGGCACACTCCCCTGCTCTTCCTCAAATAGTGGCCGTAGGATCTTTTACGTCCACCTGAGAGGGCAGACTGGGGCCTCGGCTTAACATCTCATCCGAAAGACGGCACCTCCAACAGTGCGGCACTCCCTCAGCACTGCACTGGGAGCGTCAGCCTAGATTTTTATGCTCAAAGTCTCTGGAGTGGGACTTGAACCCTCAACCTTCTCACTCGGAGGCAAGAGTGCCGCCCACTGAGCCACGGCCGACAGATGTTAACTCATTTACTTTACGTACCTCACTCCTGCTCCAAAGTGGTGGTGACAGGAATGTCACGCGACTGCGTTAAACTTTTGACATGAATCAATCATTCATGAAAGAAAGACTTGTGAAATAATACTGAGCGGCCTGCGGGTGGCGCTGTCCAGGGAGAGTATAAATACTCGGGCACGGGCCCAGGCCCAGATTGCGCAGGACATTCTTAACAGGAACTAGTGCAGGACACAACTAGACCTCCATGTTGTAAAACAATTGATTAAAGCTTTGTTTAACGCTTAGACCAAGTGCCTCGTAGTTTTCTTACGTCAACGTTTGCCATTATTCCTGCCACGGGTCGCTCCTACTTCTCTGTTCCTGATCTTGGTGAGGGATTGAGACCCTGTCAATAAAACAGCCTTGGCTGTTTCACCGGCTCAGTGAGGCAGACACGGCAGATCAGAAAGCTGTCCTGGGAGAAGATTAAACGGTGACCGTAGGGAAGTAACTGGCTCAGATCAGGTAGAAAAGCCTGAATATTACTCTGCAACAGAAGGGGCAGGTTAACAGGGCCAGGAGTCATAAATATAAACTGGAGACAAGAGTAAAAGAAAAAAAAGAAAGACTTGCATTTCTATAGCGCCTTTCACGACCACTGGACGTCTCAAAGCGCTTTACAGCCAATGAAATACTTTTTGAAGTGTAGTCACTGCTGTAATGTAGGAAACACGGCAGCCAATTTGCGCACAGCAAGCTCCCACAAACAGCAATGAGGTAATTGACGTAAGAAAACTACTAGGCACTTGGTCTAAGCGTTAAACAAAGCTTTAATCAACTGCTTTACAACATGGAGGTCTAGTTGTGTCCTTCACTAGTTCCTGTTAAGAATTTCCTGCACAAGCTGGGCCCGTGCCCGAGTAGTTATACTCTCCCTGGACAGCGCCACCCGCAGGCTGCTCAGTATTATTTCATAAGTCTTTCTTTGATGAATGACTGATTCATGTCAGTAATGACCAGATCATCTGTTTTTGTTGCGTTGGTTCAGGGATAAATATTGGCCCCAGGACACATTTAAATCGGATACGAGAAGAATTTCTTCACCCAAAGGCTGCTGAATGACTGGCAGCAGAGTAGAAATGGAGAAATAAGGAATTTAAACCTTTATTTAAGGGAGAGGTAGTGTAAAAGAAAGAAAGAGCTTGTATTTATACCGCGCCTTTAATGTAGTAAAACGTCCCAAGGCGCTTCACGGGGAGCGTAATCACACAAAATTAGACACCGAGCCATAAAAGGAGATATTAGGGCAGGCTTGGTCAAAGACAGGCCCAGTATAAAGGCGGAGTGTCTCCTTTTCCGTCTGAATTTCTAGCTAGGCCAGTGCAGTTTAAATGCAAGTCTTTAAGCTGCAGTCTGAAAAAGGATCTCCATTGTCTCAGAGCACGAGTGTAAAATAACACCCGACACTGTTGGGAGGAAAGAGAAGCACAACTCACCTCAGGGCCTCGTTTACTGTCAACAATCAGATCCAGACTGTCTAGTTTGTAATTCTGATTTAAGACGTTCTAATGTGGGCAAAGTTGGCCACTGTGAGGAGGGACAAAGCCTCACTGTCTCTGATTACCGCAACTATTAAGGGAGTGTCAAGACACATGCGAATTCTAAAAGGTTTTTTTTTAATTAATCAGGCCTGACCTGATAAACAGGGACGGGTCTGCAATCCACACCATCGACTTGCTGTTAGCCTCGGCTCAGTGAGCCGCACTCTCACCTCTGCTCGTAGCCCCACACCAGCGCATAATCTAATCTGACACTCCCAGCGCAGTGCTGAGGAAGCGCTGCGCTGTCGGAGGTGCCATCTTTCGGATGAGACGTTAAACCGAGGCCCCGTCTGCTCTCTCAGGTGGACGTCAAAGATCCCATGGCACTATTTCGAAGAAGAGCAGGGGGAAGTTCTCCCCAGTGTCCTGTGCCAATATTTATCCCTCAACCAACATCGCTAAAACAGATCAACTGGTCATTTACCTCACTGGCGGAAAACTGTTCAACCTGCGTCGCCTCCAGTCCAGATCCATGGTCGTCCCATCCTCTGTCATCGAATTACACTCGGAGTCTGCGCACACTCGGAGGTCGAACTCCAAACCATCGTCAACACCTTCACCGAAGCGTATGAGAGCATGGGCCTTACACTAAACATCCGTAAGACAAAGTCCTCTACCAACCGTTCCCGCCACACAGTACTGCCCCCCCGGATTATCAAAATCCACGACAAGGCCTTGGACGATGTGGACCACTTTCTGTTGTGTATGTACCTTTAAGAGAAGAACTGATTCTATACTGCAGTACTGGCAGTGACCACCCCTGTATATAAAGCCATAGCAGGCTTCTGTACTTCAGTCTTAAGTTACCCTCTGTTCAGTAAATACCTGTTATTATTGTTCTCCTGCAGTCCGTGTATTATTTATACTCGGACGCTACATTGGCGACGAACAGGTTCGAACTCACCTGCAGTACTGCATCACCTCACGGGGATCTTTCCCTGAGAAGAAGCTTCTTGGAGGTCGAAGTCAGAACAACAGGATCCATCGGAGTTCGGAGAGTTGCAGGAGAGGCTGTGGAGAGCCGGGCTTGGCTCCCCAGTCAAGGTGTTCCAGCAAATCGTGCTGGTAGCAGATAGTGCGCTGACCCTTCCGGACTGCGGCGGGCTCGAGCTCGATCAAGCGGCTCTGCAAAGGGGTCGTGCAGCGTCGTCGGGAGGAAAAGAGAGAGAGAGAGTGTAGTGTATGTACTTTGAAGAAGGAACTATATTCTGCAGCCCCTGTATACTGCAGTACCAGTAGTGACCACCCCTGTATATAAGCCTGTGTAGTAACTTTGTATAGTAGTTCCAGTTTTGTCTCCACTCAGTAAACACCTGTTATAACCAACTCCTGCAGTCCGTGTCTCAATTACACACGGACGTAACACTGGCGACGAACAGATCCGAACTTACCTACAGTTCTGCACCACCTCATGGGGATCCATCCCTGAAGCGAAGTTGTTAGAGGTCGAGGCCAGAAGGAAGAAAAGAAAAAAAACCCAAACAGACAGAAGAAACGGGTGTCGACCATGGGCAACCGCCTCTGATTCATCGGATTCGAAGATTTGCAGGAGAGGCTGTCGAGAGCGGGGCTTGGTTATCCTGTCTATGGTGTTCCAGCTAATCGGGCTGGTGGCAGGTAGTACACTGATCCTTCCTGGGCTGCGGCGGGCTAGAGCTCGATCGGGTGGCTTTTCAACGGGGCCGAGCAGCGTTGTCGGGAAGAGGAGAGGGTGGAGCACACAGGGCGCAGCCGGTGCTACGAAGCCGGGCAGCGTACGGACCCGAAAAGAGGGAGGAAAGTGTCCCGTAGGGTTTGCTCTGACGACGGGAACAGTAATTAAAATAAAATAAATTAGAACCGCAGAAAGCCGCGAGGAGCTGCAGTTTGCCACGGGGACCGCGGAGAGCGGCGTTAGCAGCAGCGCGGGGGGGAAGTGCACGAAGACCATAGGGCGTCGCCATCAAGGCATAAAAACGCCAGCAACAGTGCTAGCAGCAGCGGAGAAGACAGAAAGCGCGGGAGGCGCCATCTTAATCCAGCGGGGAAGAAGGCAAAGCGTGGGAGGCGCCATTTTGTTCAATCGGGGAAGAAGGCAAAGCGCGGGAGGCACCATCTTAGATCTCCAAGATGCCGAAGACTGGCAATATCACTGCCTTTGATAATGCAATAGAAGACTGGACCACGTATGTGGAAAGAGTCGAAGTATATTGCAAGGCAAATGAAGTAGCCGATGAGAAAAAGGCATCGGTACTACTAAACTTAATGGGCGCAAGAACGTACGGCCTATTGCGGAACCTGATCACTCCAGCCAAACCGATGGCGAAGAGTTTTAACGAAATTGTTGATATCCTACAGGAACACCTAAATCCTACACCGCTGCTGATAGCAGAAAGATTTAAATTCCACAAGAGAAATCAGCATAAAGATGAGAGCAATGCTGATTACCTTACGGAACTACGCAAGCTATCAAAGCACTGCCAGTTCGGAGCAGGACTGGCAGATACCCTACGGGACAAATTTGTCTGTGGACTCCTGAGTGAAGGAACCCAGAAGAGGTTACTCTCAGAGAAAGAGCTGACGCTAGATAAGGCTTTCAGCGTGGCAGTATCGTACGAAGCAGCAGCAAGGGGAGCTGTGGAAATACAGCAAAAGCCTCTACATCCATGGGAGTGGCCCTCATCTCCATGGCAAAGGGTGCACATTGATTTTGCTGGTCCATTTATGGACTCGATGTTTTTAATTGCGGTGGATGCACATTCAAAGTGGCCAGAGGTAATAAAAATGTCCTCAACCACCACAGAAAAAACTATCACAGTCTTACGAACCATATTCGCCAGAAATGGGCTGCCTGAACAGATTTGCTCCGACAATGGACCACAGTTTGTGTCTGAAGAGTTCCAGAGGTTCTTAAAGAACAATGGTGTTAAGCATTACACATCCGCCCCATATCATCCAGCCACCAATGGATTGGCTGAGAGGTTCATTCAAACATTCAAGAAGGCTATCAAGGCAATGTGTAATGAAGACATACCCCTACAACACAAGGTGGATAACTTCTTGTTTGCCTACCGGAATGCGACACATGCGGTTACCAACCAAACTCCAGCCATGATGTTCTTCAATCGAAGACTACGATGCCGCTTGGATTTGGTCAAGCCAAACATCAGAAGAGATGTGGAGAACAGGCAGTTTCAGAATATGAATGAAAGGCCGACCAGGAGTTTTAAGATAGGTCAACCAGTTTTGGCCCGGGACTACCGCACAGAGAAATGGCAGCCAGGAACGATCTGCACATGGCAAGGACCTCTAATGTATACCGTGGACGTTGGAGAGAGCATTGTAAGACGCCATGCTGACCAGATTCTAGAGTCACTGGAAAACGTCAAATCCACACCACGATCCGATACACCTGGTGATGAAACCGAAGTACCAATTGCATCTACCTCAGAATCGGTGATATTGGAAGCAGACGAACCAAACAACGACGTTGATCCCGAATCAGCTTTGCCAGAAGAACCTGATACCCTAAAGAGGCGTTATCCAGACAGAATCAGGAAGCCTCCTCAAAGACTGAATTTATAATTGCTTAACTTCAGCTAATGTATATAGCAACTGTAATTGTAAATATGTTATTTAATTATTAATCGAATGTTATGTACTGTTTAGCTAAAAGGGGAGGAATTGTAGTGTATGTACTTTGAAGAAGGAACTATATTCTGCAGCCCCTGTATACTGCAGTACCAGTAGTGACCACCCCTGTATATAAGCCTGTGTAGTAACTTTGTATAGTAGTTCCAGTTTTGTCTCCACTCAGTAAACACCTGATATAACCAACTCCTGCAGTCCGTGTCTCAATTACACACGGACGTAACAGAGAGGGTGGAGCGCACAGGGCGCGGTCGGTGCTCAAGAACCGGGCAGCGTAGCGAAAATAAAACAAGGGGAAGGAAAAGTGAGACGCGCCGAAGCCGCGGGTCGCCGCCATTACCCTGCAGAACGCTAGGAGCAGCGTGGCAGCAAGGGGAAGAAGGAAAAGCGCAGGAGGCGCCATTTTATTCCATTGGGGAAGAAGGAAAAGCGCGGGAGGCACCATTTTAATCCATTGGTGAAGAAGAAAAAGCGCGGGAGGCGCCATTTTAAATCACCCAAGATGCCGAAAAGTGGCAGTATCACTGCTTTTGACAACGAGGTAGAAGACTGGACCACGTATGTGGAAAGAATTGAAGTGTACTGCAAGACAAATGAGGTGGCCGATGGAAAGAAGGCGTCGCTATTATTAAATTTGATGGGCGCGAGAACGTACGGCCTATTGCGGAATTTAATTACCCCAGCTAAACCAATGGAGAAAAGTTTTGAAGAGATTGTTAATATCTTACAGGAACACCTAAACCCTACACCGCTGCTGATACCAGAAAGATTCAAGTTCCATAAAAGAAACCAGCACAAAGATGAGAGCAATGCTGACTATCTTACGGAACTATGCAAGTTATCGAAGCACTGCCAGTTCGGAGCAGGACTGGCAGACACCTTACGGGATAAGTTTGTCTGCGGGCTCCAGAGTGAAGGAACCCAGAAACGACTACTTTCGGAAAAGGACCTGACGCTAGAACAGGCTTTCAGCGTGGCAGTATCCTACGAAGCAGCAGCACGGGGAGCTGCGGAAATACAACAGAAACCACAAGAATACAGCGCTAACGAAATGGCGTATGGAGCAGAAAAGTGCTATCGCTGCGGCAGAACAACCCATGATCAGAAGGACTGCTGGTTTAAGGACAAAGTATGCAGGCAATATGGGAAAATGGGACACATAGCAAGAGTCTGCAGGTCGGGAAAGAAAACCAACACTACAAGAACTACTAAGGAAAAGTACAAGAAAGTAAAGAAATTGACAGACAGTAGTTCGGAAGATCAGGAGAGTGATAAGGACTCCGGGAGCAGGAGACTAAGTTGTCTAAAGTTACACAACGTGATCGCAAAGGAGGATCACCGAACCATTTGGGTCACCCTCATGATAGCAGGGTCCCCAGTAAAGATGGAATTGGACACAGGATCAGCCCTAACTGTCATGAATTGACGAGACTATGAGCGGTTATTCTCACACATACCCTTGAAGGACACATCCATTGTATTGAAGACATACACGGGGCAAAAAGTCTACCCCAGAGGAAAAATAAGGGTACCAGTTGAATACAACGGCAAGGAAACACAGAAACTGTATCTATATATACTACCAGATGGAGGGCCACCATTATTGGGACGTGAATGGATCTGAAAAATACAATTGGCTTGGCATTCCATTCAGGCGCTAACTGTGACTGATAAAAAGGATGATGACGTCACACCTGGACGACTGTCAAAAATTCTAACTGACGTGAAAGAGGTGTTCCAACAAGGACTTGGGACTCTAAAAGGAGTAATGGCAATGATAAAAATCGGAGATAACGCAAACCCAAATTTTTTAAGGCCAGACCGGTACCTTACGCGATCCGCCCAGCCGTTGAAGCAGAGCTGGAGAGTCTGGAGCGTTCGGGTGTGCTGTCCAAGGTGGACTGGAGTGAGAGTGGGCCACGCCCATCGTTCCTGTAATGAAGAAATCATTGAGCAGCACGCCTGGAGAACCGAAGAAGGTTCGCATCTGTGGGGACTTCAAGGTAACTGTGAACCCAGTCCTGCACACAGTACAATATCCACTTCCACGGATAGAAGATATTTTCGCCTCACTATCTGGAGGGAAACGCTTTACAAAGATTGATCTGGCCCAAGCGTATCTACAAATGGAGGTGGAAGAAGCATCTAGGAAATACCTCATGATAAACACTCACAAAGGCCTTTACCAGTACAATCGACTGGTATTCGGGGTAGCATCAGCCCCAGCTATTTGGCAGAGGGCGATGGAACAAGTCCTGCAAGGGATCCCGGGGACCCAGTGTTATTTGGACGACATCCTGGTTACGGGCGAAAATGACAGTGAACACCTTGCCAACCTGGAGCAGGTGCTCACGAGATTACAGGAATATGGGCTACGAGCCAAACGCCCCAAATGCGAGTTCTTCAGGAGACAAATCTCGTATTGTGGCCACATGATTGATGAGGAAGGGTTGCATAAGTCGCCAGACAAGATTGAGGCTGTAGTCAAGGCTCCAGCACCGGAAAATGTGTCGCAACTGAGGTCATTCCTCGGGTTGGTGAACTACTACCATAAGTTCTTGCCGAATTTATCTACAATTCTGCACCCACTGAACGCCCTACTGCAAACTGGAGTAACATGGAAATGGAGTGACGAGTGTAAGCGTGCCTTTCAGAAATGTAAATGCCTAATCACTTCAAAAGAAGTATTGGCCCACTACAATCCAACACTACCGATTCGGTTAGCATGTGATGCGTCTCCCTACGGCATCGGAGCGGTGCTGTCACACAAATTCCTTGACGGTTCAGAGAGGCCAATAGCCTTTGCGTCGCGCTCGTTAACCTCAGCCGAGCGTAACTACGCCCAGATTGACAGGGAGGCCCTCAGCCTGGTGTGGGGGGTGAAGAAGTTCAATCACTATCTGCACGGGCAGAAATTCACCCTACTGACTGATCATCAGCCCCTGGTCTCCATTTTTAACCCAAAGAAGGGCGTTCCGGTGATGACGGCGCAACGGCTGCAAAGATGGTCACTTTTTCTAGGGGCACATCAGTACAACATAGAGTACAAGGGTACGAAACAGCATGGAAACGCTGATGGGCTGTCACGCCTACCGTTGCCTACGGTAGAGGAAGCACCTGCAGTGGACCCTGTTGAGATATTCCATGCGACCATAGTCGAATGTCTACCTGTTACAAACTCAAGTATAGAGAAGGAAACCCGAAATGACCCAATACTCTCTCGGGTCTATGATTTGACGGTGAAGGGATGGCCAGCACATGGTGACTCACTGTTGCCAGCATTCTCACCAAGGAGAGAACAGCTGTCAGTATGCCGGGGGACCTTGATGTGTGCATCCCGAGTGGTAATTCCACCCAAGTTGAGAGATAGAGTGCGCAATGAGCTTCATGAGGGTCATCTGGGAGGGGTAAAAATGAAGAGCCTAGCCAGGGCGTTTGTGTGGTGGCCGGGAATCGATAAAGAAATCGAGGATATGACCAAGAGATGCACAGGATGCCAGAAGGTCCAAAACGCTCCACCACAGGCCCCGCTACATCCATGGGAGTGGCCCTCATCTCCATGGCAATGGGTACACATTGATTTTGCTGGTCCATTTATGGACTCAATGTTCCTAATCGCTGTGGACACCCATTCGAAATGGCCAGAGGTCATCAAAATGTCCTCCACCACCACGGAGAAAACTATTGCAGTCCTACGGACCATCTTCGCCAGGAATGGCTTGCCAGAACAGATTTGCTCCGACAATGGGCCATAGTTTGTGTCCGAGGATTTCCGGAGGTTTCTGAGGAATAATGGGGTGAAACATTACACATCTGCCCCATATCATCCAGCCACAAATGGATTGGCTGAGAGGTTTGTTCAGACCTTTAAAAAGGCAATAAAGGCAATGTATAATGACGACATACCACTACAACACAAGGTGGATAATTTCTTGTTTGCTTACCGGAATGCAACACATGCAGTCACCAACCAAGCTCCAGCCATAATGTTCTTCAACCGAAGGCTAAGATGTCGCCTGGATTTGCTCAAACCAAACATAAGACGAGATGTTGAGGATAAGCAATTCCAGCACATAAATGAGAAGCCAACCAGGAGCTTCAAGATAGGGCAACCAGTCTTGGCCCGCGACTACCGAACAGAAAAATGGCAGCCAGGAACGATATGCACACAGCAGGGACCACTAATGTACACAGTGGACATTGGAGAGAGCATCGTGAGACGCCATGCTGACCAGATTCTAGAGTCACAGGAACAAGCCAAACCCATACCACGAGCAGGTGCACCTGGTGATCAACCCGAAGTACAGATTGCGTCTACCTCTGAAGCAGTGGTATTGGAAGCTGACGAACCAACCAATGACAATGAGCCAGAATCAACTCCGCCGCAAGAACAGGATACTTGAGAAAGGCGCTATCCAGTCAGGATCAGGAAGCCTCCTCAAAGACTGAACTTATAAATGATTATTTCAGTTGATGTATATAGTACAGAGAAAATTGTAATTGTAATTAGTTATTATTTAGTTGTTAAATGAATGTTATGTACTGTTTATCTAAAAGGGGAGGAATTGTTGTGTATGTACCTTTAAGAGAAGAACTGATTCTATACTGCAGTACCGGCAGTGACCACCCCTGTATATAAAGCCAATAGCAGGCTTCTGTACTTCAGTCTTAAGTTACCCTCTGTTCAGTAAATACCTGTTATTATTGTTCTCCTGCAGTCCGTGTATTATTTATACTCGGACACTACACTTTCCATACCTCGGGAGCCTACTGTCAACAAGGGCAGATGTCGACGACGAAGTCCAACACCGCCTTCAGTGTGCCAGTGCAGCCTTCGGTCGCCTGAGGAAGAGAGTGTTTGAAGACCAGGACCTCAAACCCGGCACTAAGCTCATGGTCTACAGAGCAGCAGTGATACCCGCCCTGCTGTATGCCTCAGAGACATGGACCAGGCACCTCAAAGCACTGGAGAGGTACCACCAACGCTGCCTCCGCAAGATTCTGCAAATCCATTGGCAGGATAGGCACACCAACATCAGCATTCTCGCTCAGGCCAACATCCCCAGCATCGAAGCTTTGTCCACGCTCGATCAGCTCCGATGGACGGGTCACATTGTCCGCATGCCTGCTACGCGACTCCCAAAACAAGCGCTCTACTCGGAGCTCCGACACGGCAAGAGAGCCCCAGGTGGGCAGAGGAAACGCCTCAAGGACACCCTCAAAGCCTCCTTGAAAAAGTGCAACATCCCCACCGACACCTGGGAATCCCTAGCCCAAGACCGCACAAAGTGGAGGAGAAGCATCCGGGAAGGCGCGGAACACCTCGAGTCTCTTCACCAGGAGCAAGTGGGAAGCCAAGCGCAAACAGCGGAAGGAGCGCACGTCAACCCAAGCACCCCACCCACCCGCCCCTTCAACCACCGTCTGCCCCACCTGTGACAGAGACTGTAGGTCCCGGATTGGACTCATCAGGCCACCTGAGAACTCATTTTTAGTGTGGAAGCAAGTCATCCTCGGTTCCGAGGGACTGCCTAAGAAGATTTGTGGGATCTTGCTGTGCACATATTGGCTGCCGCGTTTCCTACATTACAACAGTGATGATACTTCAAAAAGTACTTCATTGGCTGTGAAGCGCTTTGGGACGCCCTGAGGCGGTGAAAGACGCTGTATAACGGTTCCACCCCTCTGCTGTTTCCCCCGTAACCTTTTCACTTTTTTCTTTATCAAAGATTTATCCGCTTTCCTTTTAAGAGCTGTGGTGGAGTTCTGCTTACTCTTCTGTTTCTGCTCCTGTTGCGATGTCCTCCCCTGGTAAATGATTCCAGAACTCGATTACCCTTTGGTTGAAAAGAAGTCCCCACCGCCCCCTCCCCCCCGACTTTCTTTTTAATCTCGAGCTTTCTAACTTTTAAACATGCGCCCCTTGGTATTTGAACCCTTCACCGCAGTGAGTCTGCAAAGTTCAGTTGCTTCATCTCTGCTCTTACCAGTTTTGAATTCTTATTTAAACAACAGAAGCTGAGCGCACAACAACCTCCATTTATGTAGCGCCTTTAACAAAGTTTGACACCGAGCCGCAGAAGGAGACATTGGGACAGGTTTTAAGGAGCGTCTTAAAGGGGGAGAGGTTTAGGGCGGGAATTCCAGAGCTCAGGGCCTGGGCAGCTGAAGGCACGGCCGCCAGTGGTGGAGCGAAGGAAGTGGGGAATGCGCAAGAGGCCAGGGTTGGAGGAGCGCGCAGATCTCGGAGGGTCGTAGGGCTGAAGCAGGGGGCGAGGTCACGGAGGGATTTGAACCGGTGGTCGGATTTCGGAGTTTGTAACGTCAGATTGTTTTCTCTGATCGCTGCTGGAGGCAAGCACTTGCTCCCTATAAGCCGGAGTGATCCCGCACCTCCTTAATATCTAGCTACGGCGTCGTGGCCCCAGAGCTCTAAACAACAACGTGCATTTATATAGCACCTTTAACGTAGTAAAACGTCCCAAGGCGCTTCACGAGAGTATTAAAAGACAAAAAATTTGACACCGAGCCACATAAGGAGAAATTAGGGCAGGTGACCAAAAGCTTGGTGAAAGAGGTAGGTTTTAATGAGCGACTTAGAGAGAGAGGTAGCGAGGCGGAGAGGTTTAGGGAGGGAATTCCAGAGCTTAGGGTCCAGGCAGCTGAAGGCACGGTCGCCAATGATGGAACGATTATAATCGGGGATGCTCAAGAGGCCAGAATTAGAGGAGCGCAGATATCTCGGGGGGTTGTGGGGCTGGAGGAGATTACAGAGATAGGAAGGGGCGAGGCCATGGAGGGATTTGAAAACAAGGATGAGAATTTTGAAATCGAGGCGCTGCTTAACCAGGAGCCAATGTTGGTCAGCGAGCACAGGGGTGATGGGTGAACGGGGCTTGGTGTGAGTTAGGACACGGGCTGGTCAATGAGAAAGCTGGTCACTGTAAGCCTTTCGCTGTTGACCCTCTCAAGGCTTTTCAGGATTTTGAAAATCTCTCTCAGATTCCGCCTACTCTGATCCAGCGGAAATTATTTAAAATAAAACCCTTTTCAGCTTGCAGAAGAGCAGTGAGAGAAAAGTGGAAGAGGAGGCAGTCAGCTCAATCGCAGTCGACTCAAAGAACACCGCCCCGTAAAGGAGGGCCGCTTGACTTTAAAACATGCGGGAATTCAACTGTTCTGCCTGTTGCATGGGCAACCAGTTCACCAAAACTGGCAGAAAGAGGAAATTGAACACCCCCACCGTCCTCCAACCCTGCGTGATGAAATTGGGAAAGGGGAGGTCAGTCCCGAGCCCTGCTGTGGACATGTGATGATGCCTCCCATGTTCGAATAGCCCATCATCATTTCCCTCGCTCTGCTCACATGGAGAATGGCCGCCTGGGTGAGGGGGGATAGGAGGAGCAGCAGGGCGAAGGTGGAAACTAAAACCCAGCAGGAGTTGGCGGGAATGGGGGCGGTGGCGGAGGGAAGGGAGACCAATTAACGTGTGGTTTAAGGTTCCCAGAAACCCAGCCCTGAAGCTACGCGATAAAGGGGGCCTGGTCTCTCACTGACATGCTACTGGGCAGAGATAGCGAGGACCATCTGAGGCCGCCTCCCTCCCAAAGCACTCACATGAAGGTGGTGGAGAATTTCACCGAAGATCTTTCAAATTATTAAAGGTTTAAACGTGGAGAGGATGTTTCCACTGGGTTTTTACATCCAGCGTCCAAAGCAAAATTTACCAGTGGCCACGGCTGAATCTAGCCACGAACTGACGGTCGATCAGATGGTTGGCGTTTGCCAGCGTGGGAGAACTTTGCTGGGTTGTTCCTTCACCCCGACCCTTCCCTCGGCCCCAGGCCCCAAAACTCCTGAGGGATGCCAAAGTGCAACACTAGTCCGCAGCCCCCATCGACTCAGGTTACCCATCGACGTTCGATTGTTTTACCCCAGGAGGTTTCTTTCGGCCCAGCGCGGAACACTTTTGGGGCTTGCAAGCCAGGATTTAGTTGCCGCCACATCGATTGTCGCAGAGAAGAAGTGGGCAGGAAAGCCCCATTGTAAACTCATTGTTTGCTGAAGCCTTTCGCTGACAGGTTCGGGGCCTGTTGAGGGCCGACTGCTTTGACACTATGGTACGAAATAGGCTCGATCCCTTTCAGACCCGCATGCTCGTGAGTACTTCAGTGACACCGAGCTTCCATTACCCAGGAACAGGGGATAAGACCCCACTCCTGCACATTTCAGCTTCACTGGGAGAAATCAGGAGATACCTTTTGTCATGAATCTTATTGTGACTCATGAAGTAACACTGGGCGACCAGCTGGTGGCGCCGTCCAAGGAGTATAAATACTCGGGCGTGGGCCCAGCTTGCTCAGGATGTTTCTGTAACCATGAACTAGTGATGTAACTAGAAATCTCATGGTTTTGAAACAGTTGATTAAATTGATGTAAAAAGACTACGGAGCCTTGTTTTATACTCAAACCATGCGCTCATTAGTCTTTTTACATCACCTAGCATTCTTTGAGGGAGGGGGGAATGCAGTTTAACTAAGGTGAAAAACACTTGCCTTTCTACCGCCCCCCCCCTCCCCCCACCACAGCTAAATGGATGAATTGTCTACATTTTCGGGGTTACAGGTTCTGTCTTTTCAAATTCTAATCCTCGTTTTCAAATCCCTCCTTGGCCTCGCCCCCTCCCTAGCTCTGTAATCTCTTCCAGCCCTACAACCCACCGAGGTATCTGCACTCCTCCAATTCTGGCCTCTTGCGCATCCCCTGATTTTAATCGCTCCACCATTGGCGGCCGTGCCTTCAGCTGCTGGGGCCCGAGCTCTGGAATTCCCTCCCGAAATCTCTCTCCTCCTTTAAAATGCTCCTTAAAACTCACCTCATTTGCCCTAATATCTCTTAATGTGGCTCGGTGTGAAATTTTGTTTGATAATCGCTCCTGTGTAGCGCCTTGGGACGTTTACTACATTAAAGGCGCTATATAAATGCAAGTTGTTGTTGTTTAGAGGAAGGGTGAGGATTTATTCGGCATCATGACATGTCAGTTTGTATCGTGTCTATGGTCCGTGATCGAAGCAGACGGTGCTGTTCGTACCCAGCTTTCGGAGTTTGGGATGTGCTTAAGTTGATTTCTTTTGATGCTATGTTCTTTCTGGACTCCCCGCCCTCTTGTCCAAGTGGCCATTCGCCGTGTCTAAACAGTGTCTACAGCTGGACTATTCAACTGTGAGGGCATCACCTCCAAGCTCGCCGGGTAACTGGAGAGCTCTTTCAAAGAGCCGGCACAGGCACGATGGGCTGAACGACCTCCTTCGGTGCTGCCTGATTCTATGTCCACACACCCACGTGTTGTAGGAGTTGCTGCAGAGTGATCCAGAGAACAAACTTTGGCCGATTTCTGCCCTCCTTAGGCTGGGGGAGTAGTGGCCGAGGCCAGGGGGGGGGGGGGGGTGGGTGGCAGTTGCTGAGATCAATTGTCGTTCCCCAACTGCTGCCCTAACTAGAAACAGAAGGCCGAGGGGGGGGCGACCTGATAGGGGTCTTCACGATCTCTAAAGGGTTCGATAGGGTAGACGTAGAGAAAATGTTTCCACTTGTGTGGGAGCCCAGAACTCGGGGCCATCAATATAAGATAGTCACTAATAAATCCAATAGGGAATTCAAGAGAAACTTCTTTACCCAGAGAGTGGTGAGAATGTGGAACTCGCTACCACAGAGAGTGGTTGAAGCGAACAGTATAGATGCATTTAAAGGGAAGCTAGATAAACATATGAGGGAGAAAGGAATGGAAGGGTGTGCCGATAGGAGAGATGGACGAGAGGAGGCTCGTGTGGAACGTAAACGCCAGCATCGACCAGTTGGGCCGAATGGCCTGTTGCTGTGCTGTAGACTCGATGTCACTCAGCACAGACTCCCAGGAGTCAATCCTGCTTCTTCAGGCCTGTACTGCTCAGCACAGAGCCGCCTATTCACCCAGTGGGGCAGTCAGAGACTGCACCCGTCTGGATCCCCAACTGGAGTCGTTCCCCAAGGACGTGGGTCCCAGTGGCAGCATTAAGGCACACCGATCGGGAAATCCCCAGCTCCGATTCCCACCCTGCCTCGTTACCAAAGGTCGCCGTCACTCACTTGCTGCCAGCACGCCGCACGCCCGGGAGAGGAGAGAACCAGTCTCATATTGGACTTATGGTCAGTCTGACCCGAGCTCACCACAGCTCATTGAACAGAGAACTGCAACACACAGCCAGAGTCAGGATAAGCTTTACTATTGTTCCAGCTCCAATCGAGAACTCTATCAACAATGTTCCCTCTTTTTTTTGGGGGGGTGGGGGGGTGCGCTCCCCCCTTTTAACGGGCCGCTTGGCCCCATTCAAATTCCCGCACATGCGCGGTTTTTTCCATTTGAAAGCTGCTGAGCGGGCTGCACGGGTCCTCCAGACTGCTGCGCGGTTTAAGGGGAACATTAATACGATAGCAAAATACTGTGGCTGCTGGAAATCTGAATAACAGAAAATGCTGGAAACACTCAGCAGGCCGGGCAGCATCCGTGGAGAGAGAAACAGAGTTAACGTTTCAGGTCTGTGACCCTTGAAAAAGTGCAACAACCCCACCGACACCTGGGAATCCCTGGCCCAAGACCGCACAAAGTGGAGGAGAAGCATCCGGGAAGGCGCCGAACACCTCGAGTCTCTTCGCCGGGAGCAAGCAGAAGCCAAGCACAAACAGCGGGAGGAGCGCACGTCAACCCAAGCACCCCACCCACCCGCCCCTTCAACCACCGTCTGCCCCACCTGTGACAGAGACTGTAGGTCCCGCACTGGACTCATCAGTCACCTGCGAACTCATTTTTAGTGTGGAAGCAAGTCATCCTCGGTTCCGAAGGACTGCCTAAGAAGAAGAAAAGTGACCTGAAACGTTAACTCCATTTCTCTCTCCACGGATGCTGCCTGACCTGCTGAGTGTTTCCAGCATTTTCTGTTATTAATGGGAACATTGCCTATCGAAACCCCTTCATAATTTTAAAGACCTCTACCACGTCATCTCTCAGCCTTCTCTTTTCTAGAGAACAGAGTCCCAGCCTGGTCAGTCTTCCCTCATAATTATAACCTCGCAGTTCTGGTATCATCCTTGTAAATCTTTTATGCACCTTCTCCAGTGCCTCGATATCCTTTTTGCGACTATGGAGACCAGAGCTGGGCACAGCACTCCGAGTGTGGCCTAACCAAGGTTTAACATATCTTCACCGTTTTTGAATTCTATCTCTCGAGCAATGAACCCCCAGTGCTTCATTTACATTTTTTTTGTGGCTCAAAGCAAGATGGGTGAACAGATAAAATCCTATTTCGTTCTTCATTTTTCAATCTTAAAAGGGCGGCGGAAGAAGATTCAATAGTAACTTTCAAAAGAGGAATTGGATAAATACTGGAAGGGAAAACAGTTGCAGAACATTGGAACAGGAGGAGGCCATTCATAGAAACATAGAAAAATAGGAGCAGGAGTCGGCCATTCGGCCCTTTGAGCCTGCTCCGCCATTCAATATGATCATGGCTGATCCTCTATCTCAATACCACATTCCCGCTCTCTCCCCATACCCCTTGATGCCTTTTGTGTCTAGAAATCTATCTATCTCCTTCTTAAATATATTCAGTGACTTGGCCTCCACAGCCTTCTGTGGTAGAGAATTCCACAGGTTCACCACCCTCTGAGTGAAGAAATTTCTCCTCATCTCAGTCCTAAATGTCCTATCCCATATCCTGAGACCGTGACCCTCGAGCCTGTTCCGCCATTCAATGAGATCATGGCTAATCTGTGACCTAACTCCACACACACCCGCTTTTGTGCCATATCCCTTAATACCTTTGGTTAACAGAAATCGATCAACCTCAGATTTAAAATTGACAATTGATCTAGCATCAATTGCCCTTTGCGGAAGAGAGTTCCAAACTTCTACCACCCTTTGTGTGTAGAAGTGTTTCCTAACTTCACCCCTGAAAGGGAAGAGCAGGGGGGAGTGAGACTAATTGGCCAGCTCCACCAAAGAGCCGGCACAGGCACGACGGGCCGAATGGCCTCCTCCTGTTGCTGTAGCGTTCTGCGATCTTCCTCGAAGAGCAGCTCGGACACTCGCGCCTGCTCTTGGCAGCTGGGCGGAGGCATCCTCCTTCATTCGGACAAACCAAAGGACAAGTGATTTGTAATCTTTTATTACACAGTGGTTTTCTTTTCTAAATTTCCAAGTAAATAGCCAACCTCAGGACGCGCTGCTGTGTTCGGTACTGTACAAAGCAGACGGGGACTAGTAGGGTGCAAAGAGGTCTACGGGCACGGACCTTGACGAAGCATTCAAATTCTAAAGGAAGCTGTTATCTATTAACCCTTCAAGTGTGGAGTGACTTCCACCCTCCCGCCACCTTTCGAGTGAGACATGGCCTCCCCTTTCCGTAGGACACGCGTCGCAAGAGTTAAAAAATAAAAAGGAACAGCCAGCGACTTTGAACGTCGGTGCGGCCCTTCTTGGCTTGGCGTCTCTGTGCTGGATCTCTCTCTCACTCTCTCTCTTGCCCTGGCAACGAGCCGGCCAGAACCACGGATGAATGCCAGCCTTGCCCGAGGCTGCTCAGGGAATCGAGAGAGACACAGCCTTAGACTAAAGCCGAGGTGTGAAATGTTTGGCCTGTGTGTGTGTGTGTGTGTGTGTGTGGGTGGGTGGGTGTTGGTTTGTTGTTGTTGAAGATTGGTAGGATTCAGCGTGTAGTTTAATTGGATGGAGCAAGCCTCACGCCATGGTATTTCCCCCCCTCCCCCGCCACACGTTATCCTTGCAGTAGAAACTGTAGCACCAATACTGCATTGACAACCGCACGTGCAGCGTCAGTCTCCGCCATTGACAGTAGTTAACTGGGCATTCCCTTCGGTAAGCATTACTGAAGACTCGATCTCCGCCGTGGTGTTACCAGTTAGACAGACGGTTACTCATCAGCCCGGGAAAGTGGTCAAACTGCTCTTCCGTCTCCATGCTGAAGGACCCACCTGGAAGGAGAGAAAGATGTGCCAATGTTATCGCGTAGAGTGATGGCAGCCGCGGGACCGCCCGAGTGCCCGCCTCCGCCCACAGCAGACCTGGATTCCCCCCTCCCCCCTCGCCCACGCCCCCGGAGCCTCCACTCTTACAACCGGCTCAGTTGCAGGGGAGTGCGTTGTACCGAGCTGGGACTCTACAGTTTCCCTCCACCTCTCTCTCTCTCTTGCTCTCCAGCTGATGAAGACGGCAGCTCCGGGATGCCCAAGTTCCAGAGCAGCAAGTGGAAGGGCCCAATGAAAATACCTTCCCACTGCTCAGGAACATCAGAGCAGGAGGAGGCCATTCAGCCCCTCGAGCCTGTTCCGCTACTCAATGAGATCATGGCTGATCTGCGACCTAACTCCATATACCTGCCTTTGGCCCATATCCCTTAATACCTTTGGTTGACACAGATCTATCAAGCTCCGATTTAAAATTAACAATTGATCTCGCATCAATTGCTGTTTGTGGAAGAGAGTTCCAAACTTCTACCACCCTTTGTGTGTAGAAGTGTTTCCTAATTTCACTCCTGAAAGGTCTGGCTCTAATTTTTAGACTCTGTCCCCTAGTCCTAGACTCCCCAACCAGCGGAAATAGTTTCTCTCTACCTACCCCTTAATACGTTGAAAACTTCGATCAGTTTACCCCTTAATCTTCTAAAGTTCACCATTCCGCCCTCCCCCACTTCTCCCAGACAGCCACTTATATCGGGCAAGTGACACTGACCTTTGACCAGGTACCACAGGCGACAATGACAAAGGCAAGGCGTGAAGCGTGTCGGGCGACCAATGGCGGGAGCTCGGGGAGGCGGGGGGGGTGGGGGCGGGGCGGTTGGAGGCAAGAGGTCATGTGATGAAAGCTCCAGTGTTGGCGACCCCAGTCCCAGGAGTTCATCACTCGGTCAGCTGGGGGGGGTAGGTGGGGGGGGGAGAGAGAGAGAGACTCCCAGCATGCTGCAGTCCGAGCGCGTGCAGTGGGGTCAAACCTCCCAACACACGTCAACGCCGCCCAACTCTCAGCGCAGCAGCGGGGAGCCTTGGCCAAGAATCCTAGAACCTTTCTGGAGGTAGAAGTTTTCGCGGGCCACACTTTCATCGAGTGGTTCATTTTTTCCTTCAGCTCGGCGGGAGGAAGCGATGGGCTTTTGCCGTTTGAAGAATATCTTCCCCGCGTCGCTCACCCGTGTGACAGTTGTAAGTCCAGGCTCGATACCCATCGTATTTCAACCGGCATTTCATCACGTTGTTGCTGTAGTCCGACTCGGCCACCTCGTAGTTGGGATTGATGATAACCTGCAGGGTACAGCGCACACTTTCAGCTTCAGGACACGGACACCGAACAGCAGCGGACAGACATACATCACAAGAAGCTCAGGGGCAACGAGCAGGAACTGCAGCCCAGCCACCTCCTGTCGGAAGCCCCTTTCATTTAAGGAGAAGGTGGTGGTGGGGATCGGGGGAAAAGAGTATCTTCCGCCCAAAGTATAGAATCATAGAATGGTTACAGCACAGAAGGAGGCTATTCGGCCCATCGAGCCCGTGCCGGCTCTCTGCAAGAGCACTCCAGCTAGTCCCGCTCCCCCGCCTGTTCCCCGTAGCCCTGCAAATTTTTTCCTTCAGGTTCTTATCCAATTCCCTTTAGAAAGCCACAATTGAATCTGCCTCCACCACCCTTTCAGACAGTGCATTCCAGATCCCAACCACCCGCTGCATAAAACAGTTTTTCCTCATCTCGCCTTTGGAGCTTCTGCCAATCACTTTAAATCTGTGTCCTCTGGTTCGCGACCCTTCCGCCAATAGGAACAGTTTCTCTCTATCTACTCTGTCTAGATCCCTCATGATTTTGAGCACCTCTATCAAATCTCCTCTCAACCTTCTCTGCTGTAAGACCTTGGTCTCTGCAGACCACAAACAACTTGCATTTATGTAGCGCCGTATCACAATGTCCAAGCATCTCTTTAGCGAGCTCCAAGAGTGAGGGATTGTCGCTAAACCCGCAGCCACCGTACGTCAGTGACGTCCCGTAAGCACCAATGAGATGAACGATTGGTTCACCGGTTTCTGGCGGCTTTGGTTGCGAGAGGAATCTTGGTCAGCACACTGGGAGACCTCCCTGCTCACCCAAAGAACTGTAGAATCTTACAGCACAGGAGGAGGCCACTCAGCCCATCGTGCCTGTGCCGGCTCTTTGAAAGAGCTCTCCAATTAGTCCCACTCTCCCTGCTCTTTCCCTACAGCCCTGCAAATTTTTCCCCTTAAATATTTATCCAATTCTCTTTTGAAAGTTACTTTTGAATCTGCTTCCACTGCCCTTTCAAGCAGCGCATTCCAGATCACAACAATTTGCTGTGTAAAATAATATCTCCTCATCTCAGTCAGCCCGTGGCTCAGTGGGCTGCACTCTCACCTCGGAGTCAGAAGGTTGTGGGTTCGAGTCCCACTCCAGAGACTTGAGCACATAAATCTAGGCTGACACTCCAGTGCAGTGCTGAGAGAGTGCTGCACTGTCAGAGGTGCCGTCTTTCGGATGAGACGTTAAACCGAGGCCCCGTCTGCTCTCTCTGGTGGACGTAAAAGATCCCATGGCACTATTGGAAGAAGAGTAGGGGGAGTTCTCCCCGGTGTCCTGGCCAATATTTATCCCTCAATCAACATCACTAAAGCAGATTATCTGGTCATTATCACATTGCTGTTTGTGGGAGCTTGCTGTGCGTAAATTGGCTGCCACGTTTCCCACATTACAACAGTGACTGCACTTCAAAAAGTACTTCATTGGTTGTGAAGTGCTTTGGGACATCCTGAAGTTGTAAAAGGCGCTGTAGAAAGGCAATTTCTTTAATTTCCAACATGCATATATATCCCTGGTGTGGAGATGCCGGTGTTGGACTGGGTGGACAAATGTAAGAAATCACACAACACCAGGTTATAGTCCAACAGCTTTATTTGAAATCACAAGCTTTCGGAGCGCTGCTCCTTCGTCAGGTGAAGTGGAGAGATGCATAAAAACGCAGCTTATATAGTCAGAGAATAATGTCAGATGTTTACAGGTAATCTTTCTAACTGCCATTTATCACACCTCAGCAGAGAGATAATCACAGCAATCAAAGCAGAAACTGATAGCCAAGTTCCGCACCCATGAGGACGGCCTCAACCGGGATCTTGGGTTCAGGTCACGCTACATGTAACCCCACCTGATGTAGGGTCATCCAGACTCGAGTCGCCGTTGGCTTGTTCTCTCCACACAGATGCGGCCGGACCTGCTGTGATTTCCAGCAAAAAAAATGTTTTTTGTCTGTTTTTTTGTTTTTCATACAGACCCCAGCATCTGCAACATTTGACCCCACCTCATTGTTCTTTGATGTAATGTTTTCCTGACTGACCTGTTTGGACACCATTTACACCTTTAATTGCTGTGATTATCTCTCTGCCGAGGTGTGATAAATGGCAGTTAGAAAGATTACCTGTAAACATCTGACATTATTCTCTGACTATATAAGCTGTGTTTTTATGCATCTCTCCACTTCACCTGATGAAGGAGCAGCGCTCTGAAAGCTTGTGATTTCAAATAAAGCTGTTGGACTATAACCTGGTGTTGTGTGATTTCTTACATATATATCCCAGCAGACAACAGGTGGAACTGATCCAGACCAGCGCCGGGCGCTCCCAATTTGCCCGCCGAGCGGAAGAGCTCACCTGCAGCACGTACTCCCCCGGGGGAACATCCGTGACGTCGATCCACTGGCAGTCGATGTCGTGTCGGTACGTGTCCCAGCAGCCCGCGGTGATGCCTTGCTCACCAAAGTTGGCGCACTGGTAGTTCTTCCTCTCCTCTGAAATGCAGATGTTTCAGTGTTAACACCGAGGTGGAAAAAAAGGGAGGGATGGAGGGAGGAAGAAAGAACTTGCATTTATGTCACGCCTTTCACAACCTCAGGACGTCCCAAAGTGCCTTACAGCCAATGAAGTACGTTGAAGGGTAGTCACCAGCTGTGGCTCAGTGGGCAGCGCTCTCTCGCCTCTGAGTCAGGCGGTTGTGGGTTCAAATCCCACTCCAGAGACTTGAGCACAAAAAACTCTAGGCTGACACTCCCAGTGCAGTGCTGAGGGAGTGCTGCACTGTCAGAGGTGCCGTCTTTCAGATGAGACATTAAACTGAGGCTCCGTCTGCTCTCTCAGGTAGACGTAAAAGATCCCACAGCCACTATTTCAAAGAAGAGCAGGGGAGTTCTCCCCGGTGTCCTGGGGCCAATATTTATCCCGTCAACACCTAAAAACAGATTATCTGGTCATTAATCACATTGCTGTTTGTGGGAGCTTGCTGTGCGCAAACTGGCTGCTGCGTTTCCCACATTACAACAGTGATTACACATTAAAAAAAAGTATTTAATTGGTTGTAAAGCACTTTGGGACATCCTGAGGTCGTGAAAGGTGCTATATAAATGCAAGTCTTTCTTTCTATTTCCATGACAACCCAGTGGCAATTATCATAGAATCATAGAATAGCACAGCACAGAAGGAGGCCATTCAGCCCATCGAGTCTGCGCCGGCTCTTTCGAAGAGCAATCCAGTTAGTCCCACTTCCCGCTCTTTCCCCAGATCCCTGCAATTTTTTCTCCTTCAAGTATTTATCCAATTCCCTTTTACTATTGAATCTGCCGCCACCACCCTATCAGGCAGCACTTTCCAAATCCTAACCACTCGCTGCATAAAAAAGTTTTCCCTCCTGTCGCCTCTGGTTCTTTTGCCGATCAACTTAAGTCTGTGCCCTCGGGGTTATCGAGCCTTCAGCCATTGTGCCCTGAGCTAACTGGAGAATTGGGGCCTCACTACAATTCAGGAACGTACGGGGAGGTGAAGTTACCCGAGTCACACTGCGTGTCCTCCAGGCAGAAACTGGCCTTGTGTCCCTCTGCAACCTTCGACCCGTTCAGCGTCAGAAGATCGTAATTTGTAAACACCTCCATGCTGTGGTAGTGCCTGCAAGTTGGGCAGAGGAAAAAGTCAGTCAGGCGTCTCAATCTAGTCTCGGCCTCATCCTTCATATCCCCAATTACCCTCCGCCCGCTTAACTATTAGTTCCCTTGAGTGATCCGCGGGGGAGCGGGCAAGAGACAAGAAAGAGCTTCGATAAAAAGATAAATAATAAAAAGGGATAAATAATAAAAAGATTGTCCTATGAGGGGAGATTGAGTAGCTTGGGCCTATATTGTCTGGACTTTAGAAGAATGAGAGGTGATCTCATTAAAACTTACAAGATTCTGAGGGGGATTTGACAGGGTAGATACTGAGAGGCTGTGTCCTCTGGCTGAAGTGTCCAGAACGAGGGGTCATAGTCTCAGGATAAGGGGTCGGCCATTTGGGCCTGAGATGAGGAGGAATTTCTTCACTCAGAGGGTGGTGAATCTTTGGAATTCTCTCCCCCAGAGGGCTGTGGCGGCTCAGTCGTTGAGTATATTCAAGACAGAGAGCGATAGATTTTTGGACTCTAGGGGAATGAAGGGATATGGGGATCGGGCGGGAAAGTGACTACGCAGGGGAGTTCTCCTGGGGCCAATGCCTATCCCTCAATCAACATCACTAAAAACAGATTATCTGGTCGTTATCACATTGCTGTTTGTGGGATCTTGCTGTGCGCAAATTGGCTGCCGCGTTTCCTACATTACAACAGTGCCTACACTTTAAAAGTACTTCACTGGCTGGAAAGCGTTTTGGGACGCCCTGAGGTTGTGAAAGGCGCTATATAAATGCAAGTCTTTCTTTAACACCAATGTTGCTGTAAAGGACAGCAACCGCCCTCCAGATATGAACAAGTGTAACAATTTACACTTGAAATACTCGAGTTCCTTTTCTCCAAGGGTCAGATCTGAAACTCTGCCCTGTCTTCAGATTCTGAGACTTTTCCCCTGTTTGTGTCCTAAAGTTTTGGTGTATTGCGACTCTCTTGCCAGCAGACAGCGCCGCTGCCCCTGAAATCTCTTCCCTTCTAATCCCAGCAGCAGCACCGCCACCTGGTGGCAGGAGTCCCGCAGTCCCGGGGCTGGAACAAAACCAGGGCAAGTGCTCCAAACTCCTGCTCACCTGGCACCTGCACTGTAAAGGAGCAGTTTACAACTTTCTTTTCCTACCTGTTAAAACTGACACAGTCCCAGGGAACCTCCTGCAGATTCTGACACACTCCCATGCAAATATTCGCTGCTCACGATGCGGTCTCCCCTACATTGGGGAGACCAAACGCAGATTGGGTGACCGCTTTGCGGAACACCTCCGTTCAGTCCGAAAGGGTGACCCCGAGCTTCCGGTCGCCTGTCATTTTAATTCACTGCTCCATTCCCACTCGGACCTCACCGTCCTTGGCCTCTTGCATTGTTCCACGGAAGCTCAACGTAAACTCGAGGAACAGCACCTCATCTTCCGATTAGGCACTCTGCAGCCTTCCGGACTCAATATCGAGTTCAACAATTTCAGATCATAAGCTCGGCCCCTATTTCATTTTTTCTTGTAATTTTTCCACTCCTTTTCCCCCCTTTCCTTTTGTTTCTCTCTCACACCTGGCAGCTATCTCTTGCCCTGCCAGTACACTTTACACCTAATCTCAGCCTATTACCATCTCATCTAGCTTCTAATCTCTTTTACTTCTTTTGTTTCTTTTATTCTTTTGTCCGATCGCAGCCCTGCCTTCGATCTAGTTTCTTTTCTTTCCAGTTTTGAAGAAGGGTTCGACCCGAAACGTCAACTCAAATTTCTCTCCACGGATGTTGCCTGACCGGCTGAGTTTTTCCAGCATTTTCTGTTGTTATTTCGGATTTCCAACATCTGCAGTATTTTGCTATCGCCAAATATTGACACAGTTCGATTGATCACTGCCCCACCTGAGCACTGTATCTCTACCGACACTCCCGTACAGTACTGAGGGAGTTCTGTACTGAATGAAGCACCTCTCTCTACCTCAGGATGCCCCAGAGGTGCTTTACAGCCAATGAAGTACTTAAAGTAATTGGTAGAAGGATTAGAGGGAAGTTGAGGAGAACTTTTTTCACCCAGAGGGTGGTCACAGAATCACAGAATCCCCACAGTGCAGATAGAGGCCACCTCGGCCCATCGAGCCTGCACCGACACACATCCCACCCCATCCCCGCAACCCCACGCATTCAATCCCCCAACACTAAGGGTCAATTTATCATAGCCAAATCAACCTAACCCGCACATCTTTGGAGGGGGTCTGGAACTCACTGCCTGAAAGGGTGGTAGAGGCAGAAACCCTCATCACATTTAAAAAGTTCTCGGATATGCACTGGAAGTGCCGTAACCTACAGGGCTACGGACCGAGAGCTGGAAAGTGGGGTTAGGCTGGATAGCTCCTTTGGGGCCGGCACAGACACGATGGACCGAATGGCCTCCTTCTGTGCCGTAAATTTCGATGATTCCAAGTGATTTTTGGAAGTGTAGTCACTGTTGTAATGTAGGAAACGCGGCAGCCAATTTGCGCACAGCAAGCTCCCACAAACAGCAATTGAGATCAGGGACCAGATAATCTGGGTTTTTTTTTTTAAAGTGATGTTGGTTGAGGGATAAATATTGGCCCAGGACACCGGGAAAAAACTCCCCCAGCTCTTCTTCGAAATAGTGGCCGTGGGATCGTTTACGTCCACCTGGGAGGGCAGACGGGGCCTCGGTTTAACGTCGCATCGGGGAGGCCACTGAGCTTTGACCCGTGCCCTATTCGACTGTGTGTGATTACATTCGGGAGTGGCCGATGACACACAAATGGGCAATGTCGCCTGGAAATTAAAAGAGGCAGTTCACCCCTTGAAAAATACATGAACAACCAACAATTAAATGCAAGCAATATAACGTAGTGTCACAAAAAGCTGGAAAAACTCAGCAGGCCGGCAATATCTGTGGAGAGAGAAACAGAGTTAACGTTTCTGGTTGAAATCCTTCTTCAGAAGAAGGGTTTCGACCTGAAATATGTTAACTCTGTTTCTCGCTCCACGTATGTTGCCTGGCCTGCTGAGTTTTTCCAGCTTTTTCTGTTTGTTATTTCAGATTTCCAGCATCCACAGTATTTTGCTATCATAACTTAGTGTCAAATTGATTAAGGGTTGATTTTTATTTGGCTGATAAACGTTATGTTGGCGAATTGCGGGCAGGAGTTTGCCCAGAATATGCCTGTAATTAGTGGCTATATCCTACTTTAGACCCTCTGACCTCAGGACTGCTCTATCATTACACAATACTTGGGTCAACGTCACTTTTTTCACATAACATTTCAATCAAGGAGCTTATATTTAAACTGTAATATTTTCGGCTGCCAAGTGTACAGCTGAAACAGGGCGCAGTTTCAGAGGGCACTGGCTGAAGTGGCAATTGCACGGTTACTGCACTGGCAGACAGCTCGGGAGACTCCCTGCTTCGGAGTCAGTAAGCTGTGGTTTTTAAGCCCCCGCCACAGAAAACTATGCCAGTTTGGCTCAGTCGGTTGCACTCTCACCTCTCGGCTATGAAGGTTGTGGGTTCAAGTCCCACCCCAGGGAGATCAGCACCTTTCATCAACAACAAGGCACCTCAAAATTTGACACCGAGCCACACAAGGAGATATTAGGGCAGGTGACCAAAAGCTTGGTCAAAGAGGTCGGTTTTAAAGGAGCGTCTTAAAAGGAGGCGGAGAGGTTTAGGGAGGGAATTCCAGAGCTCAGGGCCCAGACAGCTGAAGGCACGGCTGCCAATGGGGGAGCGATTAAAGTTGGGGATGCACAAGAGGCCAGAATGGGAGGAGCGGAGAGATTCATCATCAGAGGAGACAGCGTGGCAAAGTGATGGGATTGTACTGTTTGCACATTCCCTAGGGTTCATGTTACTTGCTAAATACAGGGAGGATAATGACTGATGAGAAACAGACATTCCGAAAAAATGGAACGTGCACATTCTGATCCCTCAGTAAAAACTGCTGCTGCAGAACCAGTTCACAATTTTATCACTGCACCGTGAAACACTGGACTCCAATAGATGGTCAGTGGACCATGAAACACTGGACTCCAATAGATGGTCAGTGCACCGTGAAACACTGGACTCCAATAGATGGTCAGTGGACCATGAAACACTGGACTCCAATAGATGGTCAGTTCACCGTGAAACACTGGACTCCAATAGATGGTCCGTTCACTGTGAAACACTGGACGCCAATAGATGATCAGTGGACTGGTGATCACTGGACTCCAATAGATGGTCAGTTCACTGTGAAACACTGGGCTCCAATAGATGGTCAGTTCACTGTGAAACACTGGGCTCCAATAGATGGTCAGTTCACTGTGAAACACTGGGCTCCAATAGATGGTCAGTTCACCGTGAAACACTGGACTCCAATAGATGGTCAGTTCACCGTGAAACACTGGGCTCCAATAGATGGTCAGTTCACTGTGAAACATAGAAACATGGAAGATAGGAGCAGGAGTAGGCCATTCGGCCCCTCGAGCCTGCTCCGCCATTCAATGCGATCATGGCCGATCATCCAAATTCAGTACCCTGTCCCTGCTTTCTCCTCATATCCCTTGATCCCTTTAGCCTTAAGAAATATATCCAACTCCTTCTTGAATATATTTAATGAATTGGCCTCAACTGCCTTCTGTGGTAGAGAATTCCACAGGTTCACCACTCTCTGGGTGAAGAAATTCCTCCTCATCTCTGTCCTAAATGGCTTACCCCTTATCCTTAGACTGTGACTCCTGGTTCTGGACTCCCCGACCATCGGGAACATCCTTCCTGCATCTAATCTGTCCACTCCTGTCAGAATTTTATAAGTTTCAATGAGACCCCCTCTCATTCTTCTAAACTCCAGCGAGTACAAGCCCAATCGACCCAATCTCTCCTCATACGTCATTCCTGCCATCCCAGGCATCAGCCTGGTGAATCTTCGCTGCACTCCTTCCATGGCAAGAACATCCTTCCTCAGATAAGGCGACCAAAACTGCACACAATACTCAAGATGTGGTCTCACCAAGGCCCTGTACAACTGCAGCAAGACATCCTTGTTCCTGTACTCAAACCCTCTCACTACGAAGGCCAACATACCATTTGCCTTCTTAACCGCCTGCTGCACCTGCATGCTTACCTTCAGTGACTGGTGCACAAGGACGCCCAGGTCTCATTGCACTTCCCCTTCTCCCAATCTATTGCCATTCAGATAATAATCTGCCTTCTTGTTTTTGACACCAAAGTGGATAACCTCGCATTTATCCACATTATATTGCATCTGCTTCTGCCCAATCACCCAACCTGTCCAAATCATACTGGAGTTTCTCGACATCCTCCTCATAGCACACACGCCCACCCAGCTTTGTGTCGTCTGCAAACTTGGAGATATTACATCTAGTTCCCTCGTCCAGATCATTAATATATATTGTGAATAGCTGGGGTCCAAGGACCGATCCCTGCGGTACCCCACTAGTCACTGCTTGCCACTTGGAAAAAGAGCCGTTTATTCCAACTTTTGCTTTCTGTCTGCCAACCAGTTCTCTATCCAAGTCAATACCTTGCCCCCAGTCCCATGTGCCTTAACTTTGCACACTAATCTCTTATGCGGGACCTTATCGAAAGCCTTTTGAAAGTCCAAATACACCACATCCACTGGTTCTCCCTTATCTATTTTACCAGTTACATCCTCAAAAAATTCCAGTAGATTAGTCAAGCATGATTTACCTTTTGTAAATCCACGTTGACTTTGTCCGATCCGGTCACTGTTTTCCAAGTGCTCTGCTATTACATCTTTTATAATGGACTCTAGCATTTTCCCCACTGGACTCCAATAGATGGTCAGTACACCGTGAAACATTGGACTCCAATAGATGGTCAGTTCACCGTGAAACACTGGACTCCCAATAGATGGTCAGTGCACCGTGAAACACTGGACTCCAATAGATGGTCAGTGCACCGTGAAACACTGGGCTCCAATAGATGGTCAGTTCACCGTGAAACACTGGGCTCCAATAGATGGTCAGTTCACCGTGAAACACTGGACTCCCAATAGATGGTCAGTGCACCGTGAAACACTGGACTCCAATAGATGGTCAGTTCACCGTGAAACACTGGACTCCAATAGACGGGCTACTATCACCTGACGGCAGTGGGTCCCTGGGGATTATCTAGTGTTAATGAATGACCTTTTCTCATGTGAGGGCACAATCAAGGGCACAATGGCAACCCACGTTAGTGTGACGGCACACTGCGGTATTGAACCACAGAATGATACGGCACACAAGGAGGCCATTGGGCCCATCGAGCCTGCTGCCGGAGTGGAGAAATGCGAGTAAGCAGTCGGGTGCACACACGCACACACACACAGACACACGTACCTGTGACACTCGTGCCACACCCAAGCATGGCGGCCGGCCTTGGGCCTGAAGTCCGCTTCCCCGTTGTTGTGGATTTGGGAGGAGAACCTCAGCAGCCGGCGGTAGCTGGACAAGAGCGGCTGGCCAACGGCCGTGCTGGTCAGGCACTTCTCCTCCATCGCGCACGTCAGCATGACCATGGGTCGGTTCTCCAGATACGTGGTCTCCTCCACGATCTGGGGATTAAGAACGAGATCGGAAGCAGCTGGAAACGAGAGGACAGAAGCGTTAACATTGGCAAGGTGCTCCCAACCCTGTCGCCCACCCCAGCTCCAACCCCAATCTCTCCCGATGGATCAAATTATTCCTGGATTATAATTCCCCAGGTCGCGCACCAGCCTTGATGGTGATGGCCTTGGAGGGAGTCACAGCCGAACGCATGCACCCACTCACCTTCCAGCAGGAGACACAGATCGCACTCCTGAAAAGGAACCCTGGCTGATATTTCCCCCAACTAGGTCAGCGGACTCGGACCAAATGTCCTCTCTGCAGCCGAGATAAGCCAAGTGAGCACAGACTGGGAATCTGATCTGGGACCTTCTCACCGGTCAGGATTTGTTCCGTGCCAGGACAGGCCAGCAAGCTGCCCCCTCACCAAGTACCCACGCCCCTCCCAAAGCTCTTTGAATCCTCAGTCGCATGTGTTGAGTTAAGAGAGGTCAAGAAGGAGAAAAAGGCCTTTGGCTCATTGACGCTCATCTAACTCTCCCATCACATCATTCAACTGTGACAAGTCCATGCTACGGGCTTGATAGCTTTTTATTAGTTAAGGGTATTAAGGGCTGTAAAGCACTTTGAGACATCCGGTGGTCATGAAAGGCGCTATATAAATGCAAGTCTTTCTTTCTGAGGGATATGGATAAAGATCCTGGGGCAGTATTTCGAAGAAGAGCAGGGGAGTTATCCCCGGTGTCCTGGACAATATTTATCCCTCAATCAACATCACTAAAAAAAAGACCAATCTGGTCATTATCACGTGGCTGTTTGTGGGAGCTTGCTGTGTGCAAATTGGCTGCCGTGTTTCCCACATTACAACAGTGACTCCACTTCAAAAAGTACTTCATTGGCTGTAAAGAGCTTTGGGACATCCTGAGGTCGTGAAAGGCGCTATAGAAATGCAAATGAGTCTTTCTCTTGGGGAGATGGATCATGGGGAGTGGGCGGAAGGGGGAGAGAACAGGGAGCGAAATAATTCAACTGAACTAACGCAAGGTGTGGAAAGAAGGGACTTACTGTCCGTGCAGGAGATGCCCGCAGCGAAGCGCCCCCCTCCGGTGGGGCAATCGAGGTCTTCACCGTGGTGAAGGCACTGGAAAAGGGACATCTCGGTGCCTGAACATTTGACGCCGCTCATCACCACCTCATCCGCAGTCCGGTCACCCTCCCAGAACCAAGTCTCCTGAGGAGAAATCCCAAACAATCGGTGAAGCATCGGCGAGCGGGAAAACACGGGGAAAAGCTGCTGAGCTAATCGACCAGGAGCATCCTTGGGTGCCTAGAATTTAGGAGCTTATTTGCCCCAGTTGCCCATTCATAAGAACATAAGAAATAGGAGCAGGAGTCGGCCATTTGGCCCCTCGAGCCTGCTCCGCCATTCAATAAGATCATGGCTGATCTTCTACCTCATCTCCACTTTTCTGAACTATCCCCATATCCCTCGATTCCCTTAATATTCAAAAATCTATCGCTCTCTGTCTTGAATATACTCAACGACTGAGCCTCCACAACCCTCTGGGGTAGAGAATTCCAAAGATTCACCACCCACTGAGTGAAGAAATTTCTCCACGTAACCGTGGGTAAATCACATTTAGATTTGCTCCAAGCCATTGGCGTAGCTGTCGCCTCTGACTGCCCTCAATCCCACCTCCCCGCCCCTCAATCCCACCTCCCCGCCCCTCAATCCCACCTCCATCCCACACCCCAATCCCCTCAATCCCACACCCCAATCCCACACCCCAACCCAATCCCATTCTCCAGAGCTTATCCCTCAGCTGCACCTCAGGACACTCTACTGAGAAAAAAAGAGGTGATCGCAGGATACGGAAGGGAGGATGAAATCATCCTACAAAAATAATCAGTGGGCTTTGGGGCCGCCGGCGGATCCACGAGGGGTCGGTGGGGATGCCAGCTCTGGGTGGACGTATTCCAGGAGGCTTCAACACACGACCTCCCACCTCCACCACTCCCTGTGGCAGCGAGTTCCACATTCTCACCACTCTCCGGGGAAAGCAAGTTTCTCCTGAATTCCCCACTGGATTTATCAGTGACTATCTCAGATTAATGACCCCTAGTTCTGGTCTCCCCAACAATTGGAACATCTTCTCTGTGTCTACCCTATCGAAACCTTTCATAATTTTAAAGACCTCGATCAGGTCACCCCTCAGCCTTCTCTTTTCTAGAGAAAAGAGCCCCGGCCTGTTCAGTCTTTCCTGATAGTTATAACCTCTCAGTTCTGGTATCATCCTTTGCAAATCTCTTCTGCACCTTCTCCAGTGTCTCTCAATCCTTTTTTATAATATGGATGATATGCCTATCAATTAGTCCAATAAAAGGCGACGAGTTAAGAACGTAACTGAAGGTTTTTATTGGCTAAATAACAGAGCCCACCCTCGTGGGTGATCCGATCCAACAGGGAGGAATACTAGCCAGTCAGCTACCTTTATACCTGGGCAGGTAATGGGCGGAGTCGGAGGTGGTCAGCCCAGGTATAACAGTGCGACAAGAGGCGACCTCGTGTAGTGATGTGACAGTGAGAACAGTGAGAACAATATACAGTGATAACTATAACAGTGGTTTACCACATTCACCCCTTGTTTAGATTAGAGTCCGGCGGGGTGAAGTGTATTACCAGCTCTGGTATGTCAGTCTGTCCGGAGGCTTCGTTAGCCTCTCCGATCGTCGCAGCGGCGGTGTTACATTATCCGGTGTTAAAGCTGGTGTCTGCGTAGTCGGCAAAGGCTCGTGGGGTTCCGGCATGCCGTCTACCTCGGCTGGACTCGGGGGGTTGGGAGGGGGGGGTGAGGGTGCGAGGTCTCGTAAGGAGACAGTGTCCTCCCGTCCGTCTGGGTAAGCCACATAGGCGTACTGGGGGTTGGCGTGCAGGAGGTTCACCTTCTCGACCAGGGGGTCCGTTTTATGGGCCCTCACGTGCTTTCGCAGCAAGACGGGTCCCGGAGAGGTCAGCCAGGTTGGTAGGGTGGTTCCCGTAGTCGACTTCCTGGGGAAGACAAACATTCGAGCATGGGGGGTGGTGTTAATGGCAGTGCAAAGTAGTGACCGGATGGAGTGCAGCGCAATCGGGAGGACCTCTTGCCAGCGGGAGGTTGGGAGGCCCTTAGACTTTAAGGCTAAGAGGGTGGCCTTCCATACCGTCGCGTTCTCTCTTTCCACCTGGCCGTTCCCTCGGGGGTTGTAGCTGGTGGTCCTGCTTGCTGCAATACCCCTCTCCAATAGGAACTGACGGAGTTCCTCGCTCATGAAGGAGGCGCCCCGGTCACTATGTATATAGTTCGGGAACCCGAACAAGGCGAAGAGTTTGTTCAGGCATTTAATGACCGTGTTACTGGTCATGTCTGGGCAGGGGAAGGCAAAGGGGAAACGGGAGTACTCATCAACGATGTTGAGGAAGTACACATTACGGTCGGATGACGGTAGGGGCCCCTTGAAGTCGATGCTCAGACGCTCGAAGGGGCGGGTGGCCTTGATCAGGCTTGCTCTGTCCGGCTTATAGAAGTGCGGTTTGCACTCAGCACAGATCTGGCAGTTCCTGGTCATGGTCCTGACCTCCTCGATGGAGTATGGCAGGTTGCGGGCCTTAATGAAATGGTAGAGTCTGGTGACTCCGGGGTGGCAGAGGTCATTGTGGAGGGTCTGAAGTCTATCACTTTGCGCGCTGGCGCATGTAATGCGTGAAAGAGCATCAGGGGGGTCGTTCAGTTTACCGGGCCGGTACAAGATCTCATAATCATAGGTGGAAAGCTCGATTCTCCACCTCAAGATTTTGTCGTTCTTGATCTTGCCCCTCAGCTTGTTATTAAACATGAAGGCAACCGAGCGTTGGTCGGTGAGGAGGGTAAATCGTTTGCCTGCCAAGTAGTGCCTCCAGCGCCGTACTGCCTCCACAATTGCCTGGGCTTCCTTCTCGACCGACGAGTGTCGGGTCTCGGGGCCCTGTAGGGTCCTTGAGAAGAAGGCTACCGGCCTACCCTCCTGGTTAAGGGTAGCGGCTAGGGCGAAGTCGGATGCATCGCTCTCCACTTGGAAGGGGATTGACTCATCCACTGCGTGCATTGTGGCCTTGGCTATGTCTCCCTTAATGAGGGAGAAGGCCGCGCACGCCTCTTCCGTGAGGGGGAAGGATGTGGTTTTCAGGAGGGGTCTGGCTTTGTCCGCATAATTGGGTACCCATTGGGCATAGTAGGCGAAAAGCCCCAGGGTTCTCCTAAGTGCTTTTGGACAGTGGGGGAGGGGTAGCTCCATGAGGGGGCGCATTCTTTCGGGGTCGGGGCCGATGACTCCGTTCTCTACTACACAGCCAAGGATGGCAAGGCGCGCTGTGTTAAACACGCATTTCTCCTTATTGTAGGTGAGGTTCAGCCGTTGGGCCGTACGGAGGAATTTCTCCAGATTCACGTCATGGTCCTGCCGGTTGCGGCCGCAGATGGTGACGTTATCGAGATAGGGGAAAGTGGCCTGTAGTCCGTTCTGGTCAACCATCCGGTCCATCTCCCGTTGGAAAACCGAGACCCCGTTGGTGACACCAAAGGGGACCCTAAGGAATTGGTAGAGGCGGCCATTCGCCTCGAAGGCGGTGTACTGGCTGTCCTCCGGGCTGATGGGGAGTTGGTGGTAGGCCGACTTGAGGTCGATGGTCGAGAATACGCGGTATTGTGCAATCTCATTGACCATGTCCGATATGCGGGGGAGGGGGTATGCGTCCAGCTGGGTGTATCTGTTTATGGTCTGGCTGTAGTCGATAACCAGGCGATTTTTGTCGCCGGTCTTGACTACCACCACCTGGGCACGCCAGGGGCTGCTGCTCCCCTCAATAATGCCCTCTTTCAGGAGTCGCTGCACCTCAGAGCTAATGAAGGCTCTGTCCCCAGCGCTGTACCGCCTGCTCTTAGTAGCGACAGGTTTGCAGTCGGGGGTGAGGTTAGCGAACAGGGAAGGTGGCGGTACCTTGAGGGTGGATAGGCTGCAGGTGTTACGCGGTGGGCGGTTTAACTTTCGCTGGTTGTCGACTGTGAGTGGGGGGAGGGGTCCACCGTATGCTAGGGTTACACTTTGGAGGTGGGATTGGAAGTCCAGCCCTAGTATGACGGCAGCGCACAGCTGGGGGAGTACGAGGAGTTTAAAATTTTTATACTCTGTCCCTTTAACCGACAATGTCACGACACAGTAGCCGTTGATGTCTGTGGCGTGCGACCTCGATGCCATCGAGATGCGGCTGCGCGTTGGCAGGACGGGGAGGGAGTAGTGGCTCACCGTGTCTGGGTGGATGAAGCTCTCCGTGCTTCCGCTGTCGAACAGGCAGGTCGTGGCGTGGCCGTTGACTTTGATGTCCATCATTGAGCTGGCCAGGTGGTGCGGGCGGGCTTGATCCAGGGTCACGGAAGCTAGGGTGTAGATGAGCGCGTCGTTGTCATGACAAGATGGCGGCGAAGATGGCGGCCCCCGTAGTTCACATGAGGCTCTGTTTAAATCGTTTGCCCCGCACAAAGATGGCCGCCCCTGCTGTTCCCATGAGGCTCTGCAGGCTTCGGCTGCCCCGCACAAAGATGGCCGCCCCTGGTTTTCCCATGAGGCTCTGCAGGCTTCGGCTGCCCCGCACAAAGATGGCCGCCCCTGGTTTTCCCATGAGGCTCTGCAGGCTTCGGCTGCCCCGCACAAAGATGGCCGCCCCCAGGGTTCGCATGAGGCACTGCTGGCTTCTGAGGATTTGCTTCTGCAGGCCTTGGAGAAGTGGCCTTTCTTGAGGCAGGTTTTGCAGGTCGAGTTTTTGGCTGGGCAGCGCGACCTCGGATGCTTCTCCTGGCCGCAAAAGAAGCAGCCAGCGGCCCGATCGGGGTTGCCTGATGTCGGGGCCGGTACCGGGGCTAGCGGGCCCGGTCGGATCCGTGATGCAGACGCTGAGGTAGGTCCCGGGGGCAGCGCTGTGAAGGGTGGTGGGGTGGGGGTCGGGCCCGAGTCCCAGGGTCGCGAATAGTACCTGGCAAACGCTTCCTGGTCTTGCTGGGTGGCCTCTAGGGTGAGGGCGAGGGCTTCGGCCTTGTCCAGGTCTATGTCCTTAGCTTCAAGCAGTCTTTGCCGTGTGTAGTCGGAACGTAGGCCTCTCACCAAGGCGTCGCGGACATTGTCTTCCATGTTCGCAGTAGCCGTCACCGCTTTAAAGTCACAGTTCCTGCCGAGTTGTCTCAGCGCTCGTGAAAATTCAGCTATCGATTCTCCTGGCTGTTGCTGGCGAGATCTTAAGAGATGCCTAGTGTACATGTAGTTTACCGGGCTCCGGTACTGCTGTTTCAGTAGGTTGATGGCGTCGTCGTACGTAGTCATGTCCTGGATGAGTGTATATACTCTCGGGCTCGCTTGGGCTTTCAGGACTCTTAGTTTGGATCTCTGAGGGACGACGGCTTCCTCCAGGTACGATTCGAAGCAGTCCAGCCAGTGTTTGAAGTCGTTGGCTGAGTTTGGTGCCTGTGGGTTTAGATCCAGGTATGGTGGTTTCAAGGCTTGCAGCCAAGCCGGCTGGTGTGGCCCGTTGTCTGGAGGCCGCTGTTGCTGTGCTGCTGGGTGAGCTCCTTGCTGTTGCTGTTCATTATCAGACATCTTTAAAATTTAGCCAATAAAATTGATATGCCTATCAATTAGTCCAATAAAAGGCGACGAGTTAAGAACGTAACTGAAGGTTTTTATTGGCTAAATAACAGAGCCCACCCTCGTGGGTGATCCGATCCAACAGGGAGGAATACTAGCCAGTCAGCTACCTTTATACCTGGGCAGGTAATGGGCGGAGTCGGAGGTGGTCAGCCCAGGTATAACAGTGCGACAAGAGGCGACCTCGTGTAGTGATGTGACAGTGAGAACAGTGAGAACAATATACAGTGATAACTATAACAGTGGTTTACCACAATGGAGACCAGAGCTGTGCACAGCGCTCCAAGTGTGGTCTAACCAAATACAAGTTTAACATAACTTCACACAACATCTGGGTGCTATTGATGGTGCGTATGCCAAATTTCTGCCTGTGCCGTTTTCTGGTTGAGCTTCTGGAAGATTCAGCTGGCAGCTGCCCAGTCACGCTGCTCGGCCGATGTGCGCGCGGGTCTAAAGCGGGCAAGGACCGGGACGGCAACCTACCTGGACTGCGTGGTCGGCAAAGCCCAGCCCCAGTTGCCGGCACACCACCGTGGCTTCCATGATGCCCCAGTTGTTGCTGCAGACCGTCCCCCATCTCAGGGTGCCGTTCTTCTTGGCGAGGATCTCCACGCGGCCTTCGAACGGCGTGCGCCCTCCCGCCAGGCGAATCTGTGCGCAGGGCGGTTGAAGAAAACAGACAAGAGAGTGAGAGCTTTAGAGAGATCTCGGCCGTTATAGTAAGCGCTTCCAAGACCACCCTTCTTCTACAAGACGTCCCCCTGAACTATTCCACCACACTCATTGACATAAATCGTGCCATTCATGTAAAAAGGACTTATGAAATATACTGGGCGGCCTGCTGGTGGCGCTGTCCAGGGAGAGTATAAACACTCGGGCACGGGCCCAGCTTGCTCAGGGACATTTTGTAAACAGGAACTAGTGAAGGATAACTAGACTTCCATGTTGTGAAACAGTCGATTAAAGCCTTGTTTAATACTCTGACCAAGTGCCTAGTGGTTTTCATAAATCACTCGTTTCTCGGGGGGGGGGCGGCTTTGTTGTCATTTGGTCTCGGGGTGTGGGTGTCGCTGGCAAGGCCGGCATTTACTGGCAGCAAGATTGCCAGTCCTGGCACAGCCAGCGGCAGCAGAGATCGAGTGTGGGGAGGGCAGCTCGCTACAAGAGACCACCCAGGTTGGCGCAACATGATTAAAACAAAGGGAAGAATTTGATTTAGAACTCGCAGCGGGCGCTTTCAGCGCATCTCTTGTAGTTCATTCTCGGGATAGGAGTGCTGCTGGCAAGGCCGGGATCTATTGCCCATCCCCAATTGCCCTTGAGCAGGCGGTGGTGAGCCGCCTTCTCCTCGAACCACTGCAGTCCGTGTGGTGAAGGTGCTCCCACAGCGCTGTTACTGGAAACCTGCCGTCCTTACCCGGTCTGGGCCTATATGTGACTCCAGGCCCACAGCGATGTGGTTGGCTCTTAACCGTCCCTCTGAAATGGCCCAGCGTGTCATTCAGTTGTATCAAACCATTGCAAAAAAAAAGTCACTTGCGCGGACTGCAGCGGTTCAAGAATTTGCCTCACCACCACCTTCTCAGGGGGCAACTAGGGACGGACAGTAAATGCTGGCCATATCCGATGAATGATTTAAAAACAAACAACCGGGCGGAGAGACATGATGACACATGGCTGAGCAGGTTACAGGACAAAGCAGCCCGCTTGATTGGCACCCCATCCACCACCTTAAACATTCACTCCCTCCACCACCGGCACACCGTGGCTGCAGTGTGTACCATCTACAAGATGCACTGCAGCAACTCGCCAAGGCTTCTTCGGCAGCACCTCCCAAACCCGCGGCCTCTTCCACCTAGAAGGACAAGGGCAGCAGGCGCATGGGAACACCACCACCTCCAAGTTCCCCTCCAAGTCACCCACCATCCTGCCTTGGAAATATATCGGCCGTTCCTTCATCGTCGCTGGGTCAAAATCCTGGAACTCCCTCCCTAACAGCACTGTGGGAGCACCTTCACCTCATGGACTGCAGCGATTCAAGAAGGCGGTTCAGCACCACCTTCTCGAGGGCAACTAGGGATGGGCAATAAATGCTGGCCTTGCCAGCGACGCCCACATCCCGGGAACGAATAAAAAAAAGAGGTAGGGTGGGGCAAGGCCATGGAAGAATTTGTAAACGAGGACAGAGATTTTGAATTCAATGTGTTGGGAGGATACCAAATGGAGGTCAGCTGGGATGGGGGCAACTGACAAGTTAGACTCAGTGTGGGACAGGAAGTGGGTGCCAGAGTTCTGGAGAAGTTGTGGCTTCTGAAGGATTGAGTTTTGAGATAAATAAGGAGAGCAATGGAGAAGTAGTGTCCAATAGCACGGAGAAAGGGATCAGTGGGGGTGGGAGCAAGCTAAGGGCAGTGGAGAGGGAAGTCATAGGTCTCAGTCCCCGATAGGAAATGGGGTTTGAAGTCCTGCTCGAGTCAAACACCACAACATTTAGGACTGTTTTCACACAAAGCGATCAACACTTGGAATGGAATTAGGGATAGAGAAGTGGAGGTGAAAACCTTGGATTCTACAAGAAACGTAACCAGCCTAAATATAAATAAAACAAGAAAAGACAGCACAGGAAAGAATAAATTAAGGGAGGACACTGATGGCAAGGGAATAAATAGAATTATAGAACAAGAGTCTAAAAAGATGGTTAAACATAGTGAGAGGATATCCTATTAAAAATGAGAGAAATGTAGAATTCTCTACCACAGAAGGCAGTTGAGGCCAATTCATTAAATATATTCAAGAAGGAGTTAGATATATTTCTTAAGGCTAAAGTGATCAAGGGATATGGGGAGAAGGCAGGGACAGGGTACTGAATTTGGATGATCAGCCATGATCTCATTGAATGGCGGAGCAGGCTCGAGGGGCCGAATGGCCTACTCCTGCTCCTATCTTCTATGTTTCTATGTTTCTAAGAGTTAAACTGTCTGTACAGCAATGCACAGTGTCCGTAATTAAACAGGGGAGCTGGAGACAATCATGCGTTGTGAGGAACCAGACATAGTAGGGATTACTGAGACATGGCTACAGAAAGATCAGGACTGGGAATTAAACATTGCAGGGTATAACACATTTAGAAAAGATAGGGAGGGAAAAAGGGGAGGTGGAGTAGCTGTACTTATCAGGGATAACATAACGGCAGTAGAAAAAAGTGACGCAGATATCAGCAAGACAAAAATAGAATGCATGTGGATAGAGATAATAAAAGATAATAAAGGATCAATCACACTAATAGGTGTAATCTACAGATCACCTAATAGTGGAAGGGAGGTGGAGGAAGAAATATGCAGACAAATTAAGGAAATGAGTAAAAACCATAGGCCTGGATATTCCGATCCCTACGGATGAGTACGGGCTCTGCACCCAGCCGTAGGGATATCGGAAATGCCGGTTTCAGGCATGCACAGCGCGTGCGCTGGAAACCAGCATTTCCGATCGGTCAGGAATGCTTGAGAGATCGGACGCCTGCCCGGGAGCAGGGTCTCTGCGGGGGGGGAGTTCCGCATTCTGGAGCCCCTCCGCCCGCAGAAAACCTTCCAGAATTCTTACGCCTGGTCAAAGCAGGAGTAAGGCCTGCTTTTACCAGGATAAGAGTTGAAAAAAGCAAAAGAAAAATAGAAAACATTTTCAATCATTTAAAAATACTTTTTAAAAAAGTAAGTTTATTTGTAGCCCTGTAAAAAACTTCAATTATTTTTTTCAAAAAATTTAATTTTTGTTTAAAATATTAAATTTATTGTAATTACAACTAATTTTAAAAATGTGATTTACATTTTAAAAAAAAAAATGTTTTAGTGTTTTTGGGGTGATCTCCATTCATATATTTGACGGGTCTATCTGTCAAGTGTATGAAGGGAGATTCCCTTCTGTGAATCGCTCCCCATGGCCCACGTGATCCCGGGGACGCTTGTGAACCCCATGCGCCCCTGGGATACGTGGGCCCTGCACATTTGGAGTTCGAGAGGCCCAGCATCGGAACTATACGCACCCCGGGAGCCCTCAGGCAAGTACGTAGATTTTTTCCAGATCGGAGGCTTCCGCTCGCAGGAAGCCTCCGATCAGAAAATACGGCCCATAGAATAATAATCATGGGGGATTTCAACTACCCCAATATTAATTGGACAGAAGAGGTAGGTAAAGGGGATAAGGGAATGGAGTTTCTACAATGTGTACAGGACTCCTTTCTAACCCAATATGTAAAAAGCCCAACAAGGGAGGATTCGCTATTGGATCTAGCCATGGGGAATGAACCAGAGCAGATAAGAGAAGTAAAAGCAGGGGAACATATAGGCAATAGTGACCATAATATAATACACTTTAAGATGATAATTGAGAAGGACATAAATATGATGAAAACCAGGTTACAAGATTGTAGAAAAGCTGATTGAGGGGCTGAGAATAGAACTTGGGGGGGAAAAATGGGCAACAATATTGGCAAACAACGATGTAGAACAGCAATGGGAAACATTTAAAATGGTGTTCAACAGAGTGCAGGAAAAATATATTCCGCTTGTGGGGAAGAGCAAAACGAGAGGCCATCAATATAAGATGGTCACTAATAAATCCAATAGGGAATTCAGGAGAAACTTCTTTACCCAGAGAGTGGTGAGAATGTGGAACTCGCTACCACAGGGAGTGGTTGAAGTGAATAGTATGGATGCATTTAAGGGGAGGCTGGACAAGCACGTGAGGGAGAAGGGAATCGAGGGTTATGCTGATAGATTTAGATGAGGAAAGACGGGAGGAGGCTCGAGTGGAGCATAAACGCTTGGATGAATGAACTATGATGGGCCGAATGGCCTTTTCCATCTGTATACGTCTTGTGATCTTGAGCTTAGCTACACTGTTGTGGGGGGGTTGTGGAGGGAAATTCGCAACACAAAGCTGTCGCTACGCAACAGGGAGTGAGCGAGTGACTGAAGGAAAACACCTCAGGCCATTCCTGCAACTGTCCTACTGACCGAACAAAGGTCACCACCAGCTGAGCCCCGTGACCAGGTATCCTGGCCACTCAATCAGCCAGGAAACACTGCATAGTGCACAGGGAGACACCAGGAATGGGAGAGGAAGGAGAATGTTGGATACATGACTGCCGAATTCCACTGCTCCACCGTGCCTCCAGCCGCCCGGGCCCCGAGCTCTGGAATTCTCTCCCTAAACCTCTCCGCCTCTCTCTCTCCTCCTTTAAGACGCTCCTTGAAACTGACCTCTTTGACCAAGCTTTTGGTCACCTGTCCTACTATCTCCTTATGTGGCTCGGTGTCAAATTTATAATTGCTCCTGCGAGGCACCCTTGGGACGCTTCACCTTGTTAAATGCAAGTCGCAGCTGGTATTTTTTGCACAGGACGGAATTGCCGCGGTGATCTGAAGAAGAGGCTTTAACGCACCTGGTTCTCGAAGCCCATGGCGGGGATGTTGCAACGCACGGCAGCATCTTCCTTGTGGTCACACAGGTTGTCCTGGTTGAAATTGCAGTCAACGATGGACCTCTCAAAGCCTGTGCACAGCACCTCGTTCATATGAGCCAAGCCGATTCCTGCGAGAGAGTACAAGGAGCCAGTGAGGACTGGACACATGTTGAACCCCGAGGCAATGCAACCAGTGACGGGCATCACAGACTCTGCTCCGAGGACGTTGCAGCAATGCAGCCCTGAGGAGATGCAAGGTCTACTCGTGTCAGGGGCTTCTCTAGTCTGCCCGTTCCCCACCCGCGTCTACGGCCGACACTTTGTAAAACCTCCAGATGCCAGCTCATGGGGTGCTGGGACCAAGATACTCCTCTGGGTCAGGGTCCCCGATCACCCCTTGATGAAGGATGAATTAAGGGGGGGGAAATAAAGTAGATTGGGCCGATACTCTCT